>NW_024067588.1:37416-372740 GCF_015533775.1 Penicillium roqueforti
TTTATAATCGTACCACATACCCCCTACCCCCGCCTGCGCCACTGTGTCACACGGGTGGCGGCCCCCCCCCCCCCCCCCACACACCCCCCCCCCCCCCCCCCCCTGTCGGCACTTTTGCCGCTACCTTCACCACGCCTCCCACTACACGAAAGAGAAAGGCGGCTGAGGCGATTGCGGACGAGGCACTGCCAAAAGCCGCCCACGGCTTCCGGAAACTCAATACATCCGACAGGTTCTCCCACCAAAGCGAGTCAACAGCGACCACAACAGAAACCACAGAAAAAGAACGTCTCGGAAATTCCGACCTAAAGAACAAGCCCCCTGCGACACCCACTACCGCCAGCATGGACTCTGACGATGATTTCATGAGCGACGTCTCCAGCCAGGATGATTTCTTGGGTACCCAGGGCTCTGACGATGAGAGCTTGGGTGAAGGTACATGCCTGATCTTGCGTTGTTTATGTTTTGTGCGACTGTGTCTCGAGTATAGTGACTAACAGATATGCCTTGGGGAGCAGACTTCGATGATCTCGACGCCGGATTCTCGGACGATAAAGACCTCATTAAACATAAAAAGAAGCCATACGAAGTCGAGTTCAAGGTTCTTGCTCCTGCAGATATCGATCACGAACAGCTTGGCCAGGTCAACGAGGTTTGCGCCATTCTCGGACTGCCGCCTGAGTCGGCGGCGATTTTGTTACGGTTCGGCCGGTGGAACAAAGAAAAGTTGATCGAGTCTTATATGGAGCATCCGGAGCAGACGCTGGAGGAGGCTGGTCTTGGATCGAACTTTGAGGGGACCGCGAAGACCGAGTGCATCCCGGGCTTCATGTGTGATATCTGCTGCGAGGACGGTGATGACCTCGAGACGTATGCCATGCGTTGTGGTCACCGATATTGTGTCGGCTGCTATCGGCACTACCTGGCGCAGAAAATCAAGGAAGAAGGAGAGGCTAGTCGAATCCAGTGTCCAGGCGACCGCTGTAATCGCATCGTGGACTCTAAGTCGCTGGATCTGCTCGTGACAAAAGAGCTTCAAGGAAGGTGCGTGTTTATGCAGGCAATTCTAGACGGAAGCAAGAGTTCGCTAACACATCTCTCACTACAGATACCGTGAACTTCTAACTCGAACATACGTTGACGACAATGAGAACCTAAAATGGTGTCCCGCGCCAAACTGCCAATACGCCATTGACTGTGGGGTAAAGCAACGTGATCTCCGTCGCATAGTTCCCACAGTGCGATGTTTCTGTAAGAATGAGTTCTGCTTCGGCTGTTCCCTCAGCGACCACCAGCCCGCTCCATGCACCCTGGTCAAGATGTGGCTACAGAAATGTGAAGATGACTCCGAGACGGCCAACTGGATCTCGGCAAACACCAAGGAGTGTACCAAATGTAACTCGACGATCGAGAAGAACGGTGGCTGTAACCACATGACGTGCCGCAAGTGCAAGTACGAGTTCTGCTGGATGTGTATGGGTCTGTGGTCCGAGCATGGCACGAGCTGGTATAACTGCAACCGCTACGAAGAAAAGTCAGGCGCGGATGCTCGCAGTGCTCAAGCCAAATCACGTTCCTCCCTGGAGCGCTATCTGCATTACTATAATCGCTATGCGAACCATGAACAGTCTGCCAAGCTCGACAAGGACTTGTACCTGAAGACCGAGAAGAAAATGACTAGCCTTCAGTCACAGTCTGGTCTGTCCTGGATTGAGGTGCAGTTCCTGGACACCGCGTCGCAGGCCCTGCAGCAGTGTCGCCAGACCTTGAAGTGGACCTACGCCTTTGCATTTTACCTTGCGCGCAACAATCTGACCGAGATATTTGAGGATAACCAGAAGGATTTGGAAATGGCCGTTGAGAGTCTCAGTGAGATGTTCGAGAAACCAGTTGCCGAGTTGGCAGGACTCAAGGTCGATATCCTGGATAAGACTACTTACTGCAACAACCGCCGGGTGATTCTATTGAGTGTCACTGCTGAAAACTTGAAGAATGGTAAAGGAATCTTAGATATCATCTGAGTACATTGCTAACACCTGTTGCTAGGAGAGTGGACATTTAACATTGATTGGTAATTGACAAACCATCTTCAGCTTTCTCTCGCCGGAGACTCCGGACGAGATCTTGACGACGTGAACGACATCTATTTTTTTACAAGTTCCAGCATACCTTTTCCTTTCTCCATCATCCTTGACCATTAAACCGTTGAAATCATCGCCCTTGCACTGTTTCGCAACAGCAACGGCCAGATCTATCCATCTCCAAGGCTATCATAGGCATTTTTTTTGTCCCGCTTCCTCGAATTGGCTTGAATAGCCTGCATGTATCCTCATTTGATGGGGGCTTTTTTTGGGAGTGTTTTTCATCAGATTTCAGCTTCTCTTTCCTCATTGTTTTGAGTTCAGGCGCAGCGGTCTTTTACAGAAATGATTATTCTCAGGTATTATAGCAGGGTGAAATTCCCCCATTCAACGCACCTTCCCTTTGACCTTACTAAGCGTAGTGACTGCCCACATACGCTCCTACACAATATAAAGTGACTCTATCAGTCTCTAAGACAGCCCAGACTAATATACACCGCGTCCGACCTATCCCATGACTTGAAGTGCAAGGTTTTCCCGTGAGAAACAGGGGGCCGTCAGCAGGAACCAAGCCAATATAGCAGACCAGATGAGTTTAGTTCGCGGCTTGTAGGTCCACCGGGCCTCGGCATGCCCCAGTCACAGGTCGCGTGTTCTGCTTTCCCTTTGTCTGCCAAGTTCGTTGAAACGAGAGCCAAAGTTAATAATGCAATATGACATATAATATCAACCAAGCACACCCGGGTATGTATGTATAAAGGGGGTGGGTTATCGGGGGTTCCAATCGAAAGAAAATCCTTCTCGAAGACCAGGAAGAAGCCAAAGCTCCACCCAACATGAGTTAGGCGAAATGTGGTCAAGGGCGAAGACGGGTTTGTTTAGTAGCCATCTTATCTGATTGATTAAATCAGGTACCTGCGGCGTACCTGTACCGTTGGCGCTACACTGCGAAGGTACTGGTATGGTACTTTACATAAAAATTTAAGGTGCTGGCACCAGGATCTGCCCCCTAAACTCCGTCATCGGAAGTTTCGGAGATTTTTTACTCTTCCATTTATCGGTACTTACTTGTACGGGGTTTGACGCTATACAACATAGGCCTTTATTCTTGCCCGGAGCTGTACGGAATACGAGTTATGTAGTTCGGCCTTTTCTTGTGGTCGAGTTAGTCCCGAGGCATGGACGCATGGAGCAGCTGGAGGCCCCCGGAGTCTGGCCGCCGATTCTGAATAAGCCATGCATACATTCTCTAGGGCTACGGATTCCCTCTAAGGGATTGAAGTAAGGAGAATAAGTAATATAGAATGAGAATAGGTAGCAAATAGGCTCTAGCAGTCAACAGAACAGCAATAATAAGGGTTTTTAGAGTATAGAATACCTAATAATTCTAATAATCAAGCTGGGTGGATAATTTTCCTAGCGCCGTTTCCTGGTTTTTGTGTCCAAAACACCTAAATTTCCAATTATTTCCAGCTATTCCGTTGAAAGGAAAAAAAAAAAGTTCTTCTTACATTTCTTTGTTCATTTATTCTCCCATTTGGTTGGCTTTTTGTTCTTGTCGTCTCGTGTTGGCATTGTGCTGTTCCTTCCTCGGGATCTCTAACCTAATCCCTGTTTATCTCATCTTCACTTTTCCATTCCTCCGCCCTCCGCCGCAGTCAACTACCCTCCCTTCCTCTCTGTACGAACTCTTCATCTGCTACAGCTGCGCCTTGAGCTAGCGGAAGCTCCATGGCGGCTTCCGATCAAATCCCCGGGCAGGAATTCGAGTATGTCGCTCTTAGATCGGTTTTTTTTCCCCAGGCAATCGGGCATCGGGATCGCGGGAATGAACGAACACAGGGACAAAATCATCTTATTTTCGAGTGATATGATCTGCTCTGGCTATTGCTCGATTGTCCCTGTTGAGCATCCTGCTTTTTTGTTTGCCCTGTTGTCGCTCTGGAATTCAATTGTGTGGCCTAAGCTAATGCGATACACTCTGTTCTAGCTATGAAGCCCTTCCTCCCAACTATGGCCTCAGCCGGAATATGCTCGCTGGTGCTTTCGCCGGGATAGCAGTATGTTCACATGGCTGTCAACGGTGTTTGAGGATTTTGGCTGATCGGATTAAAGGAACACTCGGTCATGTACCCTGTTGACTTGCTCAAGGTAAGCTTAATTTTTGGTTGAAGGTGTTAAGACTTGGAAAAGGACTGAGCGCTGACTTGCAAACATCGCTAGACTCGCATGCAAATCCTGACACCTTCCGCTGGCGGTCTCTACACGGGATTGACCAACGCGGTCTCTACAATCTATCGAGTTGAGGGCTGGCGGACACTATGGAAGGGAGTCTCGAGTGTGATTGTCGGCGCAGGTGTGTATATCGCGCGAAGTCCCGGGTTAAAGATTCAATTTCTGATTCGCGATGATAGGTCCCGCACACGCTGTCTACTTCGGTACATATGAGATTGTGAAGGAAATGGCTGGTGGCAATGTCGACGATGGACATCATCCCTTGGCTGCCGGTAAGATTTTCGGAACTGTTGAATTGATATACTTGTGCAACAACTGACATGATATCGTGCAGCTATGAGTGGTTCGGCCGCTACCATTGCCAGCGATGCGCTGATGAACCCATTTGATGGTAAGTGACCCATGTGGCAATAAACCATGCCCAGCTAACTCCTCTCCAGTTATGAAGCAACGTATGCAGGTTCACGGCTCAGTTCACAAGAGCCTGGCGCAATGCGCCAAGACCCTCTACCGCACCGAAGGTCTCCAGGCCTTCTACGTCTCCTACCCCACCACACTTTGCATGACCGTGCCCTTCACGGCCACTCAATTCGTTGCCTACGAGTCGATCTCGAAGGTCATGAACCCCAAGAATGAGTACGACCCATTCACCCACTGCATTGCAGGTGGTCTGGCCGGTGCCTTCGCGGCTGGTCTTACCACTCCCCTTGATGTCGTAAAGACGCTCCTTCAGACCCGTGGCCTCGCCGAGAGCGCCGAGGTGCGGTCTGCAAAGGGTCTGTTCAACGCCGCTGCCATCATCAAGCGCCGGTTTGGTTGGTCTGGCTTCCTGCGTGGTATGGGCCCTCGGATTATATCAACTATGCCGAGCACTGCAATTTGCTGGTACGTTCCATTCCGAGACTCGGTTCTTTAATATCTGATCTTTACTGACTGCTTCTCCAGGACATCTTATGAGATGGCTAAGGCATACTTCAAGAAGCACCTCGACTAAATGAACGACTTGATCCTCTCGCATGTGGCTCGCCATGGGTCCCATCCCATGGACTTGCTACTTGTTCGATATACCACGTTTGTGTGTGCATCATATAATCTTACTTTGGTCTCTTCGGGCGACATGGGGTCTGTTCTTTTACAATATGTTATGGATTGGGGAGATTGGGCGGAGCCCAGCAACCCTCATTGTGGCGCATCCCGAGCCAGCATCGCTCGGGGTTTGATCTTGCATGTTTAGGGCTTTTCATGAAAAGCGTTTCGGCAATGTATAGTTTTGGGGGAAACGGGACACGGCCACTTTCGACTTCGGAGAACAAATCTGGTGCTTTTCTTTCTTATTCCTGGATACTTCAATGAATCTCTTCCATTCGATGTGTCCTATACTGTGACCGGCGTTGGAAAAACTCTGGTTCTTTATTTTTGTTTCCTGAGAGGGCTGGGTTCTCTTGTGGCATCACTATAACTTATGTTTTTTTAGTATCTTGCATGTACCCATAGACGTTAGGAATTAGAGATGATATCTTTTACTCAATTGATTTGTATAAAAATGCGACGATGTAGCTCACTGGACGCATGCAGTTAACTCCGAAATCGACGACGTCACGCGAAAAATCCTCCCCCTCCACCTACGGGAGATCATCGCTTTCACCAACTCCGCCAACTTGTCCGTGAAATGGATACAGGCGGGCCTGTATATTCCAAATGATGCGCCCACGGCCTGCGGATTCCTTGCAGAAGACGTACGACGAGTGCTATCTCGCGTGCTCCACCGCGGTGTACTTTGAGGGCCAGGTAAGTTCACTAGTCCGACTGCCGCTCCCCGATGCTCACTGTATCAGAACAACGAAGACGAAGCATTACGGTCCTGGAGAACCGCCCTCGAGACTGTCTACCATCACAATGCCCGTCGAGTACCGCCGAACTATACCCCGAAATCCGAAACCGAGAAAGCCCTGCAGGACTCCATCCGGGCGCTGGAGGTGCAATGCCGGGAACGAGTCGATCTACTGGGTGCTCTACAAGCCAGCAGGAGAGAATCTGCAGATGGTAGTAAAGAGAATGGTCCCCATGTGAAGGGCAAGTTAGCTATCATGCCGCCGCCATCGACTTCCAACACCCCTGGCTGGATTGGAGATGGAACAATCCCTGCTGTGGGATACACCGACCTTTCCAAACCAGCCGCCATTCCCGGTCGCCCTGTGCTGCCGAGGAAACCAAGCCATGAGCCACCACCAGCTTACGACGATGCTGGTCCAGCGACCCTCTCGGCAGCTGGCACGCCTGCACTGCGCGTGAACTCGAACTCTTCGGGCAAATCGAAGTCGCGTGGCTCCAGTCCCGAGCACCGGAAACCCATGTTGACAACACTGCGTAGCAGCGACGGCAAGAAGCACAGTAAGAAAGTCAAGGTCACATCAAAGAAGAAGGACTTGAGGCCTGCTGCTTCCACAGCTGCAGGCCTAGCATGGGGTAGCATCTATCGCTCTACATCGGGTAAGAAGCCTGTGAGTGATGCGGCTCTAGTCTCATCCCGACAAAGCGCCGCCCACGATCCTAGTTTCCGCCGAGAGTTAGACCCGAAATCTAGTTCGGGAGACGAGCCTCTGCAGCCGAGAATTCGCCTCTCCCGAGACCATCTATCCGCGGACCACATCCCTGCTACCCATTGGCGCGAGCCTCCTAGTTCATCATCTCCAAGGAGATCGTCTCCCAGACTACCTCCTCAATCGCCTAGTCAGCTGCCGCCGCCGCGGGGTCCTCGACCTCAACCTGGCAGCCCTAAAACACAACATCCTCCGCATTCAATGACCATGCCAAACCCGGCTGACTTTGCCTTTGCACCACCTAAACCATCCATCAAACCCAAGCCTGTGGCGTTACGATCTTCCCGTCAACCGACAAGCGATCCAATACAAGCCAGCAAGTCGGAGAATCCTTCTCGGAGTATGACGCCTCGGCCCGACCGTGAAGCACATTCCTCCCACGATAAGCCGCGGACAAAATCTGCACCCAGGCCTCCCAAAGCTAGCGAAACATCCCGCGCTTCTCCATCATCCCCTAGCGGTGATGATCTCCATCACGGTGTCGACCGGCTGGCTATCTCTCAAGGACATAGCCATAGTACGATACGGCGAAAAGCCCCACCAGTCAAACAAGAACAGACACCACTGTCAAGCGACCAAGAGTCTTCAGAGCATCGGAACACAGCAAGCGATGCAGAGGACGAGGATGAGGAAGACGACAGTGAAATCTTAAAAATCATGGAAAAGTTGCCTAGGGGCGTGGATCCCCAGTCAGCAAAGCAAATCCTGAACGACATTGTAGTACGCGGGGATGAAGTACACTGGGAGGACATAGCAGGCTTAGAAGGAGCCAAAAAGGCGCTCAAAGAAGCAGTCGTCTACCCATTCCTCCGTCCAGACCTCTTCTCTGGTCTCCGCGAACCAGCTCGCGGAATGCTCCTTTTCGGGCCCCCGGGCACCGGAAAAACCATGCTCGCACGAGCAGTAGCCACAGAATCCAAGTCAACCTTCTTCTCCATCTCCGCCTCAAGTCTAACATCCAAATGGCACGGCGAAAGCGAGAAGCTCGTGCGCGCCCTCTTCGGGCTCGCCAAAGCCCTTGCTCCATCCATCATCTTCGTCGACGAGATCGACTCCCTCCTATCAGCCCGATCATCTGGCTCAGAACACGAGGCCTCCCGTCGCTCTAAGACCGAATTTCTGGTTCAGTGGTCCGACCTCCAGCGCGCAGCTGCAGGCCGCGAACAAACAAGCCGCGAGAAGAAGGAAGGCGATGCTAGCCGTGTTCTCGTCTTAGCCGCTACCAATATGCCCTGGGACATTGACGAGGCTGCACGTCGCCGCTTCGTCCGTCGTCAGTATATCCCCTTGCCCGAACATCATGTCCGCGAGCAGCAGCTACGCAGGCTTATCAGTCACCAGCACCACGAGCTGAGCGACGCGGATATCCAGGTCCTGGTACAGGTGACAGAAGGTATGTTTCTTTCCCGTGTATCCTTTTTTTTTCCCATGCTCTAGTTCGTCTTGCTAATTGACATTACCAGGCTTCTCCGGCTCAGATATAACAGCTCTCGCCAAAGATGCAGCCATGGGCCCCCTACGTAATCTGGGTGAGGCCCTCTTACACACACCTATGGACCAGATCCGCCCTATCAAATTCGAAGACTTCGAGGCAAGTCTGTATTCTATTCGGCCTAGTGTGTCCCACGACGGACTCCGAAAATATGAAGATTGGGCAAAAGAATTTGGCGAGCGAGGTGGATAGAGTAGATTTGGATTTACCTCATCTTGAGCTTTTTTGGTTCTGCTCTGTCTCTATTTTACACCTCCTTGTCTGTGGGGTCCTTGTATCTTAGATAGAATTATAAAAATTCAATAGCGATTCTTCTTTCTTCTTCTGTTAGCTTGAACCTATATTCAAACAGCCAAATGTGTCAAATTTAAATTTCAGAGATATATATTTTGGAACCGACCTGACCCATCGACTGATAGTTTTACACTATAAACCAAAGCTCGGGGCATCAGCAGGTGGTTTCATTGTACATTTAGATATGAATTAAGTACAACCTGTACAGGGAATATATAGATCAACTCAACAACACCCGGATCTCTCCTGTTGTTCGAGGGAACAACGATCTCAAACTCCACTTTTCACCCTCGCCTTCTTCGTCCTCCTTCTCACTGGCTTCTGTCTTGCCATCGGATTTACCACTCCGGCCGCTGACACTAGCCCCGGTTCCCATGCCCACATCCACTGTTCCTCGCGCCTCGTCGGCGGCAATAATCATGCCTTCGACGAACTCGAAATCACGACAGAATGCTTCGACTGCATCCTCGGTGACGCTCTGGATAAGGGAAAGACTTTGTACGCGCTTCAGATTATCGGTTGCGTCCATGAGCGCAGATGGGAGGAAGTCGTCGAGTTGTTGGCTCGATGTAATCAGGGACTCTGGTTGGAAGGCTGGGAGATTGGCTAAATCGGCTAGCTGGGGTTTCTGCTGGTCTGGCTTTTCGGTCTTGTCTTCGGCGGTGTCTGAGAAAGGCTCTAGGGCCTCTAAGAGCGTTTTCAGACCAGAGGCCTCGAGGAGGAATTGGTGTTGGGTATCGAGAAGATCGTTGCGTAGGGTTGATAAGGCGGCAGAAATGGGAGGGGCGTGCGTGGAGCTGGCGAAGGGGAAGGGTGACACAGCTGCGCGGGCTGCAAGGAGTATGTTTGTGCGGTAAATGGACTGCGCTGTGGTGGTTTGGAGTTCATCGGATGAGGACCGGGCTAGTGTTAGGAATGGATCGAAGGCGGCCCGGAGGACAGAAGTGAACGGGTTCTCGTTGTTCGCGTCTGGAGATAAATCTTCTGGTCCGACGGACGATTCATATGTCTTCATCAGTACTTCCAGGCCTTCCAATGCTTCTAGCAAGAACTGTGGAGGCGACAGGTCGTCTGATGGAGTCAGGGCAATGTGATCGCCCGCTAAGGCGCTGATCTGGTCTCGCATCAAAGTCTCAAAGTGGCCAAGAGTGAACTTTTCTAAGCTCTGAATCAGATCCACCAAGTGCGATTGTTCGCCCACTAGTCTGGTGAAAGTTGTGCGGTAGAAGGACAGCAAGTTCACCACTTTGTAGCAAGTAACAGGGTCGTCATGGCTCTGAATGACAAGCTCTATTCTCTGCCGCAATGATCGAGACACTCCATTAAGATCGCGGTTGACCAAGTCACTAAGTGCCTTTTGGCCATCAAAGGCAACCGCCTGGCCCTCATCGATGCGCGACCAGGGCTCGCTACTGAGGCCGACTTCAATCCCGCGAGCGAGTTCGTCCCCGTCATCAACAAACAACGACTCGAGAGCCTCTCGCTCTGAGACAGTTGTGGAATGCACCCACGCAAGCATGTCACCAATGTACCGAAGTGGGTCATGCGCTGAGAACTCAATCGGTTTGACAGTGTGATCACCGGCGCCAGGCCCATTGGCCCCGGAAACAGCATCAGTCAGTGCATAGTGGAAAGCATCGGACAGCACATAGTCCCGCGCCTCCGCAAAGAAATCCAGACAGCTGTGGAATAGACTCGGGCGTTCTGCCAGCACTCGTAGAGCGCGACGGATCGTACTGCTTATGCGAGGGTCCTCTAGATTCAAGGACCTGAATTCTTTTTGGATCCATCGGTAGAGCTTTTGATATGCTGAGTTGAGGTTCCGGGTGCTCAGTTCCATCACCTCCATTCCCAGTCGCTGGTTCTCACCGCCGAGCAAGACTTCGCAATCGTGATGCACTTGCTTGACACGAGCTAGCACGTCAAAGAACCGTTCGTCAACGGGCTCCTCGGCCGATGTCAAGACTAGTAAATCCTCTTCCGGAACTAAGAAATGCTTCGAAAAGGCTTCCAACAGCTGTTGCTTGGTCTCGGTCTCTTTCTTCTGTGTCATCAGGGTGCTGGCCTCCTCGAGTACCGGCGTGGTATCCTGCTTCGCGAGGTTGATTCGTTTGCGCATATCGTCGCATGTCTGGTTAAGTGTTGAGACCACCGTTCCGATTCGTCTCAATTGCTGTTATTGCCATTTAGGAATTAGACTTCTGGACCCCAATCTCTAAAAGAGCAATAGGAGTCTCACCTCTGCCACTTTTCCAAAGTCCTTGACAATCTCCGCGTTGCAATCGACAACTTCTTTTTGCACATCTAGTCGTAGTTGCCGACGTGTTTCTGCAGTATTATGAATGCCCCTCAAGCTCAAAGTCTCGAGGGAGTCTCGAATGTCTGAGTCCGCATACGACGCCGACAGAACTGTTGTCAACCGATTGGTGAGGGCGTTCGGGCGCTGCATTGGCGGGGATAATGAAGATGATGCGGTCGGCGTATTAGCGCCATTACTGGTACTACCATTTGGTGGGAAGTAGCTGGTCATTGTTGTTTGAGCAAACCAGCGGGGAGTCGGCGAGGGGAAGTAGAGGACAACCTCCGACTTGGCGCATCGACCGCCTTCGCCGCATCTTATCGTCAACACATTACTCTACTTATTTCCCCTGTTGATTCGCTCAATTTATTCAGTTCTGGAATTGCATTGCTACCTGAACGTATGGATAGCCCACTCGTTTCGCCAGCCAAGGCCCGCCAGGCTGCTATTCAAGCTAAAGATTGGGCGTACGTGAACTCCTGGCTCAATCGACAATACGCGCCCAACCCAGTTCCCAAGTTCGAGCGCAATGAAGATACCCTACGTGTCCTCCTGACCCTAGCTGCAGCAAATGATGCTGCAGATGAAGAAGCTTCTCTGCAGCATTGCGCGCGCGAAGAGGCGGTCGAGGCATACAAACTACGGGAAGAGTTCGAACGCAAAGATCCCCATGAACAAGTGAAGAATCAACTCCTTGATGAAGTGGAAAGTTGTTTGGATGATAAAGGAAGATGCGATCTAGAGGACCTCGCCGACTCTGCCGTAGCTCTGGGCAATACCTTAAATCCGACCCCGGGGGATCTGGGGCAGTCGATTGTGGAGCTCACGGTGGAGGAGTTCGAGGCCCAGGAGCAAATTGCAAAGGTCGACACATTGCATCGGTATCTCCAGCGAGAGTTGGTACGGCTACAGACGGAGCTTGAGGAATTGAAGACCGATGTGGCGTATGAGACGCCTTCCGATACACAAAGCTTGACGTCGGAATGGATACGCGGCACGAAGACACTTGCGATCAAGGTTGGGGAATACCAAGATCGCATTGCATCATTAGAAAAAGTCCAACCCCGGGGGCCAACTATTGAAGAGCTGTTGGCGGAGGAGGAGAATGTTATCAGGATGCGGGAGACGGTCAAGGCTCTGCAAGGCCGCGTGAGGGCGTTCCATGATCTTCCCAAGGATACCCCAGGGGCACGGGCAAAGTATAAGGAGCTAGAACGCGAGCTTAAACAACTTAGGCGACAACGAGATTCAATGGTAGTATAGGCGGCACTAAAGCCAGCTTTCTACGTACTTTGGTCTTCCTTCTACAACGTTGGTCTACATAATGAATGAAGCTTCTCCCACTTGAAGATGTATTCAAAGAGCAGGCCCTCTGGCTAATAAAAAGCTGCAAATGGTAATGTCAACTCATGATGAGTCTTGGGTGCAGGGCTGCCCGCAAAGTCATGGAATGATCATGATAATGACTACTCACCTAAGGGAGACCATCTTAATTGCCGCCGAGGCCGAGAGCACCCTTAGCCTTATCACCACTAGAGGTAGTTAGGATATAAATCTTTGGTTCCAATAACAGAGTAACTTACGCTGACCCAGTGGCACCACTGCGGCCGTGGTTGTCACTGACACGCTGGATCTTGCCGAAGCCATCCTGGTTTATACCCTTGCTATCATCAGTCTTCAAGCCGCGGGTAGCGCGCTCGGTGGTGTCAGTGACACTCTCCTTGGACTTATCCTGGTTGGGATCAGGAATGATATCCTTCTTAGACTTGTCCTGATCGGGGTCAGGGATGGGCTCCTTCTTGGCCTCTGGAGGAAGAAGTAGTCATTAACGATGTCTTAACATCTTGAAAGATAAAGCAGTGGCACATACTGGTGGTAAGATCCTTGCGACCAGTGTCGGACATGATGAAGATTGATTGAAGTTTGGTGCTTGAAAGTAGGAGTAAACTATGTAGTTTGGAAGTATAAGATGTTGACGAAGGAAGAATAGCCGAAAGGGCAAAAGGGGGGTTTATATAGACTTGTCTGGCCTCATTGTAACCGCTAAAAGAAGTGTTACATGACTTTCATTGTTTGCTATCATGATCGGCTTCATTTACAATATACACCAGATGCAAGCTAGGCAATGTATAACTCTACAGATCTATTTGGGCCGGGACCCCGGACTAACCACAACCTCCAGTTAAAATCGCGGCTCTTCCAATGGGCGTGGTTCCTAAGTCCCAGCTGTATCCATAGATGGTGCCCTTTCACGACATATAGGCTGTGGCACACGATAGTGCTCGGTTTGCTCCAGCAGGCTTTCTAGAAATGACATCATAAAGATGGCTCGGGCCGTTGCCACGATATTTTAAGTTATGTACATAAATCACGGGACTATTCATTATCTATCACATGTTTTGCAGTCACATGATACAATGGCCCACATTTCCAGGGGCGACCAATTCTAATTGGTCAACGATATTTAGCAGAATGACTCACCGCCTCCGTCACCTGCTTGGGCATCAACTGTAAGTGGTCTGTCTGTGATCAACTCGGTCGCTCTCATTCTCATTTTGACTCACACCATGTGATCTGTTCTTCTTCATGCACGAGATTGTCAATTTGATCGTTATCGTCGTTATCGCTTCGTTATCGTGCTTTTATTTGCTATCGGCCAAACCCTAACACACCCGCTACATCGGTCTCATCTAACTGCCAATGACTGCGTCGGATCCCCCTGTCCCTTCAAATTGGGACTTTACTCCAGTGCATGACCTACTGCAGTCACCCGCTGAGGGCTGCATTGCTAGACCTGGTCGTCACAAAGAATCAACCATCTCCTCGCTTGGTGAACAACAAGCCAAGGATGATGTCCGTTACACCACTAATGGCAGGCGTGTGGATCCTATCACCCAGCGCAGTAGCCCAGAGCTTGGTGACTTCGGTTCTCTTTGGGAGCTTCTCAATGAGGTCGCTACTCCTGCAAGTGTCACACCAACTTTAGGGTCCGCAAAGACCACCAAGTCCGAGCTGGAATCGCTCGATGAATTTCTTGCTAGTTTAGCGGAAAGACCCACGAAGAGGGTCTCATTCACTGGCCTCTTTGACATTGAAACATCCATTCCCGTTTCATACAACACCCGTCGCACCATCAATGAGCCAAATCCTCGGGTCCTCAAAGACACCGCCACTGGCTACGCTTTCCATTCTTCTTCTCGGCCTGAAACGCACGCGACAGGTATTCCTACCAATCTCGAGAGTCCACCATTCACTATCTTAAAGCGGACCTCGGTTATTGAGCCTTCTGGAACGAGTGCCAATGTGAAATTTGGTGTCCCACGAACACCCCCGAAGATGATTGCCAGAGCCATAGTTGGTAGTCCAAGTGATACACCCACGGCGAAATCCAAGTCTCGGTCAGGCAGAAAAAGACCCGGAAGGAACGCCCGCAATTGCCCAGTCACTTCTGAAGAAAGTGCTGGGCTAGAATCGGACACAAGCGTTGTATTTGATCATTCCGTTTCTGATAGATCTTTGGCTATCTTTGTCCCATCTCAAGTGCGTACACCTGGAGCGAAGACTCACCGTTATGATACCCCACCGTCGTCATTTGACGATCATGACTGGATACTGAATGACGATGCCATGCGAGGACTTGGTTTTGGAGGTACTCATGTGCAGCCTACCCGACAGCTATCAGCCGCGGAGCGAAGAATCGCCCTGATGAGCAGACTCCTCGTCCACTTTCCTGATTACGCCAAAGTCGTGTCTCAAATGGGACTGGCTTTGGAGTATCGTCCCGATAATGATATTAGCTCACGTCCTATTCATGTCTTTGTTGACATGTCAAACGTATGTTTTAGTCCCCCCTCTACCCAAATTTTCTCAAGCTAACTCACCTCAGATCATGGTTGGATTTCACGATTCAGTGAAAGCCTCGCGGAACATCCCTCCCTCGACCCGGATTCCTCGTGCCCACATGTCCTTCGCCAACCTCGCATTGATCATGGAACGCGGCCGTCAGGCCGCCAAGAGGGTCTTGGTCGGCTCGGACCATCTTCCCTCCGTCGATGAAGCTGAGAGACTCGGCTACGAAGCGTGCATCCTCGAACGTGTGCACAAGGTGAAGTCGATCACACCCCGTCGCACCATCAAATCGCAGAAGTATGCCTCCAGCTTCCAGGGTGGATCTAGCGGTCCTGAAACGGTCGCCACCTCTGGAGAGCGATGGGTTGAGCAGGGTGTGGACGAAATTCTACACCTGAAGATCCTGGAGAGCATTTTAGATACGGTCCACCCGGCTACGATTGTTTTGGCCACGGGGGATGCGGCAGTGGCCGAGTTCTCCGGCGGTTTCATGAAGATGGTTGAGCGCGGGCTTCAGCGCGGCTGGAATGTTGAGCTTGTCAGCTTTTCCCAGGGCACTAGCAACGCGTATCGGAAGAAGGACTTCCGCATTCGGTGGGGAGACCAGTTCAAGCTGGTTGAGCTAGACCGGTACCTGGAGGAACTGTTTGAGTGAATGGCGAAGCCTGACTCCGTTGTTAAACGGAGATTTACTTTGCTATTTCAATTTTAAATGCAATCACGACACCTTTGTTAGTAATGACTCAAATTCCTTGAATCTGTGACTCGAGTCGTTTAATGTAGCTCATAGTCGTATACTCCGGATTGAGTCAACTCCCCGCCAAACCGCCAGACGTCATTGGGCGGAAAACACCCGCCCGCACTTGTTGCCTCATGCACGCTCGTCTACCTAAACGACTCTCCGTTCTGGAACTATATAGTCTCTGTTGATCCGTGCTACTCTCCAGTATTGTTTGTCTTCTTCTATATTGTCGAACTTCAGGCAAAAGAGGAACAGAGAAAAAACCCGCAATTTCTCTCGAAGAATTTGGATTTGCTCCTGCACAACCAGCAGAACGTCCTTGCAAAAAGAAAGAAAAGAAAAAAGATCAAAAAAGATCAAAATTGGCCATCTTACAATCAAAACATATCAAATCCACCATGTCTCAATTCACAGAGCAAGAGTTCTTCGGCGGAGCCATTCGAGGCGTCGTGCCACAAGGCTGGATTGATTCGAGGTCAGTATACAACTCTCCAATGCATCAAGTGCCCATTTTATCACTCCAATCCATTCCCAATACCATCCCAGAACATCCCAATCAAAAAGAACCCCGAAACTAACACCCAATCCAGCACTCTCCGCGAGGTCCCCGACCACCAAGAGCTATGGCTCTCACCAACCACTCTCTCCAACCTAATCATCGAAATCAACCAGCGCGTCCCACAAGACGAAGCTCTCAGCACCTTTGCCACGCTCAACCAGCAACTCACCGCCGCCCCAGGCAGCGGTAGCGCTGCACCCGCAACGACAGAAACTGTCGACCAAGCCGCCGCCCTGCACCACCTACACGATCTCTGCGACGAAGGCGACACCATGCAGGTGATCAAGTCGCCCACGCGCGTCGACGTCCAGCTTGCTTCTTCCTCGCCTACCCCTTCCGGTGTCCGGGCGTATCGCGGCATTGTGTCCTTCACGACGCCGGTGCGCGGCGGCGGTGGACGCATCCCTGCGTCGGCTGAGGGGTCTGCTGCTGGTGTTGCGGATGCCGGAATGTTGGGCGCGCAGGTGGATGAGGTTTCTAATGGTTTGCCGCAGGTTTCGAGGTTGACGTGCCATTTCTTGATTGTTAGACTTGAGGCGCAGGATACGGATTTGTTGGTCTTCTTTAATGTGCCTCATGAGGAGTTTGATAAGACTGGGGATCCTAATGGGTTGTCTGTTGAGGAGGTTCTTGCTGAAGAGACTATTGGGGCTTTGACTGGGAGATTGCAGATTTGTGATTGGGGTCTATTTGTTTAGGTCTTATGGACTTGGATTTAGACGGCAGATTGGGACTGAGCTTGGGGAGATATGGTTGTGATAGCTGGGCTTTGGGACAGACAAGTGCCATTTGCGCTTTGAGACGAGTAGATAAAAAATGAAACATTGACTTCTAAGCTTATCTTGTATGTTAAAGGACCACCAGTGCTTTAATCTATACATAAATCAAAGGTTGTATTGTGGTATAGTGCTATCTAGTAAAGTTCTATAGATCTAGCCATTTTATAGTCGGCGACTCTCATATATCCATCGGCATTGCAGTCCATTCTGTTGATTCGTCAGACTCTTCAGAAACACACCGTTCACATTGGCACACAAAACGGAACGATTTTCGAAGATGCTCGCGACGCGAAGTAATATCCGTATATTGTGTTAGGTCGAAGTACGAGATGCAACATTCCTCGCCCGGAAAAATATCGCGGGAGGCGGTGAAGACCATGCGGCCTTTATCGTCGGCTTTATGGATGATCTAGTGGTGACTTAGCATTACACTCACACATTTACACCTCGGGAAAGAATTCCACTTACATTTGGCAGACATGAATGATTAGCTATAGCCGCAGTGGGGTAAACAGCAGCAGCATATTGCTCCCCTCTATCGACCGGAGGATTTGGCAGGGGGAAATGGCCTGTTTCGCGTGGGTAAAGACCAAATGAGTTTGCTTCTTCCTGACAAATAAGATGAAGAACACGATCTGCACTCATCTCATGGGGAAGAGCGGGATTACTCCGGAGATACTTCTTCACAAGAACAGACCAAGACCGGACCTCGTCATGAGGCCAAGTATCCTCAGAACCACGCAGCGACTCAATACCACTCCATCCATGCTTCCAATGCCTTGTCGACTCAACGACACCAAGCGCTGTCCGTCCATGCAATTGACAATGTCGCGCAGCAAGTAGCCGAAGAATGACCCACAGCATGCCGAAATCATATTCACTCCTTTTTGACCGGATAGTGCCCGCATACCGTTTGAGCCAAGCACATTCAAATCCATGTCGAAGACTATCAGCGTCACGACATGTGCTACCGCACCACGTCACATCCGGGATACAGGCATTCGGACATGGACTCCGGGCATGGCGAGGCGCCGGCCGATTACATGCAGGATTGCTGCAGATGAGATTGTCGTTGGTAGCGGGTTCGTCGACGACCGGGATGACTGCGTACGGGGAATCGACGAGGAGACAGGCGCCTTTGGGGACGGGACCGGAGACGCGGAATTGGCGGCCTTTGATCGCGTCGGTGCTTTCGATTAGCTGTGGGTGGATCCAATCGGGCTGCGTCTGGGTGATTCCTGTTACATGAATCCGGTCCGAGGGTTCCGTGGTGATATATACGACTTGAGACATGGTTGGGTTGGGTACTTTGGGGGAATGTCTAGGTCTGTTTTGGGGGTTTGTTTAACGTCGGTTTCGACGGCAAATTCTTTTGCGCGTCCATTATTGCGCAGGTTTTGGTTCCTGGCCTGTGGGTCGTTTGATTCGCCTCCCGGATGTAAGGGCAATGAAGTTATCCAAGCGACTACGAGTGATTGGGGTCCCACACACGGGCATAGATTTGTTGACTTTATTGGCTGATCTGTATTTTTAGCGGAGTAGCTTAATTGATCCACTTTAGATGAGGTAGTGCGTAGATGATAGTAGCATGTTATATAACTAGCTTCTCTGTAAAGGCCTTATCAAATGTCACAGCAGATTGAAAGTACGGTATGGCAACAATTACTATCTGAGACTGAAACAGGATAAAGGTTGAAGGTACATGTATGTGAGATCTCAATGCACCTACAGCCACGATTCGGTAGGTGTTGAACACCACCTTGACATCGACACCCTTGTAACTAAGTTTAAAAGGTAGTAGCTGTATAATCTAGAAAGATAGGTATGTAGTATACATTTGAGTTCATCTTAGCTTCACCTGATAATGACTAGTCACTGACCCTGCGGAGAAGGGTGAGCTCGTCGTCAGTGCTAGCTAACTATATACTAAGGATAAGGTAAGGATAGACATGTATATCAGAAACTTCCAACTCCCCCCCTACGCCCTCGCCTGGCTCAGCATATCTGCCGAGCACTCGTCGGCTGGCTGAAACTCCTGAAGCTCGATGGCATTGCCCCCATCCCCATCCTCCACCACCCCATATCCAACGCGGAAAGGCAGCTGATAAAACCAAAACAATTGAAAAAAAAGGCTTAGGCCATCAGGGATGGCCATAATCAAGAAGAAGAAAAAGATTTGTGATATGTTCAACAGGCTAATTCATCCGTTGTCCATCGTCAAGGTTGGTCCACGATGATGATTCATTGTATGCGCCCGCTGTGGTGTTCGGCTGCTGTTGGTTGATGTCTGGGCGGACGAGCCAGCCACCAGAGTAGTATGATGTACTGAATATGGTGGTGGAGGGCATTGGTTGTAGTACATGGCGGAGGTCTTTCATATCCAGGACAGAGCCTCCGACCTCTATCCCATGGGCACTACAAAGATTTTACTTTTTTTTCTTCTCTTTTCTTCAGGAAGTGTGAAGGAAGGGTTCAAGCTAACTTGGATGAATGGTAAAGCTTCGTCCTTTGATGTTGATTGTGTTGGCCTGTTTCACACACTGCCACCTCGTTCGACATGGTAATAAACCCGCTTGCTTTGACAATATGTCCAACGTGTGTAAAGCGATGATTATTCCATTGTGATGGTGTGTGTGAGAGGAGGAGAAGAGAGGAAGAGGGAAAGAGGGAAAGGCCAATAAATAGTCTACGTAGCTGGATGAAGCTCTAAAAGAGGAGTCTCGAATATGGTCCTAATGTTCTGGGAGTTCTAAGCTATATGCCATTGATCGCACTACCTGCCTTATACTACAATTTACTTCAAGGCATGCAAGCCCCTCTCTCGCAACTCCCAGCGGATATGGGCCCGCCCCGAGCGCGTTCGCAGAGAATATATAGGCAACACCTGCACAATATAGGTTCTTTGCGATGTGTTGTCTCTCATATCTCGTTACTTGGCTCTCAAATTCGTACTTTCCGCCTCTTTGGTGCACCATCTCAAATGCGCAAAGATCCTCCAATATACATCCTCGGCCGCATCCTTTCCTACAATAGGATCAAGATGCCCATACCCCTCGACTAGGAACCTGCGATACAGTCTCTCGCCGAATCGACGTCGCAGCAACTCGTAGTCCTTGAGCGTAGACTCAGGACTGAAAACTTGGTTCTCCGTACCCGAGACAAAGAGAATCGGCAACCCTTGCAGTCGCTGCAAATTCTCATCTGTCAGAAGAGGACATGAATCATTATCCATGCAAATCCCCCGAGTTCCCATGCGAACCACGTGTTTCATAAGCTTCGTATGTGTCCCCGCGAAAAATTGGTGAACATTGTCATGCAGACTCATATCAAGGTTCTCGTGATTCCATAGTAGCCCAAAAGCAAAAGATGTCCGGTGACACGCTGTAGATGTGCAGATGTCCCGCGTGTGTCCAACAGGATAGAGACGAAGGAGCGTATCGAGTAATCGTTGGAGAAGAACACTCTTAGCACTGCTGACAATCGGGAAGTAATTCCCAGCCAGTAATTCGTAGAACTGGATCAGCAGAGTCGTTCTCCCCTTGAGGGAGTTCCAGTACCCAAAGACCTGATTCATGAAGACTGAGTTGGCAGTAACGCCGAGAAGTTGGCTACTTTGGATGGTTCCATCCAGCAGGCCCATGCAGAGAGCCACCGAGCCTTGGCAATGGGCTACCACATAGGGCTTCTGTCGCTCTTTGTCGCGAATATATGCTATTGCAGCAGCAACGTCAAGACGGCAGTCGAAGACTGTGCTTTTCTGCGCAACCGCGGGATCACAGCCCCAGCGAGGGGTGAGTGCGTAGCATCGGTGTCCACGCTGTGTGAGATACTCAACCATGTTGCAGCGCAAAAATGGCAGTGAATACAAATTGTGCATCGCGCCGATCCCAGTGACTCCGGGTAGAAGTAGGACTGGTGCAAGATTGCAGTTAGGTCCTGGCTCGTCTGTCTTTTGTGCGGGGAGTGGGTCATATATATCAAGATGTATCTGTACGCCATCGCTTGCGGTGACATTGCACGAGGTAGAAGGTGGTTGTTTTACATCGGTGCCTTTAGTTGAGATCTGAGGGAAGCGCATGCGGACGAAAGGGCGAACGAAGAACAAACTGATGTGGTAAATAAAAGAAACCAAAAACCACACCAAGGCCAAGATAAGACTGATCTGGAAGTCTTTTGTCGTCCGAAATGTCCGCATCTGCTTTTGGAAGTCTAGCAATGAGATATGAAGGGCCCCTGCTCCAATAGTTGTCCCGTCCAGTCGAGTGATATTGACATTCACCGTAGTTGTCGCTTCCCAGGTCTTTCTGGCGGAAAAGGCTATGTTTGTGTTGATCAGCTTGTGGCCTTTCAGGCGGTACTCTATGCCCTCTACCGATAGCAGCTTCAGGTGATATGATATAGCTGATGATTCGGCATTCTCCTCTATTGGCGTGAAAAAGTCTACCGTTCCTTCGACAATCTTGAGCGTGGCTCTAGATAATGCGTAACAAGAAATCGTCCCGGTGCATATTCCTTGGTATTGTGAATCTGTACATGTGAGCATTCTACTGCCAGAGTGCTCTCTCGACTCTCGGTTTCTCACCTCGGCAGATTTCGATCGTAAGAAACATCCGCATCGCGCAAGATGAGCCTTTTCCTACCCTCTCAGAAAGCGCAAAACTTCCGTTATCCGACCGCATGCTGATGTGCCCATGCATAGTCTCTGTGAATTTCCATCCTATCGACTGCGATGTTTTCTCGGTACTGTCTTGATGGTCTTGGAAATCGCACGATATACTAGGCTTGCAGTAGGCGTTTAAAGTCTGATTTTCAGTCTCAATATCAATTGATAATCCAGATCTCTCGGTAATCAAACTGACGGATCGCTCGGAGAGGGCTGATATTGTGCCGAGTGGGTTCACGCCTATCAGAATCAGCACATAGTAAGCCATAAATTTTTACTTGCAACATACCCAGGGCTGTCGGGATGATAGATGCATCACAGCACACGAGGCCTTTGTATACTTCACCATTAGAGCCACTGAAAACCTCTCCTAGATGATTTGTCACACCCCCATGCCCTGTTCCATCGTTGCTCATGTTGGCTCCTCCAAGGAGATGGACTGTGGTTTCCTCCTGGTGACGACCTTTGGCTATGTTTAGCGCAGCTTTGTTATGGCTTTTATCGATTGTTACCGTAAAAATAGGAAAACCCCATCCTTGAGCCTGTGCGAGCAAAACTCTCATTGAAAAGGTTCTTTATCCATTTGAAATGCTCAGATCGCCCTTCTCCCGGTCCCCGGAGGTACAATCGATCATCCTTCAAGATCAAAGTTATCTCGTTGCTGTCATGAGACATCACCAGATAAGTTGAAGTCCGCTGAAGAGCTCCATTGTATGCATACGGACCGAATAGCAGAGACTTGAGAGAGGCAAGGGTCTTCTTAGCTTCTTGGCGAGGGTTCCAAAGACAACACAGCGCCTGGCTCTTCATAGTTTGCAGGGTGAGCATGATTTGGATTACCGGGTTGAACATCGCAGGAATGCAACCATCTTGGATAACATATCCAGAAAGAGGATTGTCCAGAGGATCAACGACTCGGTTATCAATAACAGCAGTGACTGTTGTTCCAGGGGGAGCACGCGAGGATTCACCGGCGATCCCGTTGATATTAGCATATCCGTTGTAACCTTGAATCTGTAAATCAAATGTGCTCGGACTGATATTCTGGGGAAGTACGTACCAAATATCAAAAAGTCCCCATTTCCAGAGAGATTCCTTCCAACAAGCGGTGACATATGGAGGCCGTGCTGCTTTGACCGAAGCAAGACTTCAGTAGTTCCTAGAGCGCCAGCCCCAAGAAAACAGAACTCCTTCTGTGATTGAAGTAGAAAGAGTGAGTTGATATGTCCACTTCCGAAGTGAATTCGATACTTACTGCTTTGACCCAAAAGAGTTGTTCCTTGAAATGATCCGCAAACACCGACCTCCCACTTCCATGCCAAGCAAAGTGTATAGTGTAGCCTCCTCCGTCCATATTTTCTACAAATCGAACTTCGCATCCGCAGAATATCTCAGCTCCCCAATTCCAGGCATCTGCAAGATATGTTGTCGCCACCGAGTTCTTTGACCCATCGTTGAGACCAGTGCACTCATGGCCTGATTGTCTGTTTGCCTGCATAGGGACACCTGCATTGTTGCAGCCATTGTGGAAAAATATAGTCAACGGTACTCGATAGAAATTATTCCTCTTTCCTAGCCATCTCAACTCTTCTTGGAGATGCTTGAGTTTGTTTGGGCTTAAATCATCCGGGTATGTGGAAGGCTGTAGCATTGTTTCGGCGCGTGCGTAGTCTGCATTGGTTATTATGAAATGTTCTCCACCATGCATATAAAACTCACGTTCGTCGAGCGCAGATGGCTGGTCCCTGATCTCTGACGGCCATGGACTCATCTGCAATGTTCTCCTATCCGCTTTCAGGAAAACCCCGGCATTGATCAATGAAGATCCTCCAAGTCCTATGCAATATAGAAAAAGGCTGTCAGGTTTCCCTAATCATCAATTCTAGGGAGATGTTGAGTATCACATACCATGAGCAGCAAACGAATGCTGTCCATCGCCTAAGAATACTTGGAAAAGCCGCGTGGGGTCTCCAGGCGACAGCCACTTTGAAATGAAGGAGCCCTTTACAGAACTCCCCGAGATGCTCGTGTTCTTCAGACATTGAGAGAACGTTTGTGGAAATGAACCGGCTTATGGGAATGTTAGCGATGGTATTTGCTTGACGCTCTCGATCCGTACATCTTCTTTCCCAGCCAAGCTCTAGCACTGCGACGCTCTTCCCTGCTCGGGCCATTCGACTTGCCGCTACTCCAGCACCATAGCCAGATCCTATTACCACGACATCATATTCCGGCCTCATTGATCTGAACGGACGACTCAGGTTCGGGTACTTGTCCGTCCTGTCTGTGAAATTTGACATTGTCTCTCGCTTTGAGTGGAAAATGAATCCTTAGAGACACAGAAAACAAGAAACCGACATATACGTTTTTGGGATGATTAGGCCGATATAAGCACATAAGCACTAGGATTCGAAGAGTAAGGATTGACACGTATTTTGCACGATAACGCGGACAAGTAGAAATTGTCGCATCCGAAATAGGCATGGATGAGCCCTGAGCTGGACAACGCCTATTGGCTATATTTGTCGAGTTATTCTTAGTCCGGGGTAATCTCGTGTTGACAAGCAAGTTAGCATGAAGCCCAATTCAAAATTCACATGATATGACATTATTTCCAACTCCAAAGAGGTAATCCTGATTGTAGATCCGGACAAGTGCTTATCGAATACGTGCTCACTGAGTAACTAGTTAGCCTAGGGGTGAGTAGTCTGCATCGCTAGTCCTATCACGTGCAGCCCTCCACTTCTACAAGGCATTAATGTAAACAATGCAAACCAGAACTAATGACCCCTCCATGCATATGCTCGGTGACTTCAAACACCAAGGCACCAGCTGATTCCACCTTCCTTAGCTATCGACCTAAAAATATGCTACCAGACGATTCAGAATGTGGGGTACTCGAACGCGTACAATTGACGCCTTCGATGATACCAAAATCTCCCAATTTTGACGTCAAAGATTCCCAATTCTTCAGAAAATTCACCAAGTTACCCTCACCGGAAGAAGTTCGCTTGCAGGCCAAAGCTCAACATCTCGCAGAAGTCTGTCCAGATAATAGAAAAACCTTCTCGATGACTGGCTTTAATTACCGAACACCACCTGTGATATTCGAGGATCTGGGGCTGTTTGTCAAATGGGGAGGCATTGTGAGAACTTCCGAGGGTCAGTGCCTCTATGCTCTCGGCCAGCTCCTTAAAGATGATATCCCGATTCCGGAGATATACGGGTGGCGGGAGGATGGCGGTGAAACTTTCCTTTATATGGAGTATTTACAGGGGCAGACTCTGGAGCAAGTGTGGGATAATCTGGGACCTGATAACCGCGTTTCGATCTGTTATGAGCTCCGGACAATCGTCAACCACATTCGCCGCCTTCAACAGAAGCCAGGAGAGTCATTCGTGGGTACGATGCTCTTAACGGCCTCTTTATTTCCTAAACTGCATCCATAACTCTTTCTCCACATTTAGGTGATATTGCACAAGATCATCTATATGATAGAGTATTCGAAGTCGAGTCGCCCGAAGCAGGACCGTTCAATACCGTCCGGGAATTCCATGACTGGTTCACTTTCCTACATCGAAGACCAATGCCAGATCCATATATTGTCCCAATCGAACCGTTCCGTCAGGACCTGCCTGATGACAGTGAAATTAAATTTACGCATAGCGATCTCCACCGAAGCAACATTTTGATAACACGCTCTGAACCCTATCGTGTTCTTGCAGTCGTCGACTGGGAACAGTCTGGCTGGCTACCTATATACTGGGAGGCCAGAAAGGCGCAGTATACTGCTGACACTCAGGAATGGTCTAAAAAATATTTGCCAATGATTTTATGTCAGTATACCAGCACTTGGGATACGTGGGCCTACTACACTGCGGCCCTGGGAGTTTGAGATGTTGAGAAAGGCAGAGTCTTATTGTTCTGGCTTTTATTGATCTCTTTTCTGCACAAGATAAACGGCGTCGAAATATCACCCAGAGACAGTGTTTGTTAAATGTGATTGGTTTTTAGCTCACCACCAGGTATTAGGTCTACCGCAAGTCTCTCTTCATTTTTCCTTCCTGCTTCTGATGTGATGTTATTTCAACGACCAAGCAATAAATTTTAGTATCTTTTTTCGTGTCTTCGTAGATCCGCCGGCCGAGATTGATACTATCCGGAAGATGGTAGCGGGCCATAATGCCTTCTTGACCATGCCCCCTTTCCGGAATACCCCATGGTCGATTTCAACGATACCGAGCCCTTATTATCGCTCGCATTCCCTACTCTCTTTCCACGTGGGGCAGCTGAGTTCGTGACACCTCGCTTGAGAGCCGTGCGATAGAGTGACGATATACTACACCTTACCTTATGAAACACGAGAGCGGCCGCTTTGCACAGCATCTACGATTCCGCTATGTGGTATTCAATACCATGTAGCGGCGGCAGGCGGCCAAGAGTGCGGGTTTCTATGTCAATTGGCAGATAGACCGGCCTAATATCACGATTGAGGAACTGCAAGATATGTTCAGTGAACTAGGTAGCCCTATCGGAGAGAGTGCCACCTGGGTGCAGGCTATTATGAAGTCTGATGGATGGTGCATATACTGGATGTTATTTATATTTGAATGACTATATAAGACTCATGGGGGAAATGCGGAGGATGAGAGGGAGCGCAAAGACTGTGCTGCCTATTTTGGTGGTTGGCCTGCTTGAACAGGAAACGAAGCAGACATTTGCCGAGATCGGGAAACTTCCGTGCTCGAAAGAAAGAATACAGATAGCTCCGATGACACTGCTGTGGAGTGGGAGTACCGTTACCAACTGCGTGATGGAATCCGGTCAAGATACTACTTGCCTCCGTGAATACTGAGGCCTGTGACATTTCTATCGAATAGGCTCGCCAGCAGGGCATTTTTGACTATAGACATCGCACCTTGCTATTCCCGACTTTACTACAATGAAGCACATCTTCTTCTCCCAATATCATATATACATAATATACTTAGACCTGATATCCTAGAAAAATAATTGACATAGGTAGACATTCATATGTTCATTAAATTGGGCTCATTGACAATCCCACTGCCACTGGGCATACCCAACTATTTACAAGCATAAACGGGTTAGATATCAAGGATCAATAACCACAATATCCTTCTCCTCAACTGGCGCCTTAACAATAGGCCTCTTCGGCGCTACAGCCCTCGGCACCGGCTTGATCTGCTCAAGACCGCCCCGGCAACGGCCGCAGAAGTGACGCTTGGGGTCAACGCTCTTCGAGTGTCGCCCGACTGTGAACCCACAGCCCTGGACCTTACAAGCCCATATGTATTTGTGGTTGATCTCGTAGGTGTGTTTGGTCGTGACCTCAACCCGGCCCCCGTAGATAGGGTGGCCTTCCAGTGCGCGGACACATCGGGCGCCCCATTGCTTGAAGCTGGCGCCGTGCTGCGCCGTGCCCTTTGTCCGGTTTTCAGTGACCATGATATCGAGGAGGTGGCAGTATTCGTGTGTCATGGTGCAGAGGATCTTGTCCTCGCTGTCCAGGACTTTCTCGGAGAGCTCAATGGTGGCATAATAACGCCGTTTCTCGGGGTCTTCCACGCCGGATGCTCCTTTCAGGAACCTTTCTGAACGGACGGTTGCCCGGCCGGCGGTGTTTCGGAAATTCTTTGTCCAGATGATTTTGATGCCGCCGGTTTGCTCGGTCATGCGAGTAATCTGGTCATTGGAGGCACTGTCAAGGTGCCGGAGGAACTCTTCGGCAAAGCCGATCTTCTTTTGGTTGAATTCGGCTACTTGGGCTCGGATCTCGCGTTTCCGCGCTGCCTCGGCCTTTTTCTGGGCCTTGATGGTGGTGGGAGTACCCATGCCGGGCGACCTGTCAATTGATATGATAGAGCGAGTGAGAGAAAGGTGAGGCTTCGCTCGTGACGGTGTCACAGGTGGTAGCTTTGTATGGCTTAGGTAGGGCTTCGATGGTAATTCATCCTCTGACTCTGAGCTGTGAGATGTAGTTAGTATGTTGGCCGCTGCCAGACTATGAGTGCACATGAATGCCCACATAGAACTTACTTGCACTGTTCTGGCTGCGTCTGTGTTGTAGACTCATTGTCACTGTTCAGGTCAAGCTCCTCGAGGTGTTTGATGAGGTCGCTAGAGTTGTGCAGGCCGAAATGAGGTGGAGAGCATGAATCAACATGCTTAGGTATTCCTGCCCTACGGATAGGGGATGAAGATTTGGAACTGGTTGCAGGATTCGGTGTGCAGTATTCAGGCGTTGAGATGACTGCCTTTGGTTTCTCAGTTGATCGGTCCGTCTCTTTCACCAACTTGGTCATTTCCATTGATGGTTCCTCATCTGCAGTGGTGTTGGATTCTGCTTCTGATATAGGTCGTCTTCCACGCATGAGTCTTTTTCTTGGCGACCTCACAGGCGATGGAACCGGGCTAGGTTCGGCTTCTATGTCGGCTGTCTCGGAATCCGATGTCTCAAAGGAGCTAAGCTCTTCATTGTCACTGACAATGAACCCGTCTAGTGAGTCAGAGCTATCTTCTTCTTCAAAGCTGAATCCTGGCTCCTCTTGTTCCTCTTGGCGGTCAATCACGGGCTGTGTCGCAACGAAATAATTCACTCTGCTTCTTGTGGGAGCCTGTGTGGCAATCGGCCTTGTTGGCGTTAAATCTGGAGTGCGATGTCCATCTGTGGTGTATCCTGCCACATCGTTCTCTTTGTCGTAATCTTCAGTCTCTCTTCGGATGGCGGGGCGTGGTCTCCGCTTTGCTGGTAGGAGTAACGAGTTCACACGTGCGAGCCCTAGTGTTCTGTGCTTTTGCTGCTTTTCGGTAGACTTGTGCTGTCCAGATTCACTTTCCGATGCTGAGTCGCTGTCGGGGAATATATCGAATGATCCACTTGAACTCTTTGCTTGCCGTTGCGATTTTTGCGGCTTGGTGGGCATATTGTGTTTGACTTTGTTCCCAAGATTGAGACATGGCTCTCCAGGTGGTGAACTGTTGTGAGATTTCCCTGTGCGTGGGACAGTCTCATTGTATGGCGTGTTTTTGACTAGAGGATTGGCTGTATTGACCCTTGCCATGATCGCGATGTTGTTCTGATGGCACAATCTTCGTGGTGTTAATCGGTTAATGATATCCTATAGGTGCTAATGGCGATGATGATGATTTCTCTAAATTAGTTGAACTGTGTTTGCGCTGACCAGGTCAGTGCCGGAGACCCCGGTGTTTTTCGTTGTTGGTGTCATGTCTGTTCAGCTGTCAACGAATTCGTTGGCACGGCAACGTATGTACCCAGCCAGGCCCCAACTCTTGGCAAATCGGGAAACCTAGATCCTTTCCTATTTGTCGGAGGCTGAACATGGCACTGATCCGATAGTCGCTATATCACATTCGCATAACCCATTGGGACTTTGGTGTTGTGTTGTAGACAGGCCCCTGCGCCTCTGCTAGAGCCGCAACAGCAAGGAAACATTGCCAACAAACAAAGGCGTGTTGAGCAGGTGGTGCGTTTTGCTTTCACCGGTGTTCAGTCAACAGTTACTACAATCGCCGCGGTAGCCTATTAAAATGTACTCTAGTCTCCTACAACAAATGTTGCAAAGTAGGAACTACATCGCCTTCGCTATGAATCGATCTTCACACTTGTTCATTTCGATACATATGTGACTTCCGGATTCTCCATTACTATGATGATTGTAATTCTTCCATACGGATTTGAAGATTCACGCGAATAATAGAAGAACTTTCGACGGATATTTTCTTCCAGGGTACATTGAGTGTGCTTCGCTGTTCACCAAGTCCGTCCATCCAGTTAGATCCTTGACTCAGTCCGTCTTCGGAGATGGCTTAGCCAAACGAAACAGAACGTAGTACTTGTCATGCCACTCTTCGTTTGCATCAGTACGGCCTGCGCGTGAAAACCCCGAGAAATGCCTAATTCTGTCAGCTTATAGTGCTCTCCATTCAACAACGGATAAAGCGTACATATTCCCGGTGGCCTTTCATAGATGATCTTCGACATAGTTGACATACACGGTAGGTAACCGTGCTTCTTCAGCTTTCTAATTTTCATGTCAATTGAAAGCACGCCAGGCAGAGAGTTCTTTAGACTTACGGAAAGGCTTGACAAAATTTATCGCGGATCTCTCGGCGCGACTCAATTTCTAGCCCCCAGAATTCTCCTTCCCTGAGAGACTCCCTGGGAACTTTGTCCCAGACCAAATAAGTGATATAGCCCTCCGGAACGATACTATCTTCGCCTTGCTCTCTCTCTTGGTAAGCAAGGAGGTCAGGGACAACATTGCATCCATATTTATTGAGCACTTTCAAGGTCGTCAACTCAACGTGCGGTTGTGGCTTAGCAGCCTGCTTTTGTCGAATTTGAGGGCTCTGATATTGAGTGCCAATGACTGGAATTTGAAAATAAATCCGCATAAAAGCTTTCTTGCTAGGATTTCCTTTGGGGTGGCAGAGAAACTTAGCAGCTGCGTACGGAAGTCCAAGGCCATCGTCAACGTCTTGCTGCATCATCCATTCAGACCGTTCAGAGAGCGTCTTATCGATCACCCAGGTCTGGCGGGGCAGGTGGAGAGGCGGCTCGGATGGTGGATCGAGAGTGATGGCCGTGCCGTCGAGGCCGCACAGGAGCTCGGCGGTTTCGGGATTGTCCAAGCTGACTTGATAAGCTTTGCAACGATGGATGAAGACGTATTTTTGGTCAATGAAAGGCCAGTACAGCTGGTGTTTGAACGAGAGTGAAGGAAACGACAGTTGTTGATGGGAAATGCAAGGCGTAGACCTCCTCGAGCTCTGGTAGACTGGGTGTTAGGGTTTTGGCACCCACAACAGCCTAATAATAAGCAAGCAGTCCGCAATGGTTATTCCAATTCTTCTTGTACTCTCCAAGGAAGTGTCAAATAATGGCTGGACTACCGGTGAGATTAGCCTACGTTGGCTACAAAAGCACTTTATTCCACATACGAATTTGATGGCCACGGTAGCTACCTTACGCCCTAATTCGACCGAATCTACTCCGTATTCCGTATACATCGATATTATACCTCCACTGCGAATCGTTATACAACACTGCATTGCTTGTACAGGAGAACATGAATCTACGCATGGCAAATGAGAGGAGCGTTAAGAAGCGCGCTCGGTCAACTAGACAGAATACCATGCGAGGAAGGTTTAACCATTAAAAATGGCCTGCAGCTAGTTGCGCAGTTAGATTTACCCAATAAGTAGCCCGGACTGTAATCTACTTAGTAGGTCTCATTAGGCACTTAGAATAGAAAAGCCCACCTCGTAGGGGAAATATGGTACGTATCTACACCATCTCCGAGTGTGTAGTGCATTAGTTCATTAATATGGCATTATGGTACTCCTACCGTATTTGTCGTGTCATCCACAACACTACTCCATACAAGGCTCCAATATTCTTTAGGGAAAGAAAAGTTTGATGGTTGTTAACCTTAGAAGTTGTGGTTGATTATATATCGGATGCAACCATGACGAAATATATAACTACATCGACGGCAAAAACACCAAGACAAAGTCTATTTATATGACTGTATATACTGATCTAATATACGTTATGTATAATGAGATCAAGTATGGCAACCATAACTCAAACATACAATGGATGAAGCTGTACTTCCACATAGAATCTATAATGTAGAAAGATATGCCTCCTGTCTACATTGAGAATTAATAAATCTGATAATAAGGTAGCCATGGTTATTATAGCCTATTTACATATAACATACAAGGACTAATAAGCGTCAACTAATGATCCTAGATGGGTGAAACCCAGTCCCAAAGCCAAAACCGCCGACCGAACAATAAAACCATAGAAGGGAGAGCGGACCAAAACCAAGCCAACTGCAGCTCTATGACGTCCAATCATAACCAGCACGACGAGAACCCGAAGACCAGACGTGCATAAGTCTTCAAAGGTCTCAGGTACTATCAAGCCGGCCTCCTTGCTACAGGTACATGATGTTCTACACGGAATGGATGTACTTCCGGAGCATGCGGATCGCAAACGGAGAAGCCACATTATACCGCATGGCTTGCAACTGAGGTTGGGCTCCTGGACGGCTGGACGGACCTGGATCGACACGGGCAGATGGACGTTGACCAGCCATTCCATCGCTCTGCCGATAGAGATCGGCGGCCCCTTGCATCCCAGCACATAGTGGATATGCCTGACTCGTTGCAATCTGATCGGATATAGCCTCCGATTGGTGAGAGGATGTGCCAGTTGTTCGCATTTGTAGATTGACATCACTGGTGAACATTCCTGGCTCTACTTCGGCTGGAGATGGGTAGTAATCGGTTATTTGTTTAGATTATTCGGTGCGAGATGGCTTCGATAGAAGGCTAGTGCAAATAATGTGGCTTGGATATTAAAAATAGAGGAAATAAATGATTTACAGAGAGAGAGCTCTCCATATGGGAGATGACCATCTGGAGTCCTCGGGTTGATTTGTTCTGCTAGCCTTAAGGAATATATTGTAGAACTACACTATGAAAGAGAGTATACTAAAAGTAAGAGACGAAGTAATAGGTACACGCTGTACTAGCACACATTGTTGAGTGCCACTCTACGTGCTCATATCATGCGATTGCGAGCGAAAACGCCGCAACAGACACAAATTTGAATGTTGAATCAAACACTGAGATAAGACAATATTTGAGCAATAATTGGCGCTTGATAGACATGTCTCACTATCAGGGATACAGCATAAAGTGATGTTGTTGCTTTTTGAAATTTTTGATCTAAGTACTTCTAGTTGTATATATATCGTGAGCGAGATTGCACAACCATATTCGAGGACTGGCGGAGATAGCATAAACCATGCCATAAAGCCATAACACCGTACTACAATGTAATACCTGCTAGGGGCAAAAGTATACCCTGTAGTCATATGTTAAGTTCTTTATGTGAAAGGCGGGAATCCTGATTGCTTGTTTGAACTCCCATGGCATTCGATTGGCTACAATAGTACATACTAATTCAAAACTCCGTATTCCGTACTCCATTTCGTGCATAGACGTTGTTGTACAAGTCATGTGGTGCGGCAAGCTTTTCAACAGAAATTATCCAGTACTGTTGTACCTGTACGGAGGACTCCATATATGGACACAACTACGGCCTCAAAAATAGGGGCTGTGATTGGCTCCTGGTCATGACGCAGACGGCGGTGGAGGATAACGGCGCAGAGGGGCCCGGGTCACAGCCCCCTAATTATAAATTGAATCAGTGCTCAAGGTGCGGTCAACTCGACTCCTATGTATAACTATGATAATCATTAGAGGTGCCTTATAAATCAATGGATCTACTGTAGAGATCGAAACCCTTTCACGGGGAGCCAGTGCGAACATTGAATATAAAACGCCCTATTCAGGGGCCAGAGCCAAAAATAATCATGGAAGCGCTTGTATGGTTCTAGAAAGGCCAATGCCATGGCTCCCCTATGTACTCCGTAGGTCCAAGTAAACTATTTTCTAATTAATAGGGGTACGATAAATAACCCTGAATCATTTGCTTATATTTAGCCACATTGAAGCGCTGTCGTGCTAGTGTAGTGTACACAGTATTGAAAGGTGACGGGTCAATACGCCACAATCAGTACAATAAATGTGCGACACTAGGGCACGCCTACCGGCTAATGATCGCTGACTAGGCCCTTTAAGACCGATTTCGCCGAAGATTATTTTTGGTGCTTATTATATAGGAGTGCAATCCAATCGCTATCGGCTTCTTGAGAGTGTAATTGATTATAGGGTCAATAAAGGCCACGGTAAGTGGATAGATAGCGAAAACCCACAGGGGAAAACGAAGATCAGATGTCGAAGATCGGTGCTTATGCAGCTGATGTGTCGTTCCTGTACCTGCCTCCACTAATATGAAAGTGTACAAGGTACAAGTACTCAAAGTAATACTGCAGTCTGCGAGTATATATGTGCTACGGCATACCCGATAAGCATTGGCTTGCTTGTGCAGTGGCGTTGGTATTGCGTACAACTAACATACGGAGGATGGAGTACAATATTTTATGGAGTAGACTTCTGGGTCGAGGCTTGAAAGAATCATTAAGAAAAAGGAATCGGTGATCCACTTGTGTGGACAAGATGAAATCCCGAGTCTAACGGTGGAGATCTTGGAATACCAGTTCTAAGATACAGCGGTATGCATAGAGTCTCAGGTGTATTGGTACATCTATATACAGTACACAGCTGTGTTATATTGATGTATCTGTGACAGACTATCTAGATTGCACAGAGGCTAATGCATCGATAACCTTGGAAGACTAAAAAGATAAATATAGTCAATGACGATTGAGTTTTCAAACGTTATTTAGCGAGTGGTGGAAGATCAAACAAGGCTAGCAAAGGCTGTACTGCCAGGTTTTCTCGTGGTACAGGATCCACCGATAACATCCACTATGGCCTCCGTACGGGGGAGTACATGTATGGGCTTGCCAGCCACAGAATAACCGGCAGTGGAAAGTCAAATGTAATACACATGGGACTGATCGACCAGATTTGAGACAACTTGTATTGCGGTGGCAAATCAGCAAACACCACAACATAAAAAAAAGATTCACTAGTTATGAAAGCAGCAATTTGAATAGAAGATCCAGATTCAACAACAGAAGATATACAATAAGCAGTCTGGTAGCAAAGGTGGTTCTTGTCGCGGGGGATCCATGGAACGGCAGCTGAGGACACGAAGGCCACGGGTCAGAGCTCAAGCTGATATTAATTTTATTTGAGCTTCGAATCAGATTGAAGAACATCAGGAGATAATAATAAACGGAATGTAAAATATGCAAATTACTAGTTCACTTGTATGGTCCTTAGTTGCTACTGGTCACAAATTCCAGAGGCACTGACTCGCCACATAAGCAGATAGATAAGTGTACGTACCCGTACCTAGGTACAATATGTACGCAGTACGCAGCCCGTACATTGTGGCGAACACTGTGAGAGGCAAGTCTGAAAATGGACGCCCTCTACATAGTAGGAATGGAAATTGCCGGTGCAACGCCATCCCTACATACCAAGTATAGTCACCATAGCAGAGTCGACGAATCAAGGCCATTTTTGGAACAACACCAGGTATCTCTGAAAATAGCTTCCGGCCACATTATTTGTTACCGGATTACATGCTGGCTGGGTCGCGGTGGGGCAAGTTTCAGGGGCCGTCGAGACTCCCTTGGATTCCGAGTGTCCATGGGAGATTGTCATTGGATGGTGAGAGGGGAGATTGGGGAAAGGTGAAAAGTGATCGGGGAAAAAACAACAGCGTAATTACAGACGGACGATATCGGTAATTCACAAATGGTCGATCAGCGAGAGACACAGAGAGAGAGAAAGGGAAAGGCGTTTGGTGAATACAAAATACCTGGGAGCGCCAATAGGCTGAACTTAATGCGCCACGTACGGTAAACAAAGGGGGGGGTTGACAGTACCTGGGACAAATAGGGGCTAACCATACTGGGAGCAGGTATCCAGTACCTGCAACTCTGACACGTACCCTTTATAGCTGTAAGATGACGGTAAATTACTCTGGAGACGGAGCCAGTTCCCCCCCGACCCAAAAATAACAAGCATTTTCTGGTCTTCCCTTTCCAACCCCCTTCCATTCGCTTTTTGTTTCCATCTTTCCTTCTAATTTGCTATCTTTCTTGTTCTTTCTTTTTGAAGGATAGGAGGGAGGTTGCTTTGCTCTTCAAACGTTCCCATTGCACCTTCCTTTGCGTGAAACTCTCACCTGCCATTCGTTACGGAGTCTGAGACTCGTTCGACACCTTCGCTTGGGTACTCAAGATAACGCATTTCTTTCCTGCGCTTGCTTCGACTTTCTACCCATGCTCTATTAGTTCGACAACCCGAACAAAAGAAAATAATACTTTGAATGGTCTCCGAGGTGAGATAGGCTTGAGCTTGCATCATTATTGAGCTGGGCAGCTAATCCCCCGCAGAGCTTTGAGCAATAAATCAATCGCGACTCGCTTGTCATGTCGGGCTACGCAGGCGGAGGCCAGTACGACGATGGCTATGCCCACGGGCAGGCACATGGTCAAGCTCATGGGGATGCTCATGGTGACTCGTACTACCAGGACGAACATGCACAGGGTTATTATGACAACCAAGGGTATGGCGATGGCTACTACGATCAAGGGTATAACCACCCCCACATCAGAAAATGGAGTCATGGGCTGACAAGACTAGTAATGGCTACTACGGAGCAGACGGTGTTCACGCCGACGGAGCTCCTGGGGATCATGCAGCTCACGCGGATGCAGGCCACGGATACGCCGACGGCGGATACTACGAGGCTGGGCATATAGATCCCCACGCCGCAGAACCGTACTACGACCAGGGACAAGGGGAACCCCGAGGCCGTCGTGGTCATGATTCCGAGGAGGATTCCGAGACCTTCAGCGATTTCACCATGAGGTCCGAGACTGCTCGGGCTGCGGACATGGACTACTATGGCCGTGGAGACGAGCGGTACAACAGCTACTCAGACAGCCAGTACGGCGGTGCTGGTGGATACCGTCCTCCTTCCTCTCAAGTTTCCTACGGTGCCAACCGATCATCTGGCGCTTCAACTCCTGTCTACGGAATGGATTACGGCAACGCCATTCCCGCCGGCCAGCGCTCGCGTGAGCCTTACCCGGCCTGGACTTCGGAGGCCCAGATCCCTCTCTCAAAGGAGGAGCTCGAGGATATCTTCTTGGATCTGGTCAATAAGTTTGGATTCCAGCGAGACAGCATGCGCAACATGTATGACCACATGATGACTATTCTGGACTCTCGTGCCTCGCGTATGACCCCCAACCAGGCACTTCTCTCCGTTCACGCCGACTACATCGGCGGCCAGAACGCTAATTATCGCCGATGGTACTTTGCCGCCCATCTCGATCTCGATGATGCGGTCGGTTTCGCCAACATGAAGCTCGGCAAGGCAGACCGCAAGACGCGGAAGGCTCGCAGGGCTGCAGCCAAGGCCGCCAAAGCTAACCCCGAGGACGAAGAGGAAACGCTCGAGGCTTTGGAAGGAGACAACAGCTTGGAAGCTGCGGAATACCGCTGGAAGTCTCGCATGAACCGGATGTCCCAGCACGACCGGGCCCGCCAAGTTGCCCTCTATCTTCTGATCTGGGGTGAAGCCAACCAGGTGCGATTCCTGCCGGAGTGTATCTGTTTCATCTTCAAGTGTGCCGACGATTACTACACTTCGCCCGAATGCCAGGCGCGCGTTGAACCGGTGGAGGAATTCACCTACCTCAATGAGATCATCACTCCTCTCTACCATTACTGTCGAGACCAGGGATATGAAATCATGGACGGCAAGTATGTTCGTCGTGAGCTCGATCACAACAACATCATTGGTTACGATGACATGAACCAACTGTTCTGGTACCCGGAGGGTATCGAGCGCATCGGGTTTGAGGATAAGACCCGCCTGGTCGATATTCCTATCTCTGAAAGATGGCCCAAGTTGAAGGATGTGGTCTGGAAGAATGCCTTCTTCAAGACTTTCAAGGAAACTCGCTCCTGGTTCCACATGATCACGAACTTCAACCGTATCTGGGTTATCCACCTGGGTGCCTTCTGGTTCTTCACTGCCTACAACGCTCCAACTCTGTATACCATCAACTACCAACAACAGGTGGACAACAAGCCACCGACGGCTAAATACCTCGGCGCTGTCGGTTTCGGTGGTGCTCTTGTCTCCTTCATTCAGATTCTAGCTACCATTTGTGAATGGATGTACGTTCCCCGACGGTGGGCTGGAGCGCAGCACCTGCACAAACGGTTCATGTTCCTCATTGTCATGTTCATTATCAACCTGGCTCCTGGAATCGTCATCTTCGCCATCTTGCCCATGCTGAAAATGTCAACCAAGACAGAAAACGGCATCGGCCTCGCCATCGGTATTGTCCACTTTGTTATCGCAGTCCTGACAGCCACTTTCTTCGCAATCCAGCCCTTGGGTGCGCTTTTCGGCAATTACATGAAGAAAGGTGGACGCCAATACGTTGCCAGTCAGACCTTCACGGCTAGTTTCTATCGTCTTTCAGGTAACGACATGTGGATGTCATACGGCCTCTGGGTCTGTGTGTTCGGTGCCAAGTTGGCGGAATCCTACTTCTTCTTGACGCTATCTTTCAAGGATCCCATCCGCATCTTGTCCCCAATGCAGATCCACCAGTGTACTGGCGCGCAATACATTGGCAACACCCTTTGCCACCGACAGCCTCAGATTCTTCTGGGCTTGATGGCTTTCATGGACTTGACACTTTTCTTCCTGGATAGTTACTTGTGGTACATTATTTGCAACACAATCTTCTCTGTGGCGCGATCATTCTATTTGGGTGTGTCAATTTGGTCACCGTGGAGAAACATCTTCTCCCGCCTGCCGAAGCGTATCTACTCCAAGGTGCTTGCCACTACCGACATGGAGATCAAATACAAGCCCAAGGTCTTGATCTCGCAAGTTTGGAATGCGATTATCATCTCCATGTACCGTGAGCATCTTCTCGCCATCGACCATGTGCAGAAGCTGCTTTACCACCAGGTTCCCTCCGAGCAGGAAGGAAAGCGCACCCTCCGCGCCCCAACCTTCTTCGTGTCACAGGAAGATCAATCTTTCAAGACTGAGTTCTTCCCACAGGGTAGTGAGGCCGAGCGTCGTATTTCGTTCTTCGCCCAATCGCTCGCTACACCCATGCCCGAGCCTCTTCCCGTTGACAACATGCCCACTTTCACGGTCATGATTCCCCACTACAGTGAAAAGATCCTTTTGTCGCTCCGCGAGATTATCCGTGAAGATGAGCCTTACTCGCGTGTCACTTTGCTGGAATACCTCAAGCAATTGCACCCTCACGAGTGGGATTGCTTCGTCAAGGATACCAAGATCCTCGCCGATGAGACTTCGCAGTTCAACGGTGATAATGAGAAGCCCGAGAAAGACGCTGCCAAGAGCAAGGTTGATGACCTGCCTTTCTACTGCATTGGTTTCAAGTCCGCCGCTCCCGAATATACCCTCCGCACCAGAATCTGGGCTTCCCTCCGATCCCAGACCTTGTACAGGACTATTTCTGGCTTCATGAATTACAGCCGTGCTATCAAGCTGCTTTACCGTGTCGAAAACCCGGAGGTTGTCCAAATGTTTGGTGGTAACTCGGAGAAACTCGAGCGCGAGCTCGAGCGCATGGCTCGCCGCAAGTTCCGTATCTGTGTCTCCATGCAGCGTTACGCCAAGTTCAGCAAGGACGAACGTGAAAACACCGAATTCTTGCTCCGCGCTTACCCCGACCTGCAGATTGCATACTTGGATGAGGAGCCACCTCTCAATGAAGGCGACGAGCCCCGTATCTACTCGGCTTTGATCGATGGTCACTGTGAAATTCTCGAGAACAACTTGCGGAAGCCCAAGTTCAGAATTCAGCTTTCTGGAAACCCCATTCTCGGTGACGGAAAGTCCGACAACCAGAACCATTGCATCATCTTCTACCGTGGTGAATACATCCAGCTTATTGACGCCAATCAAGACAACTACTTGGAAGAATGTTTGAAGATTCGCAGTGTCCTGGCCGAGTTCGAGGAACTGACCACTGATAATGTTTCTCCATACACCCCTGGAATTGCCTCGCCTGACGAGAACCCCGTTGCCATTTTGGGAGCCCGTGAATACATTTTCTCCGAGAGCGTCGGTGTTCTCGGTGATGTTGCCGCCTCCAAGGAACAAACGTTCGGTACTCTTTTCGCTCGTACACTGGCTCAAATCGGTGGTAAGCTTCACTATGGTCATCCTGATTTCTTGAATGCCACTTTCATGACGACTCGTGGTGGTGTCTCCAAAGCCCAGAAAGGATTGCACTTGAACGAGGATATTTACGCTGGTATGACTGCTGTTCTCCGAGGAGGTCGCATCAAGCATTGTGAATATTATCAGTGTGGTAAGGGTCGTGATCTTGGTTTCGGATCCGTTCTCAACTTCACCACGAAGATTGGTACTGGTATGGGTGAACAGATGCTTTCCCGAGAGTACTACTATCTCGGTACCCAGCTGCCCCTCGATCGCTTCCTCTCATTCTACTATGCTCACCCTGGTTTCCATCTGAACAACATGTTCATTATGTTGTCTGTGCAAATGTTCATGTTTGTCCTGATCAACCTTGGCGCCCTGAAGCACGAGACCATCATGTGCCGTTACAACTCCGACCTGCCTATTACCGATCCTCTTGTGCCTACTCTCTGCGCCAACCTGATTCCAATCCTCAACTGGGTGAACCGCTGTGTTATCTCCATTTTCATTGTGTTCTTCATCTCATGGGTTCCTCTTGCAGTCCAAGAGCTGACGGAGAGAGGAGTGTGGCGCATGGCTACTCGTCTGGGCAAGCATTTCGGTTCGTTCTCGTTCATGTTCGAGGTGTTCGTTTGTCAGATCTACGCCAACGCCGTGCACGCCAACTTGTCTTTCGGTGGTGCGCGATACATTGGTACCGGTCGTGGTTTCGCAACGGCTCGTATCCCATTCGGTGTCCTCTACTCACGATTCGCTGGGCCTTCAATTTACCTGGGCGCTCGCCTCCTGCTGATGCTGTTGTTCAGTACCACAACGGTCTGGACTCCCGCTCTGATCTGGTTCTGGGTTTCCCTACTCGCGCTGAGCATTTCGCCTTTCCTGTTCAACCCCCACCAGTTTGCCTGGACCGACTTCTTCATCGACTACCGCGACTACATCCGCTGGCTTTCTCGCGGTAACTCCCGATCCCATGCTTCCTCTTGGATCGGTTTCTGTCGCCTTTCGCGTACTCGTATCACTGGTTACAAGCGGAAAGTGCTTGGTGTTCCATCGGAGAAAGGCTCCGGTGATATTCCTAGGGCGCGAATCACCAACATTTTCTTCGCCGAAATTGTTACGCCTCTGCTTGGTGTTCTGGCAACAGGAATCCCGTACCTATACATCAACTCGCGGACAATGTATTCTGATGATCCCAAGTGGGCTGCGAATCCCATCATTCGCCTTGCGATTATTGCTTTTGCCCCCGTCGGTATCAATGCCGGCGTCGCGGGTATGTTCTTCGGCATGGCTTGCTGTATGGGCCCATTGTTTGGCATGTGCTGCAAGAAGTTCGGTGCTGTCCTTGCTGCTATTGCCCATGCCATCGCTGTGATTATCTTCCTCATCATCTTCCTGGCCATGTTCTTCCTGGAATCCCTCAGCTGGCCCCGAACCATCTCTGGCATGATCGCTGCTATGGCTCTCCAGCGCTTCCTCTACAAGGTGATCATTGCCCTCGCTCTGACCCGTGAATTCAAGAACGATCAATCCAATATTGCATGGTGGACCGGAAAATGGTACGGCATGGGTTGGCACTCCCTTTCTCAGCCTGGACGTGAGTTCCTGTGCAAAATCACTGAACTTGGTTATTTCGCCAACGATTTCTTCCTTGGCCATGTTCTCCTGTTTGCCATGCTCCCGGCCCTCGCCATTCCCTATGTCGACACCTTCCATTCGGTCATCCTGTTTTGGCTGCGCCCAAGGTATGTAGCTCCTCATCTCCACACTACGAAAACTCTGTACTAACGAAGCATGCTTCTAGCTCTCAAATTCGCCCTCCTATCTACTCTCTCAAGCAGTCCAAGCTTCGCAAGAGACGCGTTGTTCGCTTCGCCATTCTCTACTTCTTCACGCTCTTCATCTTCCTCATTATTATCATTGCGCCTATTGTGCTGCGAAATACGAAGCAATTGGATAGCATCTTGTCCGGCGGCATCTGGGACAGCCTGGGTGTCTCTAAGCCGTCTTCGATTGGTCTTCTGCAACCACTTGATCACGGACTCAATGACACCGTCTCCTGGTACACTGGCTCTAATATCCCCAAGGGCTACACCTCAGGCAGCATCCCAGCCGCCTCCGAGGGCACCGGAAAGTGGTCCATCTAATCGCCTTGGCGAAACGACATGGAAATGCCTTGTACAAAGTTATGCGTTTACTAAAATTCGCTGCATTTTTCTGAACTCACCGGCGCACAATTTGATATTAATGAATGGTTGCTTCCAAATATTGTTTGTGGAATGACGCTTGTATGAAGGGGTCTTCCAAGTCATCCTCGGGGGTTTACCTTCGTTTCACCAGCTTTCTTTGCTTGTTTTATTTTACACTTCTACCGGAATTAAATTGCATTGCTTTCAAGAAAATATTCTTCATGTTCGTAATCCCTAATTTCACAGTAGAATGTCCAAAGAATATGCAATGCACGGGTCAATAGATGGGTCACGTGTACCGAGGTTCCCAACACTCCGAGTCTCCCGTTTCATCTTCCCTCCGTTCTCCACGATCAAGCACCACTCTTTCGCGTCTCTTCTTAACCTATCATCTCTCAGGTATCTCGCTGGCCTGGCGTACCGCATAAACCGCGCTCTCTTCAACCCTCCGCCATGGATCTCCAGGAGACCCAGCGTATCCTTTCCGAATATCTGCACGAACTCGCAGATCTATTCCACCGTGTGCCTGGCTCCGCAATCTTCCTCCGCTACGTGAAATCCAGCTATCAAGATGACCCAATTCGTTCTGCCGTCGAACTTTTCCTCTTCCTCTTTGCCGTGCGATACCTTCTAGCGCCCAAGTATTCGACCAAACCGGGCGTGGTACCACTGACGGAAGACGAGATTGACGACCTCGTGGACGAATGGACCCCGGAGCCCCTGGTCGGGGACCCGACGGCCCTGGAAGCGATGGAAGTTGATAAGCGGACCGTGATTGTTGGGTATCGTACCCCCTATTGCTTCTGCCTGACGATACTCCGCGGATATTTTACTGACAAGTGGAATCCGGCTCTGTAGCCCTGTAGGCCCGAAATCGAAACTCACCAACGGCCGCACTGTGATGAACCTTGGTTCCTTCAATTTCTACAACTTCAATACGAATGAGTCGCTCAAGGAACAGGCTATCCAGACACTCCGTGCTTATGGTGTGGGTCCATGCGGACCGCGTGGTTTCTACGGCACTCAGGATGTTCACATAAAGACTGAGGATGATGTCGCGTCGTTCTTGGGGACCGCGGCTTGCATTATCTACTCCCAGGCCTTCTCTACCATTTCTAGTGTTATTCCGGCCTTCTCGAAGCGTGGTGACATTATCGTCGCGGATAAAGGGGTTAGCTTTGCTATTCGAAAGGGTATTCAGATCTCTCGAAGCATGGTCCGATGGTATGAACATAATGACATGGAGGATTTGGAGCGCGTGCTCGCGAAGGTCACTAAGGAGCAGGCCCGGAAGCCCCTGACTCGCCGATTCATTATCACCGAGGGTTTGTTTGAGTCTTATGGCGACATGGCGGACTTGCCCAAGATCGTATGTGAACCCGTTACATGAGATTATGAATTGGAATGCTGACAACTGTTGCAGATCGAACTACGACTCAAGTACAAGTTCCGTTTGATTCTCGATGAAACCTGGTCCTTTGGTGTTTTGGGACGCACTGGCCGTGGTATCACGGAGCACCAGAACGTCGATGCTGCCGAGGTTGATATGATTGTGGGGTCCCTGGCCGGTCCCCTTGTTGCTGGTGGTGGCTTCTGTGCTGGTTCAGAGGAGATTGTTCACCACCAGCGTATTTCGGCTGCTGCTTATACCTTCTCTGCTGCGCTTCCCGCTCTTCTTTCGACTACCGCCAGTGCCACTATCAACATCCTCCAGAACAACCCTGAGACAGTGTCACAACTTCGTGAACACACCAAGGCTATGCGGGCTCAATTGGATCCCCGAAGCGACTGGGTTTACTGCACTAGCGCGCCTGAAAATCCTATCTTGGTTTTGGTCATCAAGCCGGAGGTTGTGGCTGCTAAGCGTCTCACAGAAGATGACCAGCAGTTCTTGCTTCAAGATGTTGTCGATGAGGTATGTCTACATGTTTTTTCATTTTAACTGAAGTCCATTTCTAATATCCGCAGTGTCTGGCCAACGGCGTTCTGATTACGCGGCTCAAGACCCTCGAGGACAACTTCCAGCCTAAGCAGGTTATCCCGCCCGCCCTGAAGGTGTGCGTCACTACCGGTCTCACCAAGAAAGAGACCGAAAAGGCAGGAACGATTATTCGACATGCCATTACCAAGGTGATGAGCAAGAGGAAGTAATGCCCTCCCCCGCCGCTTAGCTCTGGTCCTGACCAGCCATTCGATGACTGCCCACGCCTATATGACGGACTCCATCAATTTACCATTCTCCTCAGTCGACCTACGCCCTAATGCCTTGTATTGTTACTTTGTCGATATACATTCTTATTGCATCCCCTGCACAGGCCCACCATTTTCTCTTTTTGTTGGCGGTTGATCCTATACCTGTGCATGGTTCTAAGTTGTTTAATACTACCCTTCTGCCCTTGGCTGTTTGCTTCAAGGATGTCTATTTTGTATACATTATTCAGATCAAAACCCTCTTCGTCCCATGAATGGACGCTATTGCTATATCTTTCGATTCTTTGCTTCAATTGTTCTTTGCTATAGTAGTATACACTGGACCTCAGCAGCAGGCCAGCAGCCTCATATCTCCAGGCCAGACTCCAACCATATAAATGCCCCTTCCTCCGCCACCCCCTTCCAATGTCTCTCAATAATATCAGATAACATCTCGCTAGCATTCTACTTCACATTTACCGAATTCCTCAATGTGTCCAAGCGGACACCCGAGAATGGGCCCCACATTCCATCTCCTCCATCATTGGGAGCATTCATGGTTCATCGCCGACTTCGAGATCTTGTACGATGGCCCCGCACGCAAGATCTCCTCGTCGAGCGAATCAGACGCCGAAGGATTTCTCAACCAAGCCAAGGGGCATGTTTGAGACCTGGAAGCTCCCTGATTCCATTCCCTAGATCTAAGCGCTATGCTTGGCTATCCTTGTGTTTACAATCTCTACCAATTGAGTCCACGTAGGTCGATCTGTGCTCCAGCCCGCCAGCATGGTTATAATGGATCGGATCGGCAACATATGTGTGGGTTTCCAGAAGGTTGCAAAGTTACTCATGTTATAGACGTCGACTAAGTTCAGCTAACTTCACTCGAGTGTGTTGAGATCAGTCTCCCCCGGGAGAACCTGGCTGCAAAATGAAGCGCCTTACTCAGTCACTTGTTGGCCTGCTACTTGCCTGTGGTGTTTGCGCCGAAGCTGGGGGTAAGAACGATATTATCCATGCTTGTAAAGGATTTTGCTGATAGCGATAGCCGACAAACAACCCCGTGCAAATCTCGCTCAACCAGCCTATACCAAAGAGGTAGTCGTCTGGGTCAATGAGAAGGGAGAAACCATCAGCACGGAAACACACTACGTCCAGGCCTTGACCTCTGCGCTCCAAGAGAATGTTAGTAGATAGAACTGTTCCCGAAGAAGAGAAGAGATGTTGGTTCCTCATCAAAAGCCAGCCCTAACTCTCTCATCAAAGCAACCCTCAATATCAACCCCGGATACAAATGGTGCACCACCACACGCCCTATCTAAGAACAGCAACGACCACCCCGTCCCAGCCAAGGGCAAACCCAAGAATCTACCACACCACCCACACAAGCACCCCAAACCAGCCGTCTCCCATTCCCACCAAAACCAACACCCAAACGCCAACTTCGGCATATCCTACTCCCCCTACAAAGCAGACCGCACCTGCAAGAACCAAGAAGAAGTAAACCAAGACTTAGACCGAATCTCCTCATACTCCTTCATCCGCATCTACGGAACAGACTGCGACCAAACCAAAACCGTAACGACCGCCGCCCGCCGCCACAACATGCAAGTCTTCGCCGGCATCTACGACCTAACCAACTTCCCCTCCAGTCTAGACGCCTTCAGCGAAGCAATAACAGATCCAAACGGCAAAAAAGACTGGTCAATCTTCCACACAATCGCCGTAGGCAACGAGCTCGTAAACGGCGGCACCAACTCCGCCACCGACGTCGCAGCCGCCGTACAAACCGCCCGCTCCATCCTCCGCGCACAGGGGTACACCGGGCCCGTCGTCACAGTCGACACTTTCTCCGTGCACCTCGACCACCCGGAACTCTGCCACGTGTCCGACTACTGCGCGGCGAACTGCCATGCTTTCTTCGACGCCACGCAGCAGCCTGCTGGCGCCGGCGCGTATGCGCTCGAGCAGGCGCGCAGTATCTCGGCTGGGGCTGGGGGGAAGCGTACTATGATTACGGAGTCTGGGTGGCCGCATGCTGGGGATGCGAATGGGGGTGCGGTTCCGTCGAAAGAGAATCAGTTGGCGGCGGTTGAGAGTTTGAGGAGGAGTTTTGAGAAGAGGAGGGAGGATTTGGTACTCTTTACGGCTTTTGATGATTTGTGGAAGGATGATAATATGTATACTTTTAATGCGGAGAAGTTTTGGGGCATTCATGGAGGGTTGTAGAGCTGGTGGAGGTTTTCTTTTCTGTTGCTCAGTTAAGTCGGCTTTTGCTCTTTCTTTGGCTGGATGCATGCAATTGTTCGTGTACATAGATCACTCTGGAATTATAGGATAGTCGAATGAAGAACGAGGTATTAACAAAGTTTGATATGGTTCGCTGATGATACTACTTGTACATGATATTGCAGACTATACATTAGAAGCAATCCGTTCAGGAACAAACAGAGCTTAGCTGCGGAACGTCAGAGCAGCCTCGCGTTGCTTCGCCTCTTCCTCCGAACGCGCCTCGATCTGATCCATCCAGCCATCCTTACGGGTAAGCTCATCGAAAGCCTCCTTGTTCGACGGAATATCCCAGAAGAAATCTTTCTCGCTCGGGGATGTCCGATGAGCCTCCACGTCCCGGGCATGGCGAATAATAAGTGCAGTCAGCATGCCGCGGGACTTGCTACTCGGGTTGATGCCCAGCTGGTTCATCTCCCGCAGGATCGATGTTACAGCGGGAAGATCCTTGCATACGCGCCAGTGGTAGTGGATCAACTCATCGTACAATCCAGAGGAAGCACCGAGGAAAGTAGACACACGGCCGTACTCTTTGATCGTCGAGCGGAATTGAGGGATGAGTGGGGATTCGCGGAAGTGCGTGTTCAGCACGCGGAAGGCGATCAGGAGGGTCTTCGGGTATAGAGCTACTACGACGGGGGCGACTGGGACAACGGCTGGGACGCGGAGGGGTCCTGATGGCCGGGTGGGTGGTTCGGGCTGGTCTGCTGTGCTCACACTCTCCGGGTCTGAAGCCTCCACGAGAGATTTCTCGTCCAGGTGGCGCAGCATGGAGAAGATGCGCTCTTTGCAGACCTCCCACACGCCCAGATCGCCCTTGCCTTCCTCGATAGCTTGGAAAAGTGCGAATTCGATATGCTCGGATTCTGCTTGCACGACGATCTCTATCGCCCGCCGCAGGCTGACGGTTACTTCGGCGGCGGTGGCTGTGGCGGGCTCGGTATAGCCCAGATCGCGGAGCTTGATTCGCTTTGGACCTTGGTTCTCTGCTGGGACTTGTTCTTCCGTTTCTGACTTCTCTGGTCGTCGGTAAGAGGAGTAGTCGTCCTTCGCCTGCTGCTTGGCTTTCGTATCTGCCCTCTTTCGTCTTGGGTCTTTTAGCAGATTGTCAAACACCGACATGAGCTCTGCCATTTCGGCTTTCTTCTCCTCGCTCATTGGTGTCGATGAGCTCGCCTCGGTAGTTTCCCCATCGTGTTTGAATCCAAGCTGCTCTAAGAGTCCTCCGAATATCAATTTCTCCTGGCTGGTGATCTTCGGTGCTATCTTCGTTGTCTTCTTCACGACAGACGGTCTGAGGCTAGGCCTTTCAGATACAGATGCTGCGCGTTTCTGCAGATAGCTTCGTCGCGGTTTCGGAGCTGCCTCGGTCTTTGAGCTGTTGGTAATTGGTTGTTCAGAAGCATTCTGACTTGTGTTATCCTCCGCTAATGATTTGTTTTCTGTTGCATCATTGGCCTCGGCATTGTTCTGGGTAGAAAAAGAGCGCGGAAAACGACGATTGAATTGGTTCCGAGCCGCGGATGAGAGTGGTGTAAGTGTGCGTGTTTGATATAGGAAAGGTGCCGTGGAATTGCTTCTTGAGAGAAGGCATAGCCGGTTGATATTTGTCGCCATAGCTGCGTCCTTAATTGCGCAGCCTTGTTCTTGCACTTCTTAGAGTAAATCCAACCTGGAGTAACTCTTACTTCTTCTCTTTCACCTTTCAACTTTGCAACTTCACTCTAAAAAAAGAAAAACAAAAGATCACTTTTTCTTTAAAGAGCACGGACTCCGGTGATCAACTTCCCTCAAAGTCACGTGATGTCGTGTAACTGGCCCACGCGTTTCCAAGACGTGCCTCGCACCCCAGAGGCGCAAACCGCACGCGAACCCGGTACGCCTGAGATTCCCGAAACGAACATGTCGGGGAAAACTGAGTTGTCAGACTTCGAACAGCAGCGCTTAGCAAATATTGCCGAGCGCGACGCGCTGTTGAAGAAACTCACTCTCGAATCGCAATCCTCGGGACTCTTCGCAAGCCCTAAGAATCCCCGCAGCAATGGCGTGAAACCGAAAAAGCGCGCAGCTCCTAAAGTGAAGACTGAGGAAGTTATCACACCGCGGCGTACGTCCTCACGCCTTAAGGGCATTGCGGCCGAAAGTGAAGTAGCAAAGCGCAAGGCCGACGACGAATATGAGGCGATGCGCGAAGCAGATAGACTCAAGAGGATGCGCCGGACAGACTCATTCAGTCAGGCAGATATGTTTATTTCTGGGCAGAAGCTTAGTCCTGATAGCCTGATCGGCGTGGATGTTATCACCAAGGGTGTTGCGAAGCCCTATGAGAGGACCTTCGGGAAAGATGAAATTGAGAAGACGACGGACAAAGACCTGAAGGCTCTTCGGAAGGAGATGAATGGGTTGAAATTGTGGGAGTCTTGGGATCCTCAACGTAATCACTATACTCTCCACCCACAAGCTACCATTCTGACACATTTTCGATCATTACAGGGATCAAGATCACCCCGGAGCGTGTGTATAGCATGGTCTTTCACCCATCCGAATCCAAACCTCTTATATTCGCGGGTGACAAACTGGGTCATCTGGGCATGTTGGATGCTTCGCAGGAAAAGCCTACCCCGGGTGAAGACGACGACGAGGATGACTTTGATCCAGATCCAGTCCTAACCACATTGAAGCCACATACTCGGACCATTAGCGCAATGATGGTCAACCCCTCAAAGCCGACACATCTGTATACGGCAAGTTACGACAGCTCGATTCGATCACTGGACTTGGAGAAAATGGTCTCTTCAGAGACCTATGCTCCCGAATCTACTACTATTGACGAGGCACTCTCCGGAGTAGACATGGCCCCCAATGACCCTAACACATTGTACTGGACTACACTCCAGGGTGGATTCGGGCGATACGATACGCGAACGCCGCGGAAAGATACCAATGTGTCAAACTGGGAACTCTCTGAGAAGAAGATCGGGGGCTTCACACTGTGTCCCACCCAGCCCAACTACTTCGCCACGGCCAGTCTAGATCGATTCCTGAGACTGTGGGATCTGCGCAAGCTGTCGCCGGAGGATCCCACTCCTGTTGCCGAGGATGAAAGCCGGCTGTCTGTTTCCCACGCAGCCTTCAATTCTGCTGGGCAGATTGCCACCTCGTCCTACGACGACACATTGAAGATATACGATGTGGGCGCGAAGGGTCTCTTTTCGTGGAAGCAGGGCCACACACTTTCAGCAAAGGAGTTTAAGCCAGACACAGTTGTCCGCCACAACTGCCAGACTGGCCGCTGGGTTACTATGTATGCTTATCCCTCTCTTTCCTTTTTCGCATCCCTTTTCGTTCTGCCAAGTATCATTACCTAACTTTGTTCTTCTAGTCTCCGCCCTCAATGGCAACTGAACCCGCAATCTTCCATCCAGCGCTTCTGTATCGGCAACATGAACCGTTTTGTCGATGTGTACAGCAGCAATGGGGATCAGCTTGCACAGCTTGGTGGAGATGGGATCACGGCTGTTCCTGCCGTGGCTGTATTCCACCGTAGCAAGAACTGGGTTGCTGGTGGCACCGCTAGTGGCAAGCTCTGCTTGTGGAAGTGATATGAATCTTCGCTCATCTTCTTTATGCAGTGTGAGGCTGTATAGGTTATTTGCTAATTATTTTACTGTGTTTTGAGCTTCCTTTGAAGATTCGGTGTTGTAGGAGGCGTGTTGCCTAGGATTTTGTTTATCCCCTGCTGTGTTGTTATGACGACAGACTTGCTATTGTTTTCCAATGTACAGAGACCTTGATCTGTTATTTCTATCTAATAACAGTCACAAGCTTACAAAAATGAGAACACCAAGCCATTCCATCTATTGGAAAAACATAAAAATAGTAATAGGTATTTACACGATGGCCACCATCTCCAGAGGAATCCGAACACACAAGAAAAAGACCCAGATGATTCCTCAGAACGACCAAAAAGAGAAAAACACAAGAGCCTCAGCCGAGTTCAAAATCAGATCGTGTTCTTTTTAGCTCTCTTTGTTTTTATCTTAGAGCTAGACTGGAGGAGACGTGTATAAGGGAGGGCGGGACCATGAAACACACAATCAAAAGAAGGAATGGGTATCAACACCATGACACATGCTTTAGGGGAGAACATAGACATATAGATGATCAGGCAGAACGGAACTCGAGGCAAAAGATGGGGATAAAAGAGGAACGTTGGAATCATGAGCAATCATAAGCACATGGGAAAGAGATAGGCGAGAAAGAACAAAGTCAAAAACACGTAAGAATGAAAGGAGATTGCATGGGCAGGCATTGGTGCATTAAGATTCATTGCGTAGATCCTCGTGCGAGTGGTTGTTTTGATTCTGGTCACGTTCCTTAGCCTTGCGTCGGGAGGGAGCAGGAACAAAGTCGAAGAAGCGGTACTTGCTCGAGGAGGAGGACTCTTTCGTGACGCTGGCCCTGCGTGCCTTGGCAGTATCAGAGTACTCGAGAGAGTAGGTCGAGGAGTTCTTCGAGCTTCCGGTACTGTCACGTGGGTCAGACCAGCGTGGGATGGCAAATGGAATGCGGCTTTGATCCCAGGTCGCCGATGACGAGCTTGGAGGAGTGTCATCCTCGGGATCGGGAACCTGGTCAGTGGAGTGGCGAGCTGGAGGACGCGTAGGGAAGTAGCCAGTCGAATTGCGATGGCTGCTTGGGGCGGTACCAACTGCCGTTTCTGGCGCTGGAGTGCCGGGTTTGCTTAAGCTCTCGTCGTAGAAGGTAACAGGTCGCTCCATCGAATCGACCAGTGCTTCCCATTTGATCTCAAGGTTTCCACTCGGCCGTTCTGCTTGCTCGGCTCGTTTGAGACATTCCTCGGTGCGTGCCCGCAGGCGAAGGGCTTCTTTTTGGAACTTGGCAAGGCTGACGTCCAGCTCGGTCAATTCGTTGAGTCGTTCCGGGGAGACATCAAGCCAGACTCGTATCAAGTTCGCAAAGGAGCGGGCATGGTCAATGAGAAATGGAAGGCTAGGGAATCCCTCACGCGATGTGGGGGGCAACCGCCCAAGGATTTGGATAGGGGTGGTGTAGGAGGGTGTGACGATGGGGACTGGTCGATCGGCGGGAATCGCACAAACCGAATCAATAAAGTCTTTGAATTCCGTGCGATGACCAACGAGGAATTTGTTCATCGGTTCCATCCAAGGTTCTTTATTGCCGAATGTTGTCATATTGGCCAGACCTTGCAAAGCTTTGGCAATGAGGGTCAAAGTGCGCTGTGCACGAGGACGAGGGTGATCTGGAGATGATTAGCAAAAGGACAAGTCAAGGTACGAGCGTAGTTCCATACCTTTCAAAAGCCCGAACAATTTCGGGTTCAGAATAGCCGGGCAGAAGAAGCGTAGGAAGAGGAAACCAGAAACACTACTGTACGTCACGGACCGGAGGAAGTCACCATAACGATCGTCTGCACACGCCCTGACATGCCGGAAGATGCGTCGCAGTTCTGGGGGACACCTCGACGCAGATCCCGCAATGGATTTCCACACGCTTGTGGTGAGAGCTGTAAGGTTTCGCCAGTTGCGTTCAAGATCCTCCTGGCGTGGAATTCGAGACGGATCAACTTCGCATTCCGGATCGCTCTCATCAATATCGCGTAGTCGTTCCGCGACAGTCTCCTCCAAGTACTGTTTGCCCAAACGACGCATGTGAAGATCGAGGGCCTTAGTTAGAAGCGAGTTTCCACGGAACAAGAGGTTAGCCTCCACAGTGGCCGTCCTTCCCATGTCTCTGACAAGGACCTCGCGCTCTTGACTAGTCTCCTGTGGGTTGGTCGAATGAATCCTCGTTGTATACCTCAGCCGGTTGGTGGTGGATTCTTTGTGAACCCCATCGATTTCATCTTCAACCAAGGCTGAGATCCATTCCACCGTTGACCCTGAGACCTGATAAATGTTCAGAAGCATCTCGGCCAGGTGATTTAGCTCCGATGACATCAGTTGTGCCATGTTGATTGTCAGGCCATTAGTGAAGGAGTGGAGAAGTTCCGACATTGCCGAGTACTCATCGGACATCAAGACGACAGTTTCCTCCATCCGTGCTCTCATGAACATCTCGCCAATTGCCTGATCTTGATTATCCAGGATAGGCCACCACTTTTCTATATCCACGCCGGCATCCAATTCTTCGAGTCGCAGGTCTACCCGTCCGAAGACAATATCATTTGCGGAAATTTCAATTTCATCCAGCATGTTCACCGCATTCACGTCTTGGTTGGGTGCGTATGTTCCATGCGCGATAAGTGTCCAGTCCCTCTGTGTCGGGTTGAGGGTTTTAACGAGGATAGAGGCTTGGGATAGTACTGGCGGTAGATCAGTGAAGATAAAATCTTCTCGCCAGAAAGGATTCATGGTGCGATACTTGACAGCAGTCTTGCCACGAATTTCCCCATCGAGGAGCACCTCCGTGTAATAGTCGCTGACCTTCGAGCTTGGAACAGGCTGACCATGTGATCTTGATGCCTTTCGGCTTCGGGGAGTGTCCTCCTCTATGGGGCGAAACAGCTTCGCCTCCACAATTTTCAAGCTCAAGAATCTTTCAATCCGGAACATGTCTTTTGTCACTGCTACTTCGTTTGCCTCGCTTTCTGGTTTTCGATCCCCTCCCTTAGACACCGGACCATAGAGCTCTGGGATTGTAAATGCACGGAGAAGTACAAACCAAACCTCAAAGAGAACACGGTTTTCGAGAGCGAGGTATATAGGCCGCACGTTGGAATCGGATACCGGGTGTGCTGTATATTGAGGATAGATGGCAATGCAAAACTCATCATCCAACACCGATGAGTTCAGCTGCTGAATAGCACAGCGTGATAACTGGGACAACTGCACATATGCTAAGAGAGCGACGTCGGACTCTGTGTAGAGCTTGAAAAAGCCGTTTTCTTGTAGTGTGCAGCTCACCTTCTGCCACGAGGAAGAAAGAGCCCTTGATTGTCGGTACGTAGATACGCGACGTCCGGACGACGGCATTGCACCGGCAGCAGACGGTTTGTCCCATAGAAGCATCTTACCAACTTTGATGATAGTTGCATCCTTTTGTGATGCGGTTTCCGAGTTGCGTCGACGTTCGGGGATCCGTCGGTCTCCAATCACAACCTCTTGAGGCTTTGTCATCTTGTTCTGAACGCCCTTGGGCCGAATTGGTTGCCAACAAAGTAGAGCTGCAAGCCAAGAATCGAAGGTTTCGTTCACGTGCGGTCGTAGTTGTATCCCAAGCCCCGAGGTAAATGTGTGAACGCTCAGATAGGTGCACTGGAGCTCAGGGTCCCACAATGTCCGAACTCGACAACCACGTAGATCAGGAATTAATGTTTTGGCCAATGCCGGCTCTCCCTTGGCTTGGTAAATGAGACTTCCAGTCGCGACGTTGATAGCGCAGTATCCGGATGTCCAGGCAGTGGTCGAGGCTGTTCGAAAAGATAGAATGCCATGCATTCTACCGCAGGTGGTCTTCATCAGCTGCAGGATCTTGGTGCCTTCCGCACTCGAGAGGGGCGCGCCAAATGAATCTTGATTTTGTGCTCCACCGGCGACCAGACCTGCAACTTTGCTCAGTCGATGGCGAGGGACGGTCTGGCTGTTGTATTTTGGGGACTCAATTGACGGAAAACCGATGGAAGAAGATGGATCGTCGGGCACTTTCGATTGAGAGGGACTGGCCGTGTTAATTGACCCAACGCGAGTTCGAGTTTTGTTGGGGTTGACGTCGCTGTGCTCGTCAGCCGCTGTTGTCCTTGATCGCGCCCGTTGACTCCTTGCTTCCAGCGGAGAATCTTCTTCGCCTGCTGCAGATGAATGTTTGTTGAAATCCCGACGACGTTCTGGTTCGACGGGCCGTGATCGCACGGTGTTTCGAGCTGAAGACAAAGCGCCGCCCGTGAGGTGCTCCGGTTCGGATGAGGGGGAATTGTTGACAGAGGGTTGTGACTCTGGCGTCACAGTTCGAATGGTAGTTTCTCGGAAACTGTCGGGATAGACCATACCATGCCGGTCCCTAGATGAAGACTTCTTGCTAGCACGCCGTTCCACTGGACGACTGTATAACGCTTGGTGCATCGAGCTTCGCTTGTACGCGTTCGGATTCTCGGGCTCCATCTCGTTCTGTTATAGGACAGCCCCTTCGACAGGCGATAGAGACAAACCGAAAATGAAACCCGTCAATATGTTAAAAGAGGAGAGACGGACAGGTTCACTCCCTTGTCGCACCCAACACAACCTCCCTCAAAACAATCGGTGAAAGAAGAGCTTGTTGGCAACTGACGTATGCGGCACGGCTGCGCTTGTATAATTGAGGATCGCTTTTGCCCAGGAGATTGTTATGAGACAACATGGAGTCCGGTGAGAGGTTGGGTATTGGGGTCGCACATTCGGTCGAGGCGCCGGGAGAGGGGAAGTAGTAATGGGAGGCTAGGACAAAGGAGGCGCGGGTCACCGTCGTTTGTCTGAGAGATGCAGGAGAATCTAACGAATGCGCTAAGCGTCCAATGGTCCGGCCAGTCGATAGCGAGGGTGTCGCTGTCAGTGTTAGTGGTCTGAAGAAGCGGCCCGATAGAAATTGGTAGTTGAGAAGGGCGTGAAGTGATATCATTATTAGAGGGAGGGGAGGGGGTATGGGATAGGGTATATGGGAGTAAAGACATGCGCACATACCTTCATCAGTCCCTTTTGAAATTGGGAAGGTTTTGCTTATGCTCTTTAGGAGAGGTGTGCGTGTGTGCGCATAGAGGTGTTTTTGCGGATTCCAGCAGATGTAGGCCGCTTTGGGACGGGGGCAGAATGAGGGGGAAGGTCTTCAAAGGAAAATATTTCCCATTAATGAAGAATCAAGTTGAAATTGCAATGGGAAGATCCGGTAAAGATCGCCAAAAGCCAGAGAGAGAGAAAGAGAGGGAGAGGGAGAGGGGAGGGGGGAGGGGAGGAGAGAAAGAAGTGGATAGCGGAGCTGAATCTGTATATGGGAAAAATAACGAAATAATGAGGAATGGCAACGCTTTCTGACCCTTTTGCCTCTATCTTAGTCTCTAGAGCTTGCTGCAAGTCTATTATTGGCTATATCCGTCAATTTATACTTCCCCCCATGTTTTAGGCTACCTGGATGACAGCGCAACGTGGATGGGCACGTTCTATATACATCCTAATCATCCCCAGAGCAAGTGAGCTTGGACTATTTACCTCGATACTCCGTAGATGTAGATCCAACCCCCAGCCTTTCAGCTTCAGTTTAAGCCTTTAACCGAAGATACCGAGTCTATATTGTAATATCACCGGAGCAAGGGAAGAAGTAAATAGCGGGTTGAGGTGAAGATCAATAGCTTTCGGATTTTTCGAAAATGGTCCTAAACTGCCGAGAGATTTTCTAGAAGTCGGGATAACTGCATGGCGTCTTTCTGCTGACTCGCACTGGCTGCGGATCACCGGGCTAGTGGAAATGGGCCCTGAAGTCTTGAGTCATGACGGTCATGCTTGAGATATTGATCCCTTTGTGGCCGTGCATCGTACTAGTATATTATATTATAAATGCATGGATTCATATGCTCCTGACGATGGCAACCTTCTCCTTGTATTTGGATTAACTCTATATGATTCTAAATGAATGTTTCTATACGGTCTGCTCTGCAATATGCAAATTCAAACGTGGTGTCCGGGGCGCAGATCCTGGCCCCAACTATGGTACATATGCACCTAGGCTAACACCTTGACGCAGTAGGTACTTTTGATTCGCTCTAGTTACTTATACACTAATAGAGACATTAATAATGTCGTAGCCGGGGAGGGGAGTCTCTACTAAAACAGGTTGAGGGAAATCTCCGAAAGTGGAGTCAATTGTTAGTCTGTAGCGGTTAGGAAATGAGATCTTCAGCCAGGATTATATACTGGAGTCACACAGAACTAAGTTCAGATTGAGCCGTAGAGAGATGATAAATATGAGCATGTAAGCATATAAGCATATCTGATTTTGAAGTATTCAACACAAAAAATAGCAAGTCGCAATTTCAAAGTGCTTCTTACTCAGTACGGTACGGTACCCGCTCATAACCATCGTAGATGAGTGTATTGTGGAACTGTGGATCAATCCTAAATTGTTGTACTTTACCAGTGGGTTCTGGAAGTCTTCCATGCACGCATTTAATAACGTCGGCCAGGGAAGCGATTGGACGACGGGGCACTGCGGATTCGAGACGACTCAAGAATGCCGGAGACAAGCGTAGGCAGTAAGATGGACTTTTACCGACGGTACTCATAGCTTGGCATGCCGCAGCTAGTGAGTACTAGTACTAGTACTATATGGTGGACGGAAACAGGCCGCATAGCGTCCTGTTCTAGCAGAGCTGTGGGGTGAATGTCGTAGGACCGATAGAGGTTCGGAGCGTGAATTCATTGTGGAGTCCCTCCGATGTTCGGGAAGATTTATTCAGGTATGCTCCGGGACAATCTTGTACGAGGCTTGAATATCTGCTCCGCTCGAGATAGTTGTAGACCCTCTAAGCTAGTGAGGTTGCAGCAGGATTCGAAATCAATAAGATAATTTTCCGTCAGGAGTTATGCAAAGAAATCCATTCTAGCCCAAATCTATGGAGCTGGCGATTGAATAATTATAGAGTCAATGAGTGAGAAGAATATGGAGGTAGAATATGGATAGGTTAGTACTGATGGAGGCAAAGTAAATTCCGGTATCCATATCACCTGTGGAGATAAGATAAGGTCCACAAGGGCCCAATCACGTGATACACACACATGACTTTAGATTGCTGCCTGAGGCCATATACCCCTTCTTTATGTCATCATAGCTATCGGGAGGTCTGGGGAATGATCATGGCTCCTGGTGACTGTTATCACGAGGACTAAATCAAAGGCTACTATTTTATAAGCTGGTACAGTCACCTTAATTAGGGTGCATGCTCATTTGAAACACGATTACGTTCAGTCTGTTGTATTGATAGTGATCCCCATTTATCCGCATTTCAAGCGCCGCTGGATGGCATTTCATTACCACGATCACTGGCTTCTGAAGCTGTTGCCATGAATGGTCTGACTATAGCCTTAGTCTGATTCAAAATGATGTCCTCTAACATATTATCACGGTTCCTACCTCCAACGGGCTCACGATCGGTCTATGAGACCATTCGCCAACATGACGTCGGGTCCGAATACTCTGATCTCGAAGAACGTGCGGGCTTGGTCATAGAAGACCAACAGGAACAATTTAGTGACCGGGAACTGGAGGATGCACTAGCGGATGCACAGGATAGTGAAATAATCAGCCCCAGCACTGCATTGCTTGGGCAGGCACGGTCGGGCAAAGCACCTGAAGAGCGAGCTTCTCCATCTGGCACCCGCCGTCGCAAGTCGTCCCGGCCTCGGTGGATGCCACAAGAATCACCACTCGGATATGAGCTCGATGATCATGATGAGGACGTCCCTCAGTCTCTGCTGGTGGAAGGTCATCACGAAGATCTGAAATCACAGTTACCTCCTCCTCCCCGACTTCATGGTCGTCCGGACCGACGAAGAACCCCTAGCCCTGGTCCATCCTCACAACACACCGGAACACGTTGGAATGAACAAGCAGCCCATCAAACACTGCCCAGTGAAAGCGGTCATCCAATAGGGAGATGGTTCACCGGCCAACACCCTGGTCTTGCCAATGTTGACCCCAAGAAGAAGGCAATGTGGCGGTGGGCGAACGTCGAGGATCTGGATAACTTCTTAAAGGACGTCTACATATACTTCTTAGGGAACGGAATTTGGTCTATTCTGCTGACTCGGGTGCTGAACCTCTTGTAAGTTCACGATGAAACCCTTTCCAAAGCATCCTAGGAGAAGCTGACAGTACACACAGGACATTTGCATTCGTTGTTGGTTTCTCTACATTCTTAACCAACTGCATTGATTATTCTAAGGTTCGGCGAAGTAAAACTCTGGATGACATCCTCGTGCCTCAATGTACAGCAAATATGTCCGGGTCGTCCACATTTTTGCTGTGGCTTTTTAGCTTCTTCTGGATTGGGAAGCTTTTCCAGTACCTACTAGACATTCGCAGGCTCAAACACCTGCATGACTTCTATTTCTACCTTCTCGGCGTCTCGGATGCCGAGGTGCAGACGATTTCATGGCAAGAAGTGGTCAGTCGACTGATGGCGTTGAGAGATTCGAATCCATCTACTGCGGCTGCGGTTTCTGCCAAACATCGAAGATTCCTGGGCAGCCAGTCAAAGCAGAGAATGGACGCTCACGACATTGCCAACCGCCTAATGCGCAAGGAGAACTACATGATCGCATTAGTGAACAAGGATATTCTGGACCTTACTCTCCCTATCCCGTTCCTCAAAAATCGACAACTCTTCTCCCGAACCATGGAATGGAATCTCAATCTTTGTGTCATGGACTATGTCTTTAATGAGCAAGGCCAACTGCGAACCCTGTTCCTCAAGGACACGCATCGGAGAGCCCTGAGTGATGGCTTACGTCGGCGCTTTATTTTCGCTGGCGTCATGAATATTTTCGTAGCGCCCTTTATTGTGGTCTATTTTATGATGCACTACTTCTTCCGGTACTTCAATGAGTTCAAGAAGAATCCGGGCCAAATCGGTTCCCGTCAATATACACCTATGGCGGAGTGGAAATTCCGCGAGTTCAATGAGCTTTGGCATCTCTTTGAGCGTCGAATCAATATGTCTTATCCATTCGCTAGTCGCTATGTGGACCAATTTCCCAAGGATAAGACTATTCAAGTGGCACGGTTCGTTGCTTTCATCTCTGGCGCTCTTGCCTCGGTGTTGGCCCTTGCCTCGGTGATAGACCCGGAGCTCTTCCTTGGATTTGAAATTACTCCTGACCGGACTGTGCTATTCTATCTTGGTATTTTCGGTACAGTCTGGGCCTTTGCGCGAGGGCTGGCACCCGAAGAGACCGATGTCTTCGACCCCGAGTATGCACTTCTCGAGCTGATCGATTTTACTCATTACTTCCCGTCCGGATGGAAGGGGCGTTTGCATAGCGACGACGTGCGGAAAGAATTTGCAATCCTCTATCAAATGAAAGTTGTGATATTCTTAGAGGAGATCTTGAGCATGATTTTCACTCCTTTCGTCCTATGGTTCAGCTTGCCCAAGTGCAGTGACCGCCTCATTGACTTCTTCCGGGAGTTCACCGTGCACGTCGACGGGGTAGGCTATCTCTGCTCTTTTGCCGTATTCGACTTCAAGAAGGGCACAAATGTGCTTTCCCAAGCCGGGCCCGGGCGTCGAGACCCTGGCAAACAGGACCTGCGCACTGATTACTTCTCAACTAAAGATGGCAAGATGCTAGCTTCCTACTATGGCTTCTTGGACAACTACGGTACCACTCATCAACCTAACAGCCGACGACAATTCCACCCACCGCCAACCTTGCCAACCCTCAACTCACCCACTGCAGCCGAGTTCGGTGCTCTTCCTGATCGCCCTGACCATCTCCATGCACGCACTGGGCCGACCGCCGGTGTGCCATTTGGCGCTCAATCAATGATGGGAGACTCTAAACTAAGGCAAATGGGAGGATTCGATCACCGATCTCCTGCTCCATCCATCCTGCTTGACCCGCACCACCAACCCTCAACCACTGGGTTCCGCGCCGCCCGAACCAGCCCCCAGCAGCACCATCGCTCCCGGCTCGGACACCCGTCTACGGATACTATCGACGACGAAGAAGAACCATTATCCCAAGACGGTCGTGAATCAACAATACGGCAGTCGGGTGCTCGTACCGGTAATTCCAGTGCAGGTGCAGGCACTAGTGACGGTAACCTCGGCGGTTCTTGGCGCATGAACCCACTCAGCAAGGACGAGGATGATCCTGATGAGGGCGATGAAGGTGAAAATATCGACGCCATTGCTGGTGGGGGCGGTGTTTTGGGGTTGATTCAGCAGTTCCAGAAAGTTAATACCGAAGGCAGACGGACGGGGATTTAGATATTCATCTCCTGTGCCACTTCTTGGTGGTAGGCTTACTTAGAAAGCTCGTTGCTTATATGCTTCAGACACGATATATGACCATTTCATGCAGCGTTTAGTCTTTCATTGCTCTATCATCCATTTGCCTGTCATGATGTCAGCAGTATGTTTGTCTACTAACTAGTCCTAAGTCACATGCACCCATGAACATCAGGCACCTTAGGAATCTGTGTAAGCGCCCAAATACCGATACACCTCTGTGCCCCTCCTTTCCCTCCGCCATCCCTCCATCCCTCCATCGCTCTTGATGTGCCTTCCTCTTTGACCTTGCCCACCGACAAACCACATTCATATCCACAGAAACAACCTAGCATCAACAAGATGCTCGACTGTATCGGAGGCTGTATCTTTGGGAGACTGGCGAACGAGCCACGTCCTCCCACCGACCCCCGATCCCCTGAGTCCATTGCCTCTGCCATTGTCACCACAATACTCAATGCCGACGAACCATACTCGCTCGACAAACAACTGAACGAGGAACTTTCCACCGAAAGTTGGACCGACGCCATAGCACAAGCTATCCTCCACGGTCTAGAGAATGCAATCAATTCCGGCGCAGACATGGCGAAAGCCGCCTCTGATGCTGCGGCCCAGAGCAGAAACGCTGCTGTCGGCTTTGCGACAGACCATCCTATGTACACTACGCTGATTGCATTGGGCATTCTGGCCTTGTTGACACCTTGGGCTCTTGAAATCCTTGGGTTTGGGGAGTTGGGTCCAATTGAGGGCTCGTTTGCAGCTGGGTGGCAGAGATCATTTGCTGGATATGTGCCTAAGAATGCTTTGTTTGGCTATTTCCAGAAGCTGGGTATGAAATGGCGTTGGATTTAGATCTGTCTGAGTATGGTCCTCCTGATGGAAGTTGAGTTCACTTCGTATTGGCGGCTGGAAGTTCGAGGTTTACCGTGCCCAATATTTTACTCTCTGTCAATTTCAATCGGTTCCTGAAGAAACAAGGTCGAGCAATGCCAATGAACCCTACTCCTACTCGCTAGACAAACAACTGAACGAGAAACTTTCCACTGATATCCTCCATGGCTTAGAGAATGCGACCAAATCCGGTGTAGACATGGAGAGAGCTGCGTCTGATGCTGCAGCTCAAAGTAGAAACACCGCATCGGCTTTGCAAAATACCATCCTCTCGAGGATATACATCACCGATAATAAGAGGGGTATCCACTGACGATGATTATACCTAATTGGGATATGGTTAGCAACAATATACTGTAATTGACTCAACTTCACGTGTTGGAGCTTTTGGTGTTAAAAATTGAGTAAGTAGTACTTATTTGTCTTTTCTTTTCATTTTATTTACAAATTTTCCATATGTATGTGCTGTATATAGTATGTGCCATGCGAATTTCCCGATCGGGGTGACGCTCAGTAAGCAAGCTTAATGATTACGTAATACTCAGGGGGTGCCCAGTACTAAAGCGGAAAGGGAAATCCAACTTGCTTGACCAAAGATCCGGTGTATTGTATGACTATGTATGTGACTACGGAGTACCGGAGTACGGAGTACATCGTTAACTATAGAATAAGACATGACAGGAGTGACTTATTTGCCACGTGCCATCCTTTAGGGTCTAGAACCGCACTCGCTATACAGGATAGGCTCCTCGCTCAACTTAGGTTTTAGGGACAAAACCTAGCTTAGGGAAGCATTCAGCTAGACCTACTACTGACTTCATGTACCTCACTAGTTCACTAGGTCAATGTAACATAACCTACTAGTCGTTACCCCGACCTAGTGACCTGATGACCCGGCGAACCCCCTATTTATACTTGAGTACTCCGTATTGTGTAGGATATATCTTCCGGTCCAGATTGCTGTCGATGCTCCCATGCAATCATAATCGCGCGGATTATTATGTGTCTTTCGGCTGCAGGGGTTATTAGCACACCAATGGGAGATCAGCCATGTGGACCACCTTTGTGATGGAGGCCGCGCTGAGACAAGCTAGCGGAAGAGTCGATTGATGATAGGCCAACATGAGAAACCCTTACGGGTTGCATGCATTTAATCCAGTGACGGTCCGGAATCTGGGGCCAATGGTCAACGTTGAACAGCCTCGTTATTTTATTCGCCCTAAAAGATGCCGTCTGGGCTGCAATCTCCACTATGTCTTGAGGCCCAAAAACCGCAGTTCTCCGGGGCATTGAGGAATTGAGAGCATTTCATCGGGAAAGATCTCTTTGTACAAGAGAAATTGAAGTTGGAAAAAACATAAAGGAAAGATATAACATGGAAATAAGAGTTGAAGAAAAGTTGAAGATGTCAAAGAACAGAAAGAACCAAAATAGAACGGGGAGGCTCTCGTGTGGATCTTTTTGTTTACTTGTGGAGTCTCGTGATTTCATCTGGACTTGGCTAATTTCCTTGGTGTCTTCCTTTCTCCTTCCTTTTTTTTTTTAGTATTTTTTTCTCGAAACGAATATACCTAGAAGGTGACAGCTCGCGATGTTTCGAGCTCGCCGATACCGAGTTCTGGTCATATTCGCGGCGGCTGTCGTCTTCACATTCTTCCACTTTGCGCGGTCACGCGATTGGAGCTATACAGTGATTGAAGAGTCTAGCGTTCACTCACCCGATGCTGCCCATCCGCAAAACCCGGCCGTTGCTGCTGCCATTGAGGAGAGTCGAAACCGCGTGCTTCCCGACCCCAATCGCGGCTCCACCTCCTCCCCACCACAGACAGAGAAGATCATCTCGCCCGTGGGCCCCAATAGCGGCTCAAAGGACAACAACCGGTTTAAAGATCCCTCCGACACTCCACCAGTGAAGACTCCCATCAAGAGTGATCCGAAGGACTCTGCGAAGGACTCTGCGAAGGACTCTGCGAAGGAACCAGCGAAGGTGGGAGGCACCGACAGCTTGCCACCACCGGCAACGGAGAATACCAATAGCGTAAATGATGAGGAAATTGATAATGGAGGGACAGGCAGAATGGCAGCGGAGCGCCCTGAACCTGGCATTCCAACGGCCAAGTGGAAGAAGTTCCCCGAACGGTTCCCCGTCCCTGCAGAGGAGGTGATCAAGCTGCCAAAGGGAGAGACGAAGAAAATTCCCAAGCTGCAAGCGAAGTTCAAGGATGAGTCGAGCTCCGGCAAGCAAGAGCGCCTACAACGCCTTAGCACTATCAAGGCCGAGTTCACGCATGCCTGGCGAGGCTATAAGAAGATTGCGATGGGACATGACGAAGTCAAGCCTCTGTCGAAGGAGTTTGAAGACCCATTCAACGGCTGGGGAGCGACATTGGTCGATTCCCTCGATTCTCTCTGGATTATGCAGTTGAAAGATGAATTCTCCGAGGCTTTGGATCTGATCAAAAACATTGATTTCAAAACGTCACTGAGAGCAGATATTCCGATGTTTGAGACAACCATCCGCTACCTTGGAGGTCTTTTGGGTGCCTATGACATTTCTGGTCATCGATACCCAGTGCTTTTGGAGAAAGCAGAGGAGCTTGCTGAGGTTCTCATTGGTGCCTTTGACACACCCAACCGCATGCCGCACCTTTACTATCGCTGGGCCCCGTAAGTCTTGTCACAAATTCTTCCTGATCATCTAGATGACGACTAACCAACCTTTCTCAGCGAGTATGCTTCGAAGCCGCATCGGGCGTCTTCCCGAGCCGGCCTAGCTGAAATTGGGTCGCTTTCCTTGGAGTTTACCCGTTTGGCTCAACTGACCAAGCGGGACAAATACTATGATGCGATAGCCCGGATCACCAACGAATTGGAGAAAATCCAAGATTTAACTAGCATCCCGGGACTGTGGCCTCTACGGGTCAATGCACAGGGATGTTCCAAGTACTCCAAGAACACACCTCCGCGTGATAGTAGCCCTACACCCGAGCAAAACCTTGCTAGTGCAACCGAGACTACCACTACGGTGACCCACAAGACTTACGCTGCACCAACAGACCTTGAGAGCTATTTGAAGCTCATCCCACGAGACACAAGCCCTGACATCGAAAGATATGCCCAGCCTGCCAATGATACGCAAGCTGCCAGTGAGCCTCGCATTCAGTCACGCGAGCAAAATACACCAGCAGATAAATGCAATGGCGGCTTGATACTTCCCCATTCACCCCGCGATAACGGGTACGCCATGGGAGGAATGGCTGACTCGACCTACGAATACCTGCCCAAGGAATATCTGCTACTGGGTGGCATGAACGAGCAATACATGAATATGTATAAAAAGGCAGCCGCTGCGGCCCGCAAGAATCTTCTCTTCCAACCCATGGTGAAAGGTGGACGTGATATTCGGTTCATGGCCTCCACTAGTCCAATGACACCTGGAAAGATTGCAGAGCTCACTCCATCCGATCTTGAATACGAAGGCGCTCACTTGACGTGTTTCGTCGGCGGCATGTTCGCCATAGGAGCCAAGGCCTTCGGCATCGATGCTGATCTGGAACTTGCAGCCAAACTGACGGACGGCTGTGTTTGGGCTTACGAGTCGACACAAACCGGAGTGATGCCTGAGCGCTTCCGCCTTTTGCCCTGTGAGAAAGGCTCGGCATGTGAGTGGGATCAAGCCCGCTTTGACATTGGTGTGGCACGCTACTCTCGCATAGACCCCGGGGCAGGACATTCGTTCCGCGACGGTGAGAGCAGCTACGAACAGCGCGTGAATTTGATCTCGCACGATCCACCCCAAGGATCTTCGAGCGGGTCGGTTCCCATCCCCATGCCGGGCTCATTAAACCCCCACGATAGCGATGTGTTGTCCAAGCGAGATGGACTCGCATTAGGAAAACGTGCGGAAGCAATTGCTCCTGCTTCAAGCCCGAGCCCTACTTCCAGTGGAACCGAACTGGAGGACCGGGATGCACCTCGTTCGTCTTCGTCGCCCGCTTCGCCTCACATCGCCGAAGTCGGCAAAGACCACCTCCCCGCAGGCATGATCAGTATCCCGTCACCGAAATACTACCTTCGGCCCGAGGCGATCGAGTCAGTATTTATCATGTACCGTCTGACTGGCGACGAATCCTGGCGTCACAAAGGGTGGAAGATGTTCGAGGCTATTTCGAAGTATACCCGAACGGAGCTAGCCAACGCGGCCATCCACGATGTCACAGCCCAGAAACCGATCCACAAGGATACGATGGAGTCTTTCTGGCTATCTGAGACATTGAAGTATTTCTATCTTTTGTTCAGCGACCCTACTGTCGTGGACTTGGATAAATATGTTCTGTAAGTGACTGACGTAGCCTGTAAACAAACTCTGACCAAGAACTGACTTTTTACAGGAATACCGAAGCGCATCCATTCCTGCGCCCACTTGCATAATTATGTTTTACATTTTGATACCAATGAAAGTTCTTTGTTCTATAACACATAATCTCCCATAGACCTCGTAATAACGTACAAGATAATGTGTCCCTTAGGGTTGGCCCGTAGTGGGACTCTTGAATTCCCCCCAATCCCCCGCCCTTCAACTCTCTCCAACTCTTCAAGCCGGCACATAAACCGGCATGAGCTGTCTGGTGGGAAATGGAGCCTGAGGTCTCGGAGACTGAGTTCTGGACTGGTACGTTGTTCTCAGCCCACTATTTTCTCCTTTCAAGATAATGCGACATGACAATTGACCGGTTCTCGCAGAACTTCAAGCGATCGTCTCCAAGCCCTGTGACTCCGAAGACCAGATCGACGACGCTCTCAGAGCCTATCTCGATCTAGCAACCCAACACAAAGGTGAATGGCACTTCGACCTCCGAGAAGCGATGTTAAACCCAACGACACTCCGAAACCACGTCCGCTCCCAACTTTCCTTCCACTACGACTAACACACGTGCCCTTCCCTAGATGAATACCTCCGGTCGGAAACAGATTTCTCACGCTGTTCCTACAAGCTATTCACGTCGAGTATATTCGCCACACATGCGGACTACGTGCGACGACAGATTCTCTACGGTCTGCTGCAGGACGACGACCCGGATACCCTCCACTTCATTGCGTCATTCATCCTCTTTGACGGACGACAGAATGAAGTTGTGCTTCAGATGCTAAATGAGGAGGGCGCGTTTGCGCGTCTCCTCGAGCTCATACAGGCGATGCGGAGGGCGGATCTGGACGGCGACGCGGGTCTTCATCGTTTGTTGATGGACCTTGTGTATGAGATGTCGAGGATACAAAGGGTCAAAATTGAAGACTTGGGTGCGTTTTGGATACACGTGTGCCTGCTGCTGGTAGCTGATTATGGGGCTTGTGTGCAGTTCTCGTGGATGACGATTTCATCCGCTGTCTCTTTGATATCATCGAAGATCTCTCTTACGATGTTACCGATCCGTATCATTACCCCGTGATCCGGGTGCTGGTGAGTACTTTCTTCAGGATCATTTTGGTTAGAACGGGATTGACAAATTGACCAGCTGGTTCTGAATGAGCAATTCATGATCTCGGCTCACAACCCGGTGGACGGCCGGCCCTCTGGTCATTTGACCAACAAGGTCATCAAGATCCTATCAGTATATGGTGGGATGTATAAGACATTCGGGGAGAACATCATTCTTCTTATCAACCGTGAAGGTAACGGATCCTCCTATTCAATAAAGGCAATGACTGACAATATGCAGCCGAGACGTCCCTTCAATTGCTTACATTGAAGCTTCTCTATCTCATATTTACCACCCCTAGCACATATGAATACTTCTTCACGAACGATCTACACGTTCTGGTGGATATATTGATCCGGAACTTGCTCGATCTACCCGAGGAGGCCGCTGCTCTGAGGCATACTTACCTGCGTGTTCTTTACCCGCTTCTAGCTCATACACAACTACGATACCCGCCGCACTACAAGCGTGATGGACTTCGAGGGCTACTCAGCGTCCTTGTCCGGGGACAAGTCTCATATGGGAACGACGCAGAACACGAGAAAATACTGCATTTTGAAGAGGTCGATGAAACAACCCGTCGACTTGTCGCCCGGTGTGCGACAGTGGATTGGCTACGTAATGTTGAACAGCCCGACGCCGCAGAAACGCAAGATACCCCCACTCAAGAGACAACAACTACAATTGAGACTGTCCTAGAAGAAGGCGAGCGGCATGCGTCACCTGTAGATATGGGCGAACCACTCGATATTTCTCACACACTCTCACGGTCAAGCACAGTCGCTAGCTCACCTGGTACCGCATCACCAACGCGAACGGACTCGTATAGTTCGTATAATACACCTGGGAGTCGGAAACACAGCTTAATCAACCGGCTCGGCATGAACCTAGAGCCCGCATCTGCATCTTCACTGAGCGTTCAGGCCGTTGCAGCACACCACGAAAAACCAGGCATAATCACCCCCAGCCGCAAAGACGGAGTCCCTGTCGCCGCTCTCAGTGACGAGACGCCAATAATCCGACCACCAAAGGTCAAGCCAGAACCACCGAAATCTCGACGCTGGCGCGGGCGCCGTATGGCCGTGGATGAAGACGAGCACCACTCTGCCGGCACAAGCAGTGACAGGAACACCATCCCCGAAGGCATCGAAGTCAGTCCCACCACTGTTATCACTCCCAGCACACCACCACCACCACAGACACATAGCAGTGATCGCGACTCGGGCTCAGGTTCCACTCTCACAACTTCAGGTCCACCGCGACGATCTGTATCAAACCCTCCCCCGGCCCTCCCGCCACCACGCCGTTCCAGCCATAACACACCATCCTCAAGTCACCACCGGCCCGTCCCAGCAGCGGGAACAAGCCGACATGGTCAGGCTCCACTTCCGCCAAAAGCGCGCCGTTGGGGACGTGGCAAACCCCAGCATGGACAGAGTGACTCGGTCGAGAGCGGGGCCAGCAGTGTTAGTCCATCGAAGGAGCGTGAAACTGCTGAAAATACCACCGTGCTTGCTCAGCAAGAGCTGTCACAGTCACCAGAGCGCAGCGTTCTTTCGGATCCGTTCTCGCCAAAGTCTCCCACACTGGTGATTTCGCCGATCGAGGTTACTGCGGACAAGACAGATATCCCAGCCGACGGTGCTGGCGACGACCATGTGCATCTCAGTGTAGAGGAGGCGGTGCAGAATGTTTCCCTGCAGTGAGCGTTACTTCTCGATCTGTTTAATTCCTTTCTTTTTCATTATTAGATATACTTTTTGGCTCCCTTCAGGTTGTTTTTTTTGGCATCAAGCGCGGCTGTTCGGGTGAACAGATTGGGACATGGTAGGCTATGTCTCTAGTTATTTTGCATGGCATGGATATTTGCGAGGACGTCAGCGAGGACCGGATCCTAGAATAACACAATAGAGTCTATTTGCTGACAAGAATGGAGTAGTTTACAATAGTAACATAGTTGGTAAAAGTACAATCTATCTATGTCCCACCAAGCAAAGCTTGCCTCGGTGAATGACTTAAGTATGGGCCTAGCCATATATACTAAGAATGAAGACGCTTAAATCTTCAACCCCCAGCTTCGCCCCAGCCCAATAGCAGTATTCCACCCAAACCCAGCACACTGTCCAATGCCGGTAATCTTATCAGCAAGCGCCTTCCGATCATCAAAGCGACGCTCTACGAACGCCGCCGTCTCCACGAGATCCGGCGTCGGGTCACGGGTCATGACAACCTCAGCACTGGCATAGATAGCCGACACGGCCAGACGACGCGTGTACCAAGTAGCATCAACAGTGTCATCACCAGAAAGAGTAAGGATATCCGAAGCAAGGGCATGCAGTTCCGTAAGAGAGAGGGGGATATTAGCCAAGAGCGACATTTGCGCGAGAGCCTAGATATAGACATAGATTAGCATCCCAATCCAATTCTAAATCATGTCCTTCTTGATATATCCCAGGAAGGAAGGGATAAGAAAGGAAAAAAACTCACATCCTGCCAAACATCTCTAACATCCGCATTCATCCTCAACCTCTCCAAAAGCAGTCCCCGCACCCGCTCCTCAACAGAAAGCTCATGGACATCCTTCCCTTTCTCCGCCGCAATGCGCCGGAATAACCCGCCCTCCTCGACCTTCCCGCGCAGCAGACCCCGACGACTAGCAAGCCAGAAGAGGATGAGGTCGAATTCGCCGCGGGGGAGCAGCTGCACCGAGACGTCGAGGAAGCCGGCGTCCCGCGCGCCGAGGGTTAGTGCCGTGGCTGAGAAGCCGTGTGTGGGGACGTGGGCGAGCGCGGAGGTTAGGATTGCCGTTTGGGAGTTTGTGTATGAGTGGTCTGGGAGCCGGGCGTGGAGGTCTGAGTGGTAGCTTCGGTGGCGGAATTGTCGGGGTTGGTTTGTTCGGGGTGTGAGTTGCGTGGTGCGGGTGCTTGGTGTGGTTTGGAGAGTTGTTGTGCTTAGTCCTCGGGTTTGGCGGAGGGATTGGGCCACGGAGGGGGCGAGGACCCTTTTGGGGAGAGCGCGGGCGAGGTAGGACATGGTTTGAGTGTGCTTGGGTGGTGCAATGGGGAGATACGGAGTAGATGTGATTGTTGGAGATGGATTGGGTTGGTCCGTGCGTTGTAGTATAAGATCGAGATGGATCTGGTGTATTGCAGAATCTACATATGTATAGTATTATACTTGATGTCTGTCTATTTTGATTGCTATATATGTGTGTAGACTGGACGGTATACTTGATTTATATCGAGCTAATGATTGAGTCTGATTCTCGGCTTCAGACATATGTACATTTTGTATGGGATATACATACAGAAGATACAAGATGAAACTTCCGCAGACCATCTTTCAACCATAATATTATTGAACAACATCAAAGTGGGATCATAACTATATACTAATAGTATACCTGTGATAGCAATGAGTCCAACTGTAGCAGACATTGTACGTAGATTAAGTATTTAGATCTGCCGAGGACTTGAATGCAGCAAAGCAAACCGAGGAGATACCTCGAAATGACCACCGTACGTGACCCAGAAATATATATGTAAACCAGAAAAGATACGATGAAAGAAAGCGAAGGCACATAAACGAACGGCGACAAGGACAAGTACGACCACGATGGATACGAAAGCCCGGGCCGTTAGACCAACTGCTAAGATACATACGATTTTCAAAGGATAAAGACTAGCAAACCTACGAAACACAAGTGGAAGAAGATGCTCATTCCATTTTGGAAACAATTGATCAGCCCAAATAGGCACTCGAAACCCATTTTGCGAGGACGAAGCCACGAAAGAACTGAAATGGGAATAAGGGAATCATGAACAAGACATTGCGAAAAAAAAGCCAGACGCCCCCCTGTCAAAGAAAGTGACTAGGTAAAACAAGGACGAAAGTGCTTTACATGATCTGGTCCTGGGTCAGACCGACGGTCGACTCTTGGCCTTCCATCATCTCTTCGGGACCTGGGCCAGCGTTCATGTACTTCACGAAGGTGATGCCCAGGGGACGACCACCGTACTGGTAGCCGGAGAATTTAGCTGTGAGGGAAGAATATTAGTATATGGATTGGCAGTCACGATACAAATGCAACGTACCAATTGCAGTTTCAGCAGTATCAGCGGTGTCAAATTGAACCACACCAGTACCGCGGGAGCGGCCGTTAGGCTCGTACTGGATTTCAGCGCGCTCGACTTTACCGATGGTGGAGAACAGATCAACCAGGTCATCATTACAAGTAGACCAGGGCAACTAATCGAAGTTAGCATTCCATATGTTGCCCATCGCGCATCCCAAAACTCACGTTGCGAACATAGATGACAGCGCTCTTGTCACCGTTGGAAGTGGCATAATCAGTGAAAGGGTTGGGGGGTCCGGAGGGAACAGGAGGAGCACCACCGTGCTCAAACCCACCGGCACCGGGGAAACCACCGTGGCTACCAGGGGAGCCACCGAAGCCGCCGCGTCCAGCGAAGCCACCGCCAAAGCCTCCGCGACCACCGAAGCCTCCACGACCCATAGGACCGCCAAAGCCGCCACGACCGCCAAAGCCACCACCAAAGCCGCCACGACCACCGAAGCCGGGGCCACCACCAGCGAACCGGTCTTCGCGAACTTCAAGGGGACGACCCTGCCAATCGTATCCGTTGAACTGCGCAATGGCGTTGCGCGCATCATCAGGAGACTCAAAAGCAACGATACCGGAGCCCTTGGGGCGTCCGGTAGGGTCGGTGTGCACATCGGCACGGATCACGGCACCTTGCTGGGCTGTAATACGGAGTCCCGGTCAATTCACCTTACACTAGAAAAACGTAGGAATCCAAGTCCAAAAATCCGCACTTACCTGCTGAACGGAACAGATCCTTCAAGTCTTGCCAGCCAACGTTGAAAGGAAGCTATACCGAACGGTCAACAAAGCCTGCAGAACTTAGCATAACGGGGGTAAAAAGAGGGGACAAACGTTTGAGACATAAATTTGGCGGCCACCGCCACCAGCACCACCCTGGGGGCCTCCGAAGCCACCACCACCGAATCCACCTCGGGCACCGGGGCCGAAATCACCGCGTGGGGGACCACCAACGAAACGGGGCTCGGATTCACGGTCCTGGGGAAAAGTCAGTACTAATCGCAACACCAACACCATGGAATCTTTGAAGACATACCTCACGAACATAAACAAGGCGACCCATCAGGCTCTGGTTGCTGAGCGTATTCACGGCGTTTTGTGCTTGGTCCCTGGTTGCATATTCCACAATCCTAGTATACATGTCAGCTAGAACGTCAATTTGAAGAAAGACAAGAAAGTACTCACCCGCATCCCTACAAATCAGGACAGCCAAGGTCCACCCGTCAACCCTATACAAACCACGAGAAAGATCGGGGAAATAGAAGGAACTAGCCCCTCTACATATAAGCGCCCACCTTCGACATTCCATTAGGAAGAAGCAAAACATCTGCAAAGAGAACTTCTCCAGCTGTAAAAAACAAGGCGCAACCAGGATTAGCTTCGATCGTTCCAAAAAATCACCAAATTCCAATGCGCAATCCCTGCTCACCCTGTCTCATAAAATCCTTAAGATGATGCCACTTGACATCATACGAAAGGTTGCCGACATAGACCCGGCGGTCTTGCTGGGACGAATCGCGAACGGTCTGCATCATATTCTCCTTGGCGGCACGATCCTCGAATCGAGCGGGGGTATATCCACTGCGTCCACCGAAAGGAGAGCCTGATCCTGGGGGTCCGGTTGCTGCTCCGGAAGCACTCAAGGGAGATCTGGAACGGCGTTCGGGACGGCGGTATTCCTCACGGTCACCACGGCTGCGGGAGCGACTCCGGGGGGAGTACGAACGACGGGCGCGTCGGGGGGGACTGCGAGAAGAGCGGCGACGGGGTGAGCGAGACCTCTCACGCTGGATCTGGTCAGACATGAACAAAAAGTAGATAGCAACGGCGGTCGCAAAAGCGGGGCAATATTATAACGTATAAAATTGATGAAAAAGAGATGGGACGGAGCAAAAGACGTGTTCAGACGGCAGTCGCTATGTGGAAGTCGCAACTCCGAGGGGGGTCGTCTGCGGCGTGGGTCATGTGACCACTAGCTCTGGGGGAGTTTGTCTCGGATACACTGAGGACCTCCGGAGTAGGAGCTTAGGGCCACTGGCACAGGGTGTTTGTGCACACATCACAATTAATTTTCAGAATCACATAACGTGATAGTAATGTGCTTCCGCCTTGTGGCCCACTGATCTCCAGATCCGGCAGATATCTGATCAAGTAGACATGGCGGTTCCCACCCCCGCACTGACCACACGCCAGCGATAGCGACCTCTGGTATAGAGCTGCGAGCCATGCGCACATATTGGAATGTTTTGTAGAGTCGCTGGGGAAGAGGAAGACAAAAAGGAACACGGGGCTCGCGGCAAACTTACTTGGTATGGTCGATAGACGTCGGCTGGGCGGATGAGGCTGTCAGCGGAGAATCTCAAGAAACCAAAGGATAGGAAGAAATAGGAAAAGGAGAAGAAGCGGGGGGAAATGAAAGTACCAGGCGTCAAGGTTCAACGCTTGGGGGGGGGGAGACCTGAGAAGGTGATTGGATGAAGGGCTGAAATTGACCGGGGACCCTTCGAGTGTACCAGGCAGATGAGAGTAACAAACGAGTAATACAAAGATACGAAAAAGCAGAGTGTAATAATCCAGAGGACGCGCGAGAACGTACCCATGATTGCGGGCTCGATGGAGCGCCGAGATACGTTGTACAAAGACGAACGATGGGAGACGGGGGAGGTGAAGGTAGAAGGGAGCGGAAGAAGTGTTGTTCTTTGGATTCCGGATCCTACAAAGACTCTTGGGGAAATATCATGGAGAGAAGAAAATACAGAATTCTGATATGTACTTGAACACCTCGGGCAAAACCCGTCACCGCCCCGGCATATAGTTAGGACCTGGTGTATACAGCTATGGAGATATCACGGGGGAAGGAACGAAGCTGTTAGGGGGTAATGTGAATATCAACCCGCTCTTTCATTCCTAAAGAAATATCACAAACTAGACTATGACTTATGTACTGCCTAGATATGTACATCAATGTAGCTCCTGACCATACAGACCAGCCTTATCGTTCTTATCGCTCCTCTCACCTCCTGCGCACCAACATACACCATTGGACATCTGCACTCATGACTGGCTGCACGGCGTATTTAAGTTACTAAATTGCCACGGCCTGTAACCTTTCGGAAGACTGTATCCATTCAACTGGACCATGCTCAAAGGTTATACATGGAAAAGTTATTTGCACTATTTAAGCCTTCTCTGCCGTTTACCTATAGAACTTTATCAGGACTACTAAGAGAACTACTAGAAAAGACTACCATCAAGCAAACTGAATCATGGGCTGCAAACACAAACAACTCTTCGTATGCATCTTTAATAAGAAAAAGACCCCCTCACTTCAATAAAAAACCTCAAACAATAAGTCCTACCGGGAAACAAAACGAAAGAAATGGGTGCTGAGTACCCAGCCTTGGGAATCAAGAATCAATCCGCGGAACAATAAACAAAGACAAAAACATCCATTGCGCCACACCCTGTCTGTAAAACGAACGCCGATGCAGCATGACTTTTATGCTGTGCGAGAGACTGATCCGGTGTGGAAACAGTCCTAACGAGAGGACCAAAACGCCTTGGAACGGACGAGTTGTGTAAGGGGCGAGGAGTGGGACATGTACAGATAAAAGAGAACATCAAAGAGAAATAGAAGAAATGGGGTAAGAAAGATGGAGGAACAAATGTGGAGATGAAGATAGAAAGGGTGGGGACCCTATGCTGCCACATTGGTACGAGGATAACGGCCTGGCATCTTCATATCCAGAGCAATGGAGTTGTCTGTATTGGAACGCAGCAGAATTGGAACCTTGGCTACGCTGTCTGATTCGAGACCTTGGTGGATAGGACCATTCCCAAGACCAACGGTCTGGATCTTAGGAAGGTCGAGTTCGTGATCATCTACCGAAGTAGGATTGGTATGGTTCGTAAATTCAGTCGCATTGGTGTTGGTGGGCACCGTAGAGACACTCTCCCGACGATCAATCTGGGCAGGAGCCGACTGATCGCGACGGTTAGAGATACCGACACCCGAGACGGCAGCAAGGGAAGCCTGATCTCCATCGGACCGGATATCGCGGTCATCCCGATTCGGGGGTTCCAGCTGCTGGCTCTGCCTCTTCTTAGCCACTGCCACGGACGGTCCGATCCAATCACCGTAGTAGCTATCGTGCTGGTTACTATCAGGGCGAGACCTTTCATCGGTCCCGTCGTTGGATCTGTAGCTTTGGTAGGAGTTGCGTCCGTCGCCGCTACCTACTGGTCGCAAGCTGTCATTAAAGGCACTAGACCCATCGGGGAGGGACCCAGCAGCCCCTAACATATCTCTGCCAGCGGAGCTATCCCCGCTGGAAGGTGACAGGGGCGCTTGGAGGTTTCGGTCAAGTTGGACGTCGCTGGGGAACGCGCCTCCAGCCTGGCGAGAGGAGGTGGGGCGGTCGTGAGTCATGACCGCAGACTCCGCGGCGTATGGAGTGCGATCGGCTTCGTCGTCCTCCATCACCTCATTCACCGACCTGCCACTCACGCTGCGGACATGCTGCCGGACAAAGGCGTTTCGCGCCTCTCCTGTCATGCCAATCAAGCCTTCGATATCTTCATACCAGGACATCATGGTCTCGTGGGATTCGGCGCGGAAGACCCACGAGTGGCCTCGGTGCATTGCGCCAGTCTGTCGACCCTTCAGCATAAACTTATGGGAGCTTGAGTCTTCCTGTGAGTGGGAGCCGAGTTTCTGCTCTGGAAGATAGAGAGACATGACAGGCGTCTGCCATGCTACACGATCTGCCGACTTGAACTCGTGAAGATGTGTTGGCGACAACACATACCTAGAGTTGATTAGATAATGGCTTCAAACCGCACGGTAAAGAAGATAGGTACTCACCAGCCAGGAGTATAACTCTTGAGATACTTGCTCTTACGCTCCAACATACCAGCTCGGACTTCAGCTGCTGCTGGATGATCCTTGCCAGGGTATGTGATGCTTTCTACATCCCGGAGAGGAATCCGAGGATCGACAAGTTCTTCTGTGTCGGCAACAAACTGGTTCCACTCGAAATCTTGGGGCATGGAGATCGGACCCGCCTGGAGCTTCTCAACGGTATCAAGAGCTTCATTGGCTTCGCGTCGGAGGATACTAGCGTACGCATTGTATGCCTTCTGGATCTCGCTCACGACAATCCCCTCTAGTTCACGACCAGAGTTCTCTAGATTCAAGAATGCCTATAGAAGCAACATTAGACAGGCTACTAGGATAGACAAAGTTATCACAAACCCGATGCAAGTAGTTCTCCTCCTCGATCTGTTTCTCGACCTGCTTCTCCACGCCCAGGCGCAGGATGAATGGATCACCTTTGCCCGATGTCGCAGAGGCATCGGTATCGACAAGCCCAAGAGCCTCTTGCAAGTTCCGTACGGCTTTGCGTGTGCCGTCAACCTCCTTGTCGACGGTATTCTTGAAATCAGCCGAGAGACTCTTGATCTCCTTAGTCTTCTTCTGAAGATCACTGCGGAGACCAGTCAATTGGCTGATCACCTCGACCTCCACCTCGACAGCTTTATTGGCCTCGGTATAACCCTGGCGGTGGAAATTCTGGAGGATCTCCGTCGCATCAGCCAGACCACCTGGCTGAAGCAGGCCCGGTGGAAGAGTCTGGTTATTAACAACGCTCGAAGCAGATAGGAACAGCTTTGCTCTAGTTTCGTAGGATTTCTGCACCTCCTTAAAAAAGAGAATCAAGTCCTTCAGAAGCTTGCGCCAAGCTACAAATCCTAGTTAGCAAAGTCTCCCTAGCCCGCGCATTGACAAGAGTAAAAGCCCACCTCCAAACCGATTCGCCAGCACCTCGGTCGGGTTCCCATTAGTAGGGACCGGAGTCAGGAAAGCACTATTGACATCCTCCGCGCCATCGGCGTGATACTTTTCGCGATCGCCCAAGCTCAGACTCCTCACACTGCCGGCGCGCATGCTCCTCCGGCTCCCACTGCGCCGCAAGCTCCCCTTCTTACTCAGCGAGGCCTTCTTCCGCAAGGTGCTCGACCGGGACGGGCTCGAGGATTGCACGTGCGACATGGTGGAGACAGAGCGCTGCACTCCAGGGCGATCGAACGCCGAGCTGCGGTGGCTGACGGTATCAAAGTCCTCCTTGAAACGGGGGTTGTGGGGAACCTGCGACGACTCGAGGGCGCCGGAGCTGTACTGGTATGCTGACGTGCCGGCGAATGAATTCGGTCGCGACAGAGTCGAGCGCGGGCCGTACCCGCGACTCAAAGCCCCGGGGTCAATTTGCGGGACCATGTATGCATCCTGTGAGGGCGTCTGTGGCCGCGCGGCCATCGCCATATCTGCGGGAACGTGGGATATTATGGTTTATGCAGGTGTCTCAGGATAGGGAGCGAAGCAGAGGATCGAAATTTGGCCGAAAGTTGGAAGTAAAAAATTAAAGAAAGGGAAAAAATGGGATAATCAGGATAATCAGGATAATAGCTCCAAGAGTTTACAGGCCTAAAGTGGCGTCGTTTCTGGTTACCTGGCGAACGGAGCAATTGTATGCGGGGGAGGTACTGGCAGCATGAGATTCGCCCCACTCGGTTGGAAAAAAAAAGGAGAAGATCAAGAGATTGGGCTGCCGACATAGGGCAGAGCTGGGGAATTAAAGGGAAAGGAAATTCTGACGATGACGTCTACGAGATGCAAGATGGTGACGACCTTGGAAGAAACTAGGCTTTCGGGACGACCGGGAGAAAAGAGAGGGGGAAAAAGCCATTTGACTTCTCGTTCTCTATATCTTCGTGGTTGACGTACTGGATCGGAATTCAAAGCCGTCTTTACAGTGTTTCCATTCATTCTGGTTCCTATACTGTAAATAGCAACGGGGGACTTGTATACTTCCCTTTTATATGGCTGCCTGTACGAGAAGTGGCTGAGGGACTCCGCCCCTGAACAGAACGAGCAAGACTATTGGAATAAGATTATTATTGCGATCCTCTCGTGCACAAGATCCACTCGATCTGTGGCTCATACAATATAGGAGAAGAAAAATAAAGGGGGCGAGGCACCCTTCCCCTGATCATCTAGTGATGAACAGTGCATGACGTTTGGATCTGGGGAGAAGGACAGATCAAGGGCAGCGACTTTGACATGTTCTCCCCGGCTCATTCGGAATACTACATCTTCACCTGGGTACTGTCGAGACTTTCTTATCTGGCTGTTACATATTGTGAGTGGATTTCGTCCGGGCCCCGAGGTCGAGAGTGGGCTGTTGCTTGGCATCACGTGCGATGTATGCACGTCAGGTGATATATAAGGTTCCAATATCCAGAGGTACAATATAACACAGAACTCAATGTCATATGGTAAGGAACAAGGTACGATAGTTTATTCGAGAGTGCAGATATCCATTATACGCTCTCAACTGGATGGATTCATATTTATTAGTGAATAAAGAGACAACTAGTATACAAGATAAAGCGCCAAGCTAAATTTTCATTTTATGTAAACCATGACGCACAGAAAATCGACATCGAGGTAACTCCGAGGCCGGCTCTAATTTAGCAATACTAAGCTAGGAAAATACTGAGATGTATTTCTCATATTTAAGATTCATTGAGATTTGAGCAGCTAATAATAACAGTTTAAGTATTACCCTAGGTTCAAGACTGTAATTCCAACTGAAGTCCTCCAGATTGACTACATAGATTAGATGGTGCATCTATGTACTCGCAGAAAAAGTGGGTAAAGTTCCCCCCCGGCCGAGAAAATGTGGCGCTCGACATCATATGAGCCATTTGGGCAAAATCAAATGCCAAAGCTCACCAAATAGGCGTATAAGACAGTTGCTTCTTCGATTCATTTCGTTCTATTGAACTGATGCAAAATTACCTATTCTGAAGACAGTACGGAGTAGATGAATTGAGAATTACAATTGCACGTACTCTGTACATAGTTCAAGCATGGTAATTATGCTCGAAGGTGACCTGGATATACTGATTGACATATTCTGTACAAAGCCACGATTCATTATGATCTTATACTACATTTGTCCCTTTTAGCCTGGAAACATACTCGAAGTCCTCCACTTGTTTGATATACCTGCACTGTCATTGGCTCCCGGGTGGTCCGGGGATACCCCCTCATTTTAGAGTATTATTATTGAACACCAGAGTGGTACATCCATGGATATCTACTTCTAGATTCCTCCGTAATACTTCTTGAGTTCCATGCGATTGATCCTACGGGTCTTGTAGTCTAGATTTGATTGAGGGGCCTGGACTAGCTACTACACTGGTAGTCACTTCCAGCAAGTATACCCAGAACTGCTCAATTGTTGGTCCAATCTTGAATGTGTATTGTTTTGAATTTCCTGGAGACTAAAGAAAACCAAATCGGATGGGATTGTCCGTACGGTAGGCAGCGTGATATGGGGGGATAATTTACACAAAGCAATGGAAAAAGGCGGACGGCGGACTGGGAAGAATGTAGGCTTATGATGCAGGAACTGGGGATGTGGGAACCTCAATGCCGTAATTCGCCTTGAGACGCTCCCGGCGTCTCTCTTCGTAGCCGGGGCCGTAGATACCTAGTGGAGTCAGTATCGGTAGACAATGTCGCTACCCGGATAAGAAGCACATACCACGTCCTTCACCCAACTCCTTGATGGTCTGCTCTGCGGAAGTCTGGAATGCCGTGCGCAACGCTGTCCGGCGATCGAACTCGTCCACGGATGGATCTGACTGGTATCCAAACAGGGTGCCACCGGTGTACTCGAAGGCGGCCATGGCGGTGGAAAGGGCGACACCATATCCGAGCACAGCGGGGAGTGTGCGGACTGAGGTAAACCCGATTAGCTCCAAGTACATAACCATATACTCAATTCACTTCGAGAACTTACCTCGGAGACCGAGAATGGCACCGGAGAAGAAGCCACCCAGAGCGACGTTGTAGTGGTCCTCCTTCTCACGCAGGTTGGCGGAAGCGCTCTTAATGAACTCATAGGTACCACCCATGGCCGCTTTAACATGTCTAATTTAGCCATTGCTCCATCACTTATAGGTAAAAAAGCCCATACCAAAGGTAGTAATGATGCCACCGCCACGGACGAAGACACCCAGAGTTCCGACGTTCTGTTTGGTGAGCGTGTTCTGCACAGCGGCTGCGAAGAGACCGACGGTTCCGGTCAGCGCGGTGGCCTTCAGGGCTGCCGAAATGGCATCCTTGGGGTGATAGGTGTTATCTTCTTCGTCGTGGTGCGCCATGGTGTGTGTGCTGATAGCAGGGATGGACTGCTTGCGGTATGAGATGTGGTTGGCGATAGGATTTTGGAAGTCGGCTTTCTGCCATACCTGACCGCCACCGCCCACCCAACGGAGCTCTACATGGTTATGTTGATGCCTCTTTCATATTGAACATTTTGATTCATTTGCTATCATCGGGAATCCCCTTAGATACTGCTTACTGCCTTCTAAGAGTGGGTCTTGATCTCAAAACTGTCAAGTTCGTGGAGGAGAGAGTTCCAAAGCTTGCCAGTGCTTGCTGCCAAGTGCAGTGGGCTCCCCGCATACCATACAGTGGCGATTTCATCATTTGACAATATTGTCATCACAGCTGAGCTGTTGCATTGCGTGCTTTTCTGAGCTTCGATGAGAATTAACCTTTGAGAAGAATCATATAGCATCAAAGCGCATATTCAAACTGCGTGAGGCCTACAGGCCCGAACACAGTACTTCATGGCGTCTGTACAGAAGGCCGGTAAGAGCTCGGACCAGCAAACCCGGAATATAACTCGAGCGAATGCTTACAATATTTTCTATCAATCATACAGGAAAGACTGCGCCACGTCTCATTTATGATGTCCAGCTGTATGACCCAGCACACGATCCAGACACAGGCCGTAATCTCCTCTCAGAAACTCCACCCATTTATCCACAAGGCTACAAAGGCTTACCTGGATTCATATCACCAGAAGCATGTCGACACGAATATGCCTTGAAAGAAGACCAGACCTTCATGTCAGAGGCAGAGCACCGGAGAAGGCCTGGTACTTCGTCCAAGGTCTCAGCCATATGCACAAAGTGTCGTTTTCATCTTCAAGTGGTGGTCAACTACACCAGCCATATGGGCGCATTCGGTCAGAACCAGGGGAAACACTTGCATCATTTGGTCTACAAATCAGGACGGCAGAAGCATGGCCTTGCGCTACCAGAAGAAACTCCCAAGGGGCAGATCGCGGAGACGTATCACTACCAATGTTCCTACATCTCATGCTCAGCTATGGTGTCTTTGCGAATTCTTTCACCGATTTTGAGCCCGGAATTCATCCGCTTGATGACCGATAGAGAGTTATTGCGGAAACGAGCCCAAGAGGCCACTGCAGCGTATGCTGAGTCCATGGAAGGCATGGGTGATCCGCAGCCGATCAATGTATTGGATAATCTGCGTCTGTACATTACCAATGCCCTACGAAACCCACAACGCAGCAAGCCCATTTCCTCTGTCAATAAGAGGTTCATGCACTCTTTCGGCGTGGAAGGTGCTCCTTGTAAAGAATTACTTGAATTTCTTGAGTTTGTGTATGATAAGGTTTGTTATCAAGATATTGTTTTCTCATATCGTTCACTGTTGTTGTTTTCGCTGACGAATTGACTCAGGATACCGGGGCATGGCACCCACCCAAACCGACCTCTGTCGCCGAAAAACCTTACCAAGACACATTGCGTCTCTTTCTCGACGACTTGCTGCATGAATTACTGGTCTTGATATATCATAGACCAGCCTCGGAAAGAAAAGGAAGCCAGATTCCCGATCTTCCTTCTTCTGCCATCCCCGTTATTTCCTGCGCTCTAGAAGCGCAAGACTGTGTGTACATTGTGCCCCTTGGCCCTAGAAAATCCGAACTAATTCCCGCTCCAGATCCGAAAGCTATTCGTTATAAGGAGTTTGAAATGGCTCATGCTCCGTTCGTACACCCTATATTCAAATTGATAGGACTGGATCTGATACATGTTTCTTTAGTTTCTATGAAGACCTGGGGGTGATGGAGGATATGTCCTCGTCGACTGTGGTCGAAGCATACAATCGACAGATCTCAGTCGATCCTGGCAGAACCTCGCTGTACTTGTCTGCTCTCAACGCTGTCGGCTTTCTGCGTGGTGCCGAAGACAAGGAAATCATTGACATAGCCGTCCAGGGAGCATATGAACAAGGGAAGTACACCGTTGAGGATGTCGTCGTCGCGTATCAATACTTCAATCTCCACTTCGATGATCCAAACCTCACTGATGACAGCATCATTGGCAAATTCTATGCCTTCCTCAGCTCTACAACGCAAGAGACTGAAGCACGTCAGCAGTTGTGGCGAATTGGCGACTCTAGGGGAAGTGCGCGTATTAAAGCGGCATCAGAAGAGCGTGTGTTGACCAAGTCATGTCATTTCTAGACTTTAATGTGTGCTAATTTTGACAATAGGTGTTTCTACCGTTGAACAAGCGAATGTCTTCTTGGGGGTTGAGGATCAGACCCCAGATGATTTCGTCATGACCATGTACACCGCAAAGGTATGTTTCTCGATCGCTTCATTTGTGAGTCGGACGCCAGCTAATATTGTTATAAATTAGGTCAATGACAACCCACTTACCAAAGAACTGGCGAAACGCGCCGTGGCACTCATTGCCGAGTCCCGCAAATCGGTCGCATTGAATCACTTCATCAATACCGGAGAGATGATTGCTGGTGAAATGGACATTGGTGATGCCTATCGTCTACTCCAAATCCCTGATCGAACTGTCGACGATGGGGCAATCATAGCCGCATATACTATCTGCATCGATGAAAACCCAGGGGATGCCGAGAGATACAATCAAGCTCTGACGATCATTGCCAAGCAACTGGACAGCTCGACGTTGAGGAATATGGCAGGTATCTCCAATGAGCCTGACAGAAGCATGAAAGATTGGCCAGTCGGACTACAGAACATCGGCAATACATGCTATTTGAACAGCCTGTTGCAGTTCTACTTCTCCGTCCGTCCTTTCCGTGAGTTGGTCTTGGATTTTGAACGCTTCCAGGTGGATTTGAATGACGAGGAAAACCTCGCAAATAAACAAGTGGGATCACGAAAGGTGACGAAGAAGGAGGTCGAGCGATCTCAGCGATGTAAGTTACTTTGTCAGTGCCGATGGCTATATGTCTCAAACTGACCCTGTCCTTTGCAGTCCTCAATGAGCTCCGGACTTTGTTTCGTAGCATGATCACCTCATCTCAGATATCGGTTTCTCCCGGCCAGGAACTTGCTCGGTTGACCCTGATTAGCCCAAGCAATGAGGCGGCAATGCGTCGTCGATCGACGATAACTGCTACTAGATCCGATATTCTTGGTGAAATCAACGGTGCTCCTGTTCTAGGGCCCCTTGGGCCTCCGCAGTCCCTTCTCGGTGGGCAGATGGAGCCCGCTTCATCTTCTGTCCAAACTGATCCCGTACCTATTCGAAACGCGACCGCCAGCGATAACGGAAGCGATATAACATTGGTCTCGGATAACAGCATGGACGATGCACCTGGACTCTTTATTGAAGACAAGGAGAACAACCCCCCAGACTTGGACCAAATGTCGGATCAAGCAGAAGCAGGATCTCCCCAGGACATGAATCTCGACCTAGACGACAGTGCATCGGAAATACTACCACCCCCCGTCCCTCCTCGCAACCTCCCTCAAGTTGATCGGGAAAAACAATTGAAGGAGGAGGTGGAAATTGGTGCCCAACAGGATGTGACAGAAGTCATCAACAAGGTTCTGTTCCAAAGCCAGTGCGCCATCAAGCCTCGAGGCATTGGCAGTGACGGTGAACAGCTTGACCAGGTCAAAGAGTAAGTCATGACAGCCGTACACGATTGTACCTATTTTAACCCTCTCATCAGCTTGTTCTACGGCCAAACCCGCTCTTACATCTCCACCGATAAAGGCACACGTTCGAAGGACGAACGATGGTGTGACATCAAGGTTGATGTTGCTCACGGATCTAGAAACATCTACGATGCCATCGATGGGGCATTTGATATTCAAAAGATCAGCGTGGAAAACTCTGTGGCCGAGCAATTCGCTTCCATCAGCCAGCTTCCGCCTGTTCTCCAGATCCAGGTGCAACGGGTTCAGTTTGATCCTGTGAAGAAATGTTCGTTCAAATCTACAAACCATCTCGGGTTGCTTGAAACGATCTACATGGATCGATACATGGACACCAAAAATCCAGATGTTGTGGATCGACGAACTCAATGCTGGGAGTGGAAGGCGTCTCTGAAGAGGCTCGAGGCTCGCCGAGAAGAGCTTCTCAGGACAAAGGTATCGAATATTCTCAGTCAATGTCTACACGGCTAACATTTTTCTTTTCCGTAGGAGGGCACCGGTGTCGATGTTGCAACATTGTTCCGTAGAGTTAAAACCGCACTTCAAGATGTGAACTCCATTGAGAACGACGTTGAGAACGACAACGAAAACGACGTTGAGAACGACAATGAGAACGGCATTGAGACCGGCAATGAGAACGACACTGAGGCCGGAGCGGAGTTCAGGTCCGACTCCATGAATGCTGTGGCTAGCACGGAGTTACTGGAAGGTCTCGAGTCTCTTGCCCACAAGGCAGAGACCGACCTGCGAGGTAAGAGTTCTGGCGTTGCTACTTCCTTTGAAACAGACGTGTTGACTCTTTTTGTAGCTGTCGACCAAGAAATCCAGGATACGCAGACCATGATTTCCAGCCAATTTGCCGATTTCCATAACCTCCCATATCGACTGTATGCCGTTTTTGTGCATCATGGCTCAGTCTCATTCGGCCATTACTATATCTACATCTTCGACTTTGACAAGAAGATATGGCGCAAATACAATGACGAATACGTCACCGAAGTCCAGAACGTGGATGAGATCTTCAAGAACGACTCGACCAGCAACCCTCCGACCCCGTATTTCCTTGTTTATGTCAACGATAGCATGAAAGACCGTTTGGCAAATCCGGTCTGCCGTGAGGTATCTGACATGTCCGACTTTGCCGGTCTGGAACAAACCACCTCCATGGAGGGTGTTCAGCCTACCAGCCCTGCGCCAGACGTGAATATGGAACCCCCATCCTATGAGGAAGCGGCAGGCATCAATGGAACTCCAGGTACGGGAAACACAGTATCCGACCCGGAGACCACAACATGACCTCGTCCGGCGACTGACTCGGAGCAGTCTTGGTAGATTCCAATGCCGCGCCCCTCGATTCGGCCGCTGTCAACCCTCTAAAACGCAAGAGTGTTGACGAAATGAAATCGATCCGTCCGACTTAATTTCTTACTGTGTGGCACAGCACCTTGGACAGCATGATAACATGATTGCATGAATTCTATTCTCGATTATCTTATGTCTGCACGTGGATATTACTGCATTGCGAGGTGTGAAATGTTTTTGTTATCCAGCATGTACATAGGCTGAAGATACCATGGAGTACTTTTAGAGTAAGATAGTCGAATTGATCTTTCTCTCTATTATTGATCTTCTACGGAGTACGCTCCGTACTCCGTCCTGCTCCTTTAATTGGTTGTTGTCCCGGGTAAACCTTGGAAAACATCAGGTGACCATATTATTAAGCTGACTTAGCACTCCCGATTTCCACAAGCCGCGGCCGCGGTAATCGGATACGGATCGGCTGTGATTTCGGCAGCGGCGAAAGGAAGTCGATCCGCCGATGGAGGTTCCGAAGATAATGAGTATCAAAAAAAGAATGCGATGTGTGTATGATTTTGCAGTAATTTCTCTGGGATATTTCTAATAGTTAGTCAATAAGTTCAGAGGCTCCGGGGGTTAAATGTATTGAAATCGGGGCGGTTCATAGTAGGCGGGAGAGAGCCGGGAATCCACATTTCCGGGGAAACGAATATCACTCGGGTACGATACCGCTCACACTGCCGTGCGGGAATATAAGAAGTGGCTATTGCCGCTACCACAGGCGTTTGATCTTTTTACACCTTGATGTGGACTTGGGATTCTTTAGTATAATCTCTCATCTAAAAGTCGTTCACTATGCCTTCCCAAGTGGCAACATGTTTGCGCCTCGCGCGTCAGTTCTCCAACCCTGCCCAGGTAAGTGATCTGCCCTATAGTTCTTTTTGAGTCGTGGAGACTGACAATGTCTTGCCTTTTACCAGCACCAACGTTTCATTGCCCGCGCATTCTCTAGCAGTGTCCGCCGCAGTGATATTAACAAGGTGTACCCCTCCGCCGAGGCGGCAGTCAAGGACATGAAGTCTGGCACGACTCTGCTCGCTGGTGGATTCGGGTTGTGTGGTGTGCCTGACACGCTGATTGACGCTGTCCTGAAGAACCCCTCTATCAATGACTTGACTGTGGTCAGTAACAACGCTGGTATTGACGGAGCTGGTCTCGGTCTGCTCCTCGAGTCCAAGCAGATCTCGAAGATGATTGCTTCTTACGTTGGTGAGAACAAGACCTTCGAGAGAATGTATGTCACTGGTCAGATCGACTTGGAGCTCAGCCCCCAGGGAACTCTCGCTGAGCGCTGCCGTGCCGGTGGTGCGGGTATCCCCGCATTCTACACACCTGCCGCCTTTGGTACCGTGGTGCAGTTCGGTCAGGTGCCCCTGCGACACAACCCCGACGGCACAGTCGCAAAGTACAGCGAGCCCCGCGACACCAAGGTGTTTGATGGCAAGAGCTACATCATGGAGGAGGCAATCAAGGCTGACTACGCTTTCGTCAAGGCATGGAAGGCCGACAGACTTGGTAACTGCTTGTTCCGCCACACAGCCAACAACTTCAACGGCGCCATGGGCCGTAACGCCAAGATGACCATCGTTGAGGCTGAGCACATCGTCGAGCCCGGCGAGATTGATCCCGCTGCCGTCCACTTGCCCGGTATCTACGTCAAGCGTGTCATCCAGAGCACTTTCCCCACGCAGATTGAGAAGTACACCTACGCCAAGGAGGAGGGTGCTGACACCGCTGCTCTTGGTAAGGGTGAGACCGCCAACAAGCGCGAGCGTATTGTCCGCCGTGCCGCTAAGGAGTTCAAGAACGGCATGTACGCCAACCTCGGTATTGGTATGCCCGTCCTTGCTTCCAACTTCGTCGACCCCTCCATCGAGGTTGTCCTGCAGTCCGAGAACGGTGTTCTCGGTCTCGGCCCTTACCCCAAGAAGGGTGAGGAGGATCCCGATGTCATCAACGCCGGCAAGGAGACTGTCACTCTCAAGGCCGGTGCCAGCTGCTTCGGCAGTGACGAGTCCTTCGCTATGATCCGCGCCGGTCGTGTCGACATGACCGTCCTTGGTGCCATGCAGGTCAGCGCCAAGGGTGACTTGGCCAACTGTACGTTTTCCCGCAATTCCTTCGTTTATGCATATAACTAACATTTTCTCACAGGGATGGTCCCCGGTAAGATTAAGGGCTTCGGCGGTGCCATGGACTTGGTCTCCAACCCCTCCGCCACCCGGGTCGTCGTGACCATGGAGCACACCGACAAGAAGGGTAACCCCAAGATTGTCAAGACCTGCGAGTTCCCTCTCACTGGCCCTGCCTGCGTCAGCCGTATCATCACCGAGCTCGGTGTCTTCGACGTTGACACTACCAGCGGCCTGACTCTTATTGAGATCGCCGACGGTGTCACCGTCGACGAGATCAAGGCCAAGACCGATGCTCCCTTCAAGGTCGCCGACGACCTGAAGCCCATGCTGTAAATTCGCATGCACACTGTACGATTCTTTAAGCGTTTTGTATATAGACATTAGGAGTTAGATTGTTTCAAATTAAGGACATATCCTGGATATGCATCAAGAGGAGCATTGCTCTGACAAAAATTCATACATTCGAGTAGAAAGGATAGTACTAGTTGTACAATAAACAAAAAAAGAGCAAAGGTATTGGTACATGTCATGCAACCCATCATATAAAAAACCCCATAATGCTGACCCAAATCCAGTGAGACAATAATACATCAAGTTTTCCCAAGTGTTTCCAAGTTTTCCAACGTCAAAGAACCAAAAGTCTATACATAACAGCAAGAAGAAAAGCATCACGTCAAGCGGATAATACCAGCCAGTCTCTTCCGTAACCGGCCAAACCAATCGCGGTTCGGTGCCTCTGCGAACTCACGGATGACATTGTCATAGTGGTCTGGGTTACTAGCTGGCCGGCGCAGCTTCTCCGGCATGGGATATTTACGCGCGTAGCGGTTATTCAGCAGCGATTCAAGTGCATTAACGGAGGACTCGGAAATTGCTGGGCCGGACTTGTCTGCGGACTTGAGACGGGATTCGATATAGGCTTGGACGGAGACTGAAGCCGGGCGGACTGCGTCGGAAGGCCAATGCTTGAGGATGTGGGTGAGGCGACTTTGGAGGGAGCGCGGGTTGAGGGCCTGGATGATTTGTTAGGAGATTTGTTTGGGATTGAGCATCGGGGGGCTTTTCGATGGTGTTGGGATAATTCAGATGTTGGGTAAGATACTCACAGGTGCTTTGGCCATGGTGGACAAGCGATATCACACGATAATTGTGGTCTAGGGGAAGGATCTTCCTCATGGAAGTTGAGGCAAAGACCGGAACAGTCTATTTTGGCCTGGCGCATCAGGCATCAACAGCCACATCCATTCCTGTTGCCTTCTCGTCGACCCCGTCATTTTGCCATCCCCTTGTACTCTCATTATATCATTTTTTTCTTTTCGCCCTAAGTTATTCCTGTCTCAATTTCCTTTCTGATTCTATTCAGGGTCGCTTCCCGCTCAGCTCGCCATGAGCTCGCAGCGCTATTCACGGGTACCCAATCCCCCTCCCCGCTGATCCCCTATCAGAACAAGCCCCTTGGATGGGATCCCTCGGCAACATACTGACCGCGACTGTCTAGGTGAATGCCCAGGATGAAGAGGAAGGACCACATTCCTATCCGCTGAACGCGCGACCTGAACATAGCAACTCTTCACCTTCGTCTTTCCGTTCCGGATCCCGCTCGTCGTCACGATCGTCAAGGCGGCTATTACACCACGATCCGCAACACGACGATGACGAACAGACACTCGCCGATGCTTTTGGCGACGAAGACGGGTCCGATGATGATAATGAGCCGGATGACCGACAGCGCTTGATGCGAGCAGACTCCGACTTCCGTGCTCCCCCGGATAACGGCCCTACCACCACGGCCTCTTCGTCGGACTCGAGAGGCGATCCGCAGGATCAGATTCAATCAGGGCTTCTCAGGCGACCGACGCTATTACCAAGTTTTACGACCCCGGCTTCGGGAGGGAGTCGGCAGATCGCCTCATCGAATGATGGAGTCTTTGCCAATCTTGCTGCCAAGCCTGAACGGGGTGAGAAGAATGATGATCTTCCTCCTGTAAGTTGATCATTGATATTTTTGACCCAAAAAGAAAGACTTATTTACTGATATCTTATAGTCATACGAAGAAGCCGCAGCTGATGCGACACCGCCATATTGGGAGACCACCATTGTAGCTCCTGGTATCTCGTCAGACGAGGTCTATGTCGATGGATTGCCTGTTGGATCTGTTTTCTCATTTATTTGGAACGCCATGATTTCAATGTCATTCCAGCTCGTTGGCTTCTTGCTGACCTATCTTCTTCACACCACCCATGCCGCAAAGAACGGCAGCCGAGCGGGTCTCGGTCTTACTCTTGTTCAATACGGCTTCTACATGAAAGGTGGCAGCAGCGACAGTTCCGGCTCCGAGGGTGGAGGCTCCGAATATGTCCCTCCACCTGACCCCAACAGCCACAACTTCGACCCTAATTCGGTTGGTGAGGGTGGGGGTAATGGAGGGAACGGCGCCATCTCTGGCATCAGCACCAGTGAATGGATTTCATATATTCTTATGATTGTTGGCTGGTTCATCTTAATCCGTGCGGTCAGTGATTTCCTGCGGGCACGACGTCATGAACAGCTTGTTTTGCAGAGCCCGGATCGTGGCTTGGGTGTACCAGTCATTGCAGAGGGCGAACGATCCGAGACTGTTGTCTAATATCGATATACGGATTCTCACTTGAATCAATTTTTTTTTTGGGACGTGGACATGGACATGGACATGGAAATGTCTGGCGTTGCAGCATGGAGTTTCTTATTGTATCGACACCCCCTAGGAGTACTGCCTCCGGATTGCATTCCTTCAATTTTTCCTTTCACTTTATCACACCATTTTATCTTTGTCTCTGACCGTGTAGCTATTCTGAAGATACCAAATATATGAACAATGAACCATAGCAGTTATATTTATGTAGTGATGTCAACCCTAAGTCGAGTCTCCTAGAATTCCACTAACCACTTCATCAGCTTCTATGATCATCGCACTGTTTCCTCATTCAAGATTCCTTCTAGAGTGAAATATCCCGCAGCGCCACCCATTCTCTCTCGGCTACAGGTCCGTCTTATCATTTTATGCCGCGGCCTAGTGCCCCCAGTCATAGTGCGCCTACTACAGTGCCCAGCACCCACCTACTATGCGCTCTCAGTTGATAGGACAATGGTCCCTCGTTGAACGGAATACCTATATAGGATATACCTTGCCTTTACACCTAGTAGCGCATCCGAGAAAACGTAGAAGCGGAGAAAGTACTCATCGCTGCTCCAGTATGGTGGTCTTCCGCACTCGGATCAGGCACACCGTCCAGTCGCACCAGGCCTCGGGTATATCATGCGCGTGCAAAGCGTCGAGGGCGAAGTGAGGATCTCTTGATGACGAAGACGTGGCGACGGCTGTCTAAAAAAAGAAAGGCGCTCTCAGAGCGCGTGCGCAGGAGTCACAGAGGTGGCTGTTTCGTCTGGCGTTGGAACCGAGGAAAGGTTGTTAGGGTTAGAAGGGCTTAGATTGGGCGCAAAATATAAATATGGATGTTGCTGTAACATAGTCGTCATGGATGAGGTGGAAGTTAGTGGAAAGTGCGGCTTTCGGTGAATTTCTTTCAGTCACGGGGGGTCTTCGGGGGATTGACAGCCATTCATAGCCCCAACAGCGGTAATTTCCAGCGTCAATTGTATTGGCGACCGCAGATTCCATCTATATTGTAGGTTGTTACAATAGATAGTAGATCCCAACGTAATCGCAGCCCAAGGGTTGCTGCCCGCGCATACTGCGCCACGATAGGCAGCATTCTATATCCTTGTCCTTTGCCCTTGCATTCCTTTGTTTCTCGCCTGTGTAACTTCACCCCATTGGATGAACAGAAAGGAGCGCAGAAAAGAAGAGAAAACAGAAAACACCAGGCCCTTCTTCCTCGGCGGCATGACCAACTCCGCCCACTGCCGAGAGACCCATTGTTTATTTGTTAACCTCAACCCCAACATAACCCCAGTCTTTCTATAATTCACCTGCGTTCCTTGTCGGGGTGGATCGCGGGCTTGTCCGCAATGTCTACCATCCCTCAGGGCCCCGTTGAGGCACGATCACTGTCGTCGGTTACCACTATCGCATCAAATCCCCCCGCCTATCCGCGCAATCCTACCCACGAGAAGCACGAACCACTCTCTCTGTACATTGTGCGTGTGCCAGGAAGCAAAGGTATGAGTCAATCCCATATTGAGACTATGCTCTCTTTCTTTTGGTCTTCAAAGCCCCATAGTTGCGCGTTACCGTGCTTTAACAACCCCCCAAAAAATAAACCATAACTAACTGCTATTTATATGTGCAGACATCTTTCTCTCGCCTCTCAAACCACCGACTAAGTCTAGTGTCTCTGCTGAGGCGATCAACGCCTCTCTTTACTATCTCCATGTCGCGACTCCCGACGATGATACCCTGCTCCAGGAAGTAGAAGAAGAGCGCGCAGAGGAGGCCCAATTGCGAAAGGAACGCCTTGAGAAAGCGGGCGGCGATAGCCCTGTACAACACGAGTTCGCGCGGCTGAACAATGTGCGCCGGAAACCAGTTGGTGGAGGAGGTGATCCCAACCCCGAGCGCTCGCCAACAACGCCTCAGCAAGATGCCACTGCCTTGCCATCACGTCCGATCCCTGTGTTGCAGGATAAACCTGCCTCTCCTGCCTTGCCACCACGTCCGGCCTTTATGCCGCATGCTGCTGCTTCGCCGACCTTACCACCACGGCCAATCTCTATGCCACATGCCGCTGCTTCTCCCACCTTGCCTCCACGGCCAATCCCCATGCCGCAGGTTACTGCGGAAAATGTATCTTTCTCTGGAACTCCAGTGGCTAATATACATATGTCTGGAGGTGTATCAGGAGAGTCTGGTGGTAAGAGCGGTATTCGGTGGCGACCTTTACCTTCCTTGCCGCCTGGTGAAGAGTCATGGGCCAATTCTCCAGCAGGCGAGGACCCGTCTAAGAGGACATCCCGATGGAGCGCGTTTGCCGAACAATTGCAGAGTCGAGGAGAGAACTGGAAGGAAAAGTATGAGGCAAAGTACGAGGCGCTGTCGGCTGGCCGTCATAGCCTTGACTCTACTAGACCACAATTGCGGCCGCGTTCCTCGCATAACCGTCCCGGATCACCATTAGGAAGTCCGGGACAATCTCCCAACCGCCATAGAAACTCAAATGGAAACCCTCCTAGCAATGCTGGCTTTCATATCACGCTCATCCGACGCGATCCCACGTCCGGTACACAATGGAATGTGGCAACTATATCAACCCCACGAATGGACCGCAATACCGTCGATATCGAGATCTCCACGCCGGGGTATAACAGGTTCGCAGGCTCCAATGAGTTGCCTTCATTATCCAACCTAGCGGTCAATATTCCGACAGGGATTGGACGCCTACCCAACTCTGCCATTCCTCAAACCTTAGCCACCGAGCAGTCAAAGGAGCAGTCAACCGGCCCACGAAAATTCCGCCGCCAGCTCTGCGTATCGAAGCCATTCGACGACTCCGCTGCCACGGATCTCAGCAACGGCCTTAACCAAGATGGTCCATCCTCCAAGCTAAAAAGCGGCTACTACGTCTTCACGTCTCCTTGGAATGGCACATGTACCTTCACAACCAGCGTGAACGGCCGAAGCCTCAAGTGCAAACACATGATCCCAACACCCGGCGGCTTCATCCCTACAAACGGTGAAACAGAAGCACCCCCCGCCGTAACTGTCGCCGAGCTCCGCTTCAACACCCCCTTCCAAGCAGCAAACCTCCACTCGCACGCCCACCACGCAGTCCACAAACCGCACCCGAACCACATTTCCCCCTTCACCCAAAGCCAACTTCAAACCCCGACCATCCCCCGGGCAAACGACTACCCAAACGACAACAACTCCTACGAAGAATCCCTCCATCCATCCATCTCCAACAACAGCCACGCAGCCGCAAAGCGCAATCCTCTCACCCAACTTCTCAACCCAAACACCTACACCCGGCCGCGCGCACACTCAGGCCCAGGCCCAAATATCCCACCTCTCCCGGCCTCGCCCCCAGCAGACTCACGTCCAAATTTCAGCCCTTCAACCATCCTCCGCAGAACCTCCATGCATGCGCACCGCTTCGCGCGCCATAGTCAGCATCATTCTACTTCTCAGTCGCATTCGCACCGCAGTACGAGTAATAGCAGTGGCGGGGATTTAGATCACGAGTCTGATGAGGATCGCTTGGACTTTTCGCTTGCGAGGGAGCCTGCTGGTGGTGGGTTAAGGGGGAAGAGTGCCAAACTGGGGAAGTTGGTTATTGAGGATGAGGGCATTAAAATGCTGGATTTGGTTGTTGCGGCTTGTATGGCTGTTTGGTGGCGGGGGTATTATTATTGAGATATATTGATCTTTTTTGATATAAGATATCCTGGCTTGGTCTCTAGGGCGAGTCTGCTGGCTATAGTCGGTTAGTTTTGCTATGATAGCGTATATGAATATATGAATTCCATTTTGTCTGGTCTAATTATCCCTTTGTCTGATATATGCTATTTCCAAGGCTTGCGATGATCGCTTGCGCAGCGGTACGAAGTTCACTGAATCACTTGTCTGTATCATGTATCGCACCAATCGGCGGAGGTATCTCTATCTCCCCAAGCTACAAGATGGCCTCCTATATGTAGCCTGGCCTTAGAAGGTGCTAGTATGGCAAGTTTGAACTTCTGTAGTTTTGCCTATCAAGGGTTATACGTAGAGAAGTTTTCCACATTTTTCTGCTGTCTATCTATAATACTTAAGAAGGGCAAGAATATGCCTATCAAAAAAGATCAAAAGGACACAAAGAAGACCTCAATCGAGCCAACTAGATCATGTCGTTCTTAACGATAGAGGCAAGCGCGGTCGACGTGATAATTAACTAGGATTTTCACATATGAGTAACAGCCCACATGTAATTCAGTACTGCAGGTCCTAGACTGTAGGTCTACAGGTTCCAGGGTTAGTGAGCACATTGCATAGCCCTAACTAGTACTCCCTACTCCGCAGATGTCAAGTAAATAAAAAGTGGATTCGTCGACAACGCCATTCGAAACCCAACCGTCAGCCTTACAGCATAGGCACATGACTTCCCAAAAGCGTAGGACCAATCACGTTACACTACAAAGGCCCACATCCCATCTCCATAACGAAGGACCTGTAAAAGAGAAAAAAAATAGGTAGCTTCTCTTTGATTGAGCGTGTCATCCTTAGTGCAGGGGCCATGCTAATCTTCTCTGTATATTTTCATTTGACCATATGCCCCAAAGGGCGAAGTATCTATGCGTTCAGTTCACTATAACCTCCATTTGGGGGCAGAACGTTACCGCCTACCTGTTTTGGTGTGTATCGGGCGATTAGGCACGTGGCTTGGCACGTGGACTTTCCCGAACGGGAAACTATGCTCCATAGTTAGAGGTGGAAGCTTGGATTTGATAAAGAGAAATCGGGTGATTAGCTAGCAACTGTCACATACAGAGTAGTACTATGTACAAAGGCCAATGATATGTTTGAGCTACGTGTTCTAAATGGTTCCTCATTGACAGACAGCAGACGAGGGGGGAGAGTTGATTGACAATCTATCTAATGATCCTACTTGAAAGAGATGCAATGCACCGAGTAATGACATAGACAGAGACCCAAGTATCATATCCAGAAACCACAACCAATGGCGCCTTGAAATTTGGAAGTAGTCAAAGGAGTCAGACATGAACAGAAGGTTATACCAAAATAAATACCAAACGCAGACACAATCCAAGCTATAACATCGGGCGAGAGGGCAGACCGCAGAACCTCAAATAGAGATGAGAAAGTCGAGTTCGAAATCGCAGTTATAATGATGAAAAAAGGACCCCCATGTAAATCGTCCCAGTCTTTTTTGTTTCTCTGATGGTATCTCTTGGCTAAATTAGATCAACATGCAGGGCGCGGTAGAAGACACGATCGGATTTCAACACGCCGAACAACCAACAAGTCAGAAAGAAGAAAATAGGTATCAACGGTGATGCACGTCCATGCCGCGCTGCAGCGAGGATTCCAAGTCATTAGGGTTGTAGCCACCGCCAGCGGTAGCCTCCTGAGGTCTAGGATCCTCGGTCTTCCAAGGACCCTGTTGGTTATCTGGAATGGGGATGTTAGTCTGCTGAGCGACCTGCTGCTGCTGGGCGGCGTGGGCCTGCGATTGCTGGCGGACGGTCGCACGGAAGCGGATGACCTCGTCGAGAATCATCTTACGCATGTCGGGAACTTCCTCGACGACCTCGAAGTGGAAGTCGAAGGTCGTGGGGCAGTTCGGCTCGTCGGAGGCGTCGTGCCAGATATGCAGGTAGGGGTGCTCGAGGGCCTCCTCGACAGAGATACGAGACGATGGATCGAACGCTAGCATGCGGTCCAACAGGTCCAACGCATCGGGGTTGGCTTGAGGGAACAGCTGCTTGAAGGCCACTTTCGGCATGAAGGGCAGGTTGCGCACGTATTCCTGGGCGCGGGGCGATCCAATGCGCGCCAGGGTCTCTTCGTTAGGTGTACCCAGGTAGTGCAAGATCTGATTCAGCTGGTCGACATAGTCACGGCCCTTGAAGAAGGGTCGGCCGCCGAGGAGCTCGGCGAGGATGCAGCCCACGGACCAGACGTCAACTGCACAAGTGGGGTTAGCGGGGATTCGGTGGCAAATTATGCATGCCGGTGTTACATACTCGCTTTGGTATAGCTCTGGAAGCTCAGCATGATCTCCGGTGCGCGGTACCATCTCGTCGCGACATATTCAGTCATGTATCCCGCGTTCTCCTCCGGGTCGATTGAGAACCCACGGGCCAGGCCGAAATCACAGATCTTGAGCTCGCAGTCCGCATTGACCAGCAGATTACCGGGTTTGAGATCACGATGCAGGACGTTGGCCGAGTGGATGTACTTGAGACCACAGAGGATCTGGTAGATGAAGGATTGGAAGTGGGCGTCAGTCAAAGGCTGGCCGGAGCGGATGATAGCAGCCAGATCACATTCCATCAATTCTGCAGGCTTATCAGTCCAGCTCTATTCGTCGCAAAGCAGCAGACCACGTACCCTCATAGAGATATGTTTCGTTGAAGTTGTCCGGTCGGGGAATATCCATATCGTACAGGCATGTAATCTAGAGGGCTGAGTTAGCGCGTACAGGTAATGATAAGGATGATCTGCGGCCTACATTGCGATGGCCACGGAAATGCTGAAGCAGCTTAATTTCACGGAGGGCGCGCTTGGCCAGAATCTTCTTGCTGAAGACATTGGTCACCTTCTTGACGGCGACACCTTCGCCGGTCTGGATGTTGGTAGCCGCGCTGCATTATGCCATCAGCACGTGTCCAACGAGTATCATCCACTGGCATCAAGACCTACCACACGATACCATAGGCTCCCTGGCCAAGCTCCTTTGTCACATTGTATTGCTCGCTCACGATAAAGTCCTGGTTGAAGACCTTGAAGACCTTGCGACCTTGTAAATCAGCCATGGTGGGATGTCGCGTCGGAGAGTCGTAGAGTGTTAGAAGGAAGGCAAGGCGACGAAGGAAAATGGAATTGGCGAGGGTCCAAGGTGTCTTCAAAAACAAAAAGAGAGAAGTTGAAGGGGAAAAAAAGGGTGAAGAGTCGAGAGAAGTGTGATGAGTTTCAGCCCCGCAGTCCCCGCGGGTGATCCGCCACGCAAAAGCGTTTAAGTCCACTATCGCTCTGAATGAATTTGAAGTTTCAAAGAAGTTCTAAATTTAATTAGGACCGAAAGACCTACTGTGGAAGACTTGGAATTCTTGAATATCCAAAGATTAATTCATTTCGCCGTCGAAAGAGTGAAATAGAGTCTATTCCTTTGTATACCGTCTCCATACAGACTACATATCTGCGTCCTCGAAAGCAAATCGAACAAAGACTTGGAAAGCGTGGCTGAAACATGTCTTTGAACATTTTCTATGACGTCTCTAAGGTTCTACAGGAACCAGTCTAAACCTTTTAGGGCTACGAAGAATTCATTCGAAAGAAATAGGTGTATTAAAGGATATACACAAAGGACGACAGACATCTCAGGAGAGCTTTATCCTTTTGCTTGCAGGGAGGGAAAAGTTCAACCGTTGCTGTCTCTTGCCAGGGAATAGCGTCTTCAATGTCGACGCCTGCCAGTAAACCCGCCTGCTGGGGGGTTTACAGAGGTCGACGAACAGTCTCGCCAGCAAGGCTAATTGCTGGGCGTCCACCAGTGCGCGGTGGTTACGCCCTGCTAGAGGATGAGTATCTCCGAAGAGTAAAGCAAACACCAAAGGTAGCTTGAGAGGAAATGTCCTGCCTTTGAAGCAGGTACGACCAAGCACCCGCCTCACGTTGGTGTGGAACTCTTGAAGGAGCAAGCAGACATTCTCATCTCCGGGGAGAACACAGCCAAGACCTTCTTGCCGCAGCCATTGTCTTAAATACGACAGGTCGAAGGACCATGACCTCCAAGACAGGAAAAAGGGTTGGTTGGAGATACCGACTCCTTGGGGTTTTTCAACGACCTGCTTTACACGAAGGCGGCCATCCGACGTAAGATACTTTTTGACCTTCTCTTCATACGACATTTGCAAATGAGCTAGAGGTACAGGGCTCGACGAGGAAGGCGCGATGACTCCGTCACTTTATCTGGCGATACAATTGAGTACTCCTTTCCCTTCGATATCAGCGAGGCCAATTTCGAGCACCTCTTTGGAAGTGAAACCAAATTCTAGGTCGATATTCACCAAATAGGAAGGAGGGATATTGGACTCGCTGTCAGATTCCATCCTCCTGATGAGGTTCACCATTATTTCTGTCTCGGGACGCCACTGCTGAGAAGACGCTGTATCGAACAAAGTCCTAAGCTCCTTCATTGCGGCTTCATCGTGGACGAGGAGTTCTGGCGTCCAGCAAAGAAAGTGTTCACGGCAAAGTCTTGAGCCCTCCCACGTAAGGCTGAAGCACCTCTTATGGCAGCACAATGATTGCTTATCGCCTGCCTCCAGAAAATTGGATCTCAAAAACTCGTTAAACACAAACCGCCCATTGCAGGGTCGGCATTTGAGCCCAATATGCTTTCTTTGATGATCTTTGTAAAAAAACACCTGTTTGGAACGTGATTCTCGTGCTATTTGAGCACGGAATACCAAGCACTAATCCCTCAACGACCCTTCCCGGCCCCGGGCACTTAAGGCCGAGGTGAAGAAGGCATTCAGACCGAGCAGCTAAATTATGAGAATTAGCAATGGGATATGAGGTAGTAATATCTTGTATGTCTTACTTTTTCTGAGTCTGTCTTGGTCTTTTTGCGGATCGTCCTTCTGCGTATCTTTCAACCTCCTGGCTGCCCACTTCGTGGTCGCTTCATGCTCGGAATCCTCAACTTAGTCGTCGGATCCACTTTCCAACTCTTCCTCTTCTCCGTCCTCTTCATCATTATCAACTTTGTCGTTCGCGGCTTCACTCTCACAATCTTCGTCTCTGGGTTCATTCTCGGCTTCAAGATTCGCACCGGGGACCTGTTTTTCTCATGAGTAATGCTCATTTGTTCTTTCGTTGTTACATACCTTCAAAGGTTTGCATTCCCCCTCTTGAAAGTGTCCTCGTTGAACATGCTTCTTATAATGGGCTGAGGCGGCAACCTGTGTCTGCTTCCTACCTTGTATTTGAGAAAAGCATCGGTCGAACTGGCACAGCCACCTGGGCTTGGGATAATGCTTATTCACATGTTGTTTTGCATCGTAGATCGATGGGAACGTTTCGTCACAACCGAATGTCTCAGCGTACTCACGGGGCCAACGAGCCCTCATATGGACGGCCAAGTAGTGCTTTTTTAGGTTGAAGTAGGTTAAGTATGTTGTGCTGCAACCTAGCTCTGGGCATATCCACCTGCCATTTCTGTGGGAGCTCGTCCCAATCAAGTATGATTTTTCCATCGACATCTCTGAGGGGAATATGTGGCGATGTCTTGGGCCACGCCGGAATAAATTTCCCATCTGGCTCAAATTTGGTATGTTTTGTTTGAGCATGTGCTTTTGCATTGCCCTGGGAAGAAAATACTATAAAGCATTTATCCTCCTGCGCACGTGGACAAGGAAACTCTTTCTCTCCCTGATCACCATGAGCGTTCCTCGCGTGGCGTTGGGCATTGTGCTTGTCTGTAAATTTCCAATCACACCATTTTTCGTCGGCCAGGGGACAAGGCCACATGGGTTTCCCATGTACCTCCTCCGCATGTCGAGCTGCACTTGGTCTCGTGGCAAATCTTTTTTCACACTTGATCCTATTTGCGCCTGGGAAGGGGAATCCTTTCCCTCCTAGGGAGCGTCGCGATCTCTTACCACCATGTTTTCTCGCTTCGTGCTTTTTAGCCGCACCTTTGCTACGAAACATCTCGGTACACTCCTTCTCTTTGGCCAAGGGACATGGCCATCTGATACGATGATGTTCCCTTTCAGAATGGAAGTTCGCGTTCCCTTCCGATGAGAAGGTTCTATCACAGTTGAGATCCTTTGCATGTGGACAAGGGAGCCTTGGCCTAATTCCCCCACTATGGACAAGCTTTGCGTGCTTTGTTGCCGTATCTTTGGCACCAAATTCCATAGTGCAGGACGTTTCCTCTGCCAACGGACAAGGCCATCTCACTTGCTCTTCGTCATGCTTCTCAGCGTGCGCCTGTGCATCATATTTATAAGAGAACTTCTTTTGACAACGAAGCTCCTCTGCGCGCGGACAGCGCCATTTGGCTTGAGCGTGGACTTTTGCGGCATGGCCATTTGCCCTCCGTTTCGAGTAAAAGGTCTCATCACATTGAAGTTCTCCTGCGCGCGGACATGGGAAGACTTCGTGATAAAGGTTTGCCGAGTGATCATCTGCGCTAGCTTGAGAGCTGAACCTCCTGTGGCAATGAAGCTCCTCTGCACGCGGACATGGGAAGCCCCTGTCATGTACCTTGACATGCTTGCTCGCGTACTTCTACTTCTTTGATGCGAATATTTTGTCACATCCGAACTCTTCTGCGCGAGGGCATGGGAAGGGCTTCTCCTTCATTGGTATGTTGATGAAAGTGGTTGGTGGTGGTGTTGAAGGTGTAGAGACTTCATTACCCTCACCATTCATCTCACCCATTTTAGACCTTATATTTATCATCATCCTATTTGATCTGCTCTCTCTGCTGAAGGTAACGAGACCTCCGGATGATGCCAATGAGGTCCAAAATGAATGGATGAGTGGTTGAGGGGTGACCACAGCAGAGCGAGCAGTATGATATTCCCTATGAGATTTAAAATGGATAGATGAGCAAGAAGGAAATGAAAAGAGCTGGAAAGAGGTGAGCAATAAGAGAGGGGATGAAGAGAGAAAGGTGATTAACAAACACTTCATTAACAAACAGGCCATAAGCAAACCGCCATACGCAAATACTGCGGTAGCCCGCATCCTCACTTTAACAGAAGGGTGTAGTGACCTAAGCAATATACAAGTTACCGAGTCCGTCATAAAATCGGACTTATGATTTTATGATTTGAGTATGCCTTTGAAACCGCCTTTCGGTTGGCTCTTTTAAGTTGTCTTTATGGCTGTCTTTTTTGGTGTTTTATTCGTGCCTAGACCTCGGAATTTCCCATGGGAAGATCCAATTTGGCCGCCTAATTCTAGTGGCCAACTAGAGGGCATCCCCTCAAACGATGAGCTAGCTGCTCGGGCTACTCTCGCGGTCAAGGCTTCGCGCAGCTAGGTGGGAGAACGCTCGCCAAGTAACACAACACTACAGGCTATTTTAAAGCGCTACCCATGGGGGCAGAGATGAGTAGTCAAGATAATAATATTAATTAATGATGGCTGAGAGGGAGAGAACCAACTACGCAATGGGAAATATGGCTGTCTCAGACGTAGCACATGCATAGTGTCAACAAAAGATGCTATTTTGACACATAGGATAAAATACGCAAACATATCTTAAAGCTTGATTTCCTTTTATGGGTTCAATCTACAAAGTCTCTGCTATATGAAGTTATTGGGTTTTGATAAAGACAGAAATTAGGGCTAAGAATGATACGGCTGAGTATAGGGACCAGAAGGGTAGAAATTTCAGAGAGCTAACGACGGTACATACTCAGTACGCTTCGGCCTTTTCTGATAGGGGCTAAGATTCGAATAGACTGTCGACCAGAAAGGACTCCTGTAATATCGTTAATATCCCTGGTGTTGTAGTATTAGTTGTATTTACGCATAAACACAATTATACTCATTTTAGTTTTTAGACCAGGATCTTTTCGGCAGAAAAATGAGCTCCCTTTGTTCAACATAGGCTTCCCTATATTTAGAGTCAAGGAATATCGGTCTATCAAGTGTGTTTCAGACCCTAATTACTCTACTACATTAGGTATGTATGGAATATTCAGGAGAATCAGTAGAATATCCGCATGTTCTTCATTTCACTTTTCACTTTTCGTAAATCAGTAACGAATATGTCCCCTACAGAGTGTTCTCCAACCGACGCTCCTTGCGCAGTGCTCGGAGCTTGACCCGCGCCTCCTCCAGAGGGACCATGATGCCCTTGTTTTGGGTCGCAGGATCATCACGGTTGCGAATGTTGACAGTGCGTGCCTCCCTCTCCTGGGCACCTACAACAAAGATAAAGTTGTACTGGGCCAGCTGGCCAGTACGGATCTTCTTCTGCAGCGTGTTTCCACTGATGTCCACGTCCACATTTAACTTGTCGCCCTGCAGAATACGCTGCAGCTCCTGGGCGTAATCATTCAAATCCGGCATCACCGGCACAATAAGGACCTGGCGCGGACTGATCCAGAACGGCCACTTGCCACCAAAGTGCTCGATCAAGATACCCAGGAATCTCTCGAAGCTACCAATAATAGCACGGTGAATGACAACAGGGCGGGCGCGGCCGGGGGGGAGATCGTTGGACTCGCCCTCCTTCGCGCTCTCCTCGGGGTTCTTCTCCCGGTTTTCGTTGGTCTGATACTCAAGCTTGAAATTCAGCGGAGCCTGATAGTCCAGCTGGATGGTTGCGCATTGGAATTCACGCTTGAGAGCATCCGCAATGGTGATATCGATCTTGGGTCCGTAGAAGGCACCGTCACCCTCGTTAATGGTCCAATCGTTACCCTTAAACTTGGTTAAGGCCTTCTTGAGCTGGTCCTCGGCCTGGTCCCAGGTCTCCAACGAACCCATATACTTCTCGGGGCGGGTAGAAAGCTTCAACTTGAAGGTAAAGCCAAACAGACCATAAATGGACTGCAAGAAATCGAACAGACCCTCGACCTCGGACGAAATCTGGTCACGTGCGCAAATCACGTGACTGTCGTCTTGACTGAATTTGCGGACTCGGGTTAATCCGCTTAGGGCCCCGGATGCTTCATTTCGGTGCAGGACACCGAAGTCTGCAATACGCATAGGAAGCTCTCGGTAGCTGCGTTCACGGTGACCGAACAGAATGAAGTGTCCAGGGCAGTTCATCGGCTTAAGAGCCCACTCGCGTTTCTCCACATCCAACTTGAACATATCATCCTTGTAGTGCTCCCAGTGTCCGGAGGTCTTCCAGATACCAACGTCGTACATGTTGGGGGTCTGGACCTCCTGGTAGCCTCGCTTGCGGTATTCAGAACGCAGGAGAGACTGGATCTGATTGAGAATCTTGGTTCCGTTGGGGAGGAGAAATGGGCAGCCGGGGGACACCTCATCGAAGAAGAACAGCTCTTGCTCCTTGCCTATTTTCAAGTGGTTCCGCTTCTCGGCTTCTTCCAAGAACTTCAAGTGCTCAGCCATTTGCTTCTTGTCGGGGAAGGCAACACCACGAATACGCTGCAAAGAGTCGTTGGACTGGTCACCAAGGAAGTAGGCCGATGAGTTCTAGAATTAAAAGTTAATGTGTCTCTTACTCAGTCAAGGGGTCGAACAGTCACGCTTACCTGCATGATCTTGAAGGCCTTGATTTTACCGGTGTTCTGAATGTGAGGGCCTCGGCAGAGATCGACAAGGGTACCGCAACGGTAGACGGTGCTGCTTTCACCGGTGACGAGCTTGTCAATATAGTGCAGCTTGTATTTGCTGTAGGCGAACATCTTCTTGAGATTCTCCTTAGAAACCTCCAATCGGTCGAAGCTTTGCTTCTCCTTGAAGATGCGCGACGCCTTATTGTCAAGCGCCTTCCAGTCAGCCTCGCGGACAACACGTCTGTTTTGCCATGTAGATTAGCATTGGCGCAGTTGTGAATGGTAGGTGATAAGATAACATACCCATCAGGCATGGCCATGTCATAGAAGAAACCCTGAGGGGTAGGGGGACCGTGGGAAAGAAGACATCCATATTCGCATTCACATGCCTCACCCAGAGTATGAGCACTGGAGTGCCAGAATACATCACGGGCCTCGGGGTCGCTGAAAGGCACAAGAAGCACACTGCAGTCCCTCTCTAGAGGCCGGTTCAAATCCCACAATTCTCCATCAACCTTGGAAATAACGATATTGGCGCTGATATCCTTGGGCACATCGCGCAGGAATGATCCAGGGGTGGTCTCGAAGGCCTTAGCAGGGACTGAGGAGGGGGGGTTGCCGTCGCCAATGTCAAGGGTAACGTTGATCTCTGGGTGGGGACGAGTCTTGGTCTCCTCGAGGTATTGTTGCCAAAGTTCTTCGAAGAGCTTGTTTCGCTCAAGCATGACTTCTGGGAGAGTATCGGGGCTCGGAGCCTGCTTGGGTTTCGCTTTCGCATCTTTTGGAGGGGCAGCCGCAGCTTCAGAGGCGTTGTTGGCCTGCGCTTCAGCGGCAGGCCGTACGGGGATATCCTTGGGGGTTTCGGATGCCATTTTTGAAACCCTTGGAGCAATAGCGCAAGGGAACTAGACTGTGAGCAAGAGCAAGAAGTCTAATCGCGGCGTGGAGGGGAAAATGACTCTTTGTGAGGGCGGTGAAAGATAAGTCTCGAAGTCACGTGATGGTACTGCCCTTAGCCGACACTTTACCGCTTCAAGTTTCCACCAAGCGAAAACTTCTCCAGCTTTGTACAAGTCAATCACCTTTATCACCACAAAATGTCTTTCCGTGGTCGAGGTAACGCTTCTGGTGCCAACCGGGGAGGTTTCGGTGGTGGCCGTGGTGGTGAGAATTTTCCAACCTGAATGCGATGCGAGAAGTTAAAAGGAGCTAACGAAATTTTTTTGTTGCAGGTCGCGGAGGCTTCCAACAGTCATTCGGCCCCCCAGCCCAGGTTCTGGGTAATTATTCTTCTGAACCTGACTGTAATTGATTCATGTCGCTGATATGCCGATAGAGTTGGGTTCCGTGCTGCACTCTTGCGAGGGTGAGATGGTCTGCGAATCGGTCAACCCCAAGATTCCTTACTTCAACGCTCCTATCTACCTGGAGAACAAGGTACGCCATGACTGCCGCAAACCATTACAATTTACAAGTCCATGACCTAACTGGGTTATAGACTCAAATCGGAAAGGTCGACGAAATTCTCGGTCCCATTAACCAGGTCTACTTCACCGTCAAGCCCCAAGATGGGATTGTCGCCACCTCTTTCAAGGCTGGTGACAAGGTCTACATTGGTGGAGACAAGCTGCTTCCTCTCGAGAAGTACGATTCGCTGTTCTACTCATTCTTATATACTCTGACTAACTCACCTCTTAGGTTCCTCCCCAAGCCCAAGCCTCCCCCAGGAGCTGCTAAGCCCAAGCGCGCCGGTGGTGGTGCTCCCCGTGGCCGTGGTGGATTCGGCGCCCCCCGTGGTCGCGGTGGATTCGGTGCCCGTGGCGGTGCTCCTCGTGGCCGTGGTGGCTTCGGTGGTGGTCGCGGTGGTGGTTTCGGTGGTAGCGGTGGTTTCTCCCGCGGCGGCGGCGGCGGTGGCTTCTCACGTGGTCGCGGTGCCCCTCGTGGTGGCGGTGGCTTCCGCGGTCGCGGCTACTGATCGATCCAATGTACTGTCTCTTTTTGGCGTTTTGGGGGATCTGGGAGCTTTTTCAGGAATATCTTTCCGTCTTCTTGTGCATCCTGCGCAATTGCAACTTCACTGGCTGCAGGCTGTAGAATATCACCAGTCAAAAATGTTTCTGTTATTTTTCATTGGATTTTCCAGAACTTGCAATTAAACCATAAGACATTCGTTTAGAGATTCGGGGATGATCGGCTGGACATTTGGTTGGGATGTGGCTAGCAGATGTGGCGCAGCTGCACCGCCCCTGCCTGCCTGCAGTTTGAAATGACGTTGACCGCTCAGCGAATCTGTGCGTCTGTCAACACTCCCAAGCAGGATTGACGACATTTTTATTCTTCTTACCCAATCTCGCCCTTTAGACATTTTATTGAGACAGAGTATCCTTTTGCCGTAAAAATTTTCGAATCTGATATCCATTTGAGCATGTCTCGTCGGACATCGACCATGGCATCGAGCAATTCTTCCAGCGGTGTCCCACCTTCAGGCGATGGAGGTGTGTTTGAGCTCCCTCTGATCGTGCATTGGCAATATAGCTGACATTTTTCAGGTCAGGAGAAACAGAAAATGCTACTTTCCTCGGATCATGGTCATTTCAGCCTGGTGAAGTCAGTCTCGTGCTTCCCGCGCTCCTTTGCCCTCGGTTCAGTCTAACACTCAACAGGGCCATGCATCTTGCTGATCTGATTACTGAAATGAATGGTAAGAGATCGCAAGATCTTCAGACTTTGTTTGAATTGACTCGCTAACTCTATCTTAGGTTTCTGTGGAGGCAAGCTCATGTTCCCCAACCGTTTTTCCAACCCGCGACTAATATGTTGAGCAGTCATGTCGGTATTCTCCTCCATGCGCTACTGCCTCGGAGACCCAACTGAATACGGTTCCATCTGGGCTGCCCTCGCATTCATGCCTTTCGGTTTGTTCTTCGACTTTATGGATGGCAAAGTCGCAAGGTGGCGCAAGAAGTCGTCTCTCATGGGACAAGAACTCGACTCGCTAGCTGACTTGGTAATGGATCCCCGCGAATAACCACAAGCGAGTTTTTGCTAACACCCTTACTCCACTAGATCTCCTTCGGTCTCGCTCCCGCCGCTGCCGCATTCGCTCTTGGTATCCGGACCTCGCTTGATCATGTCTTCCTCACATTCTTCGTTCTCTGCGGTCTGACCCGCCTCGCTCGGTTCAACGTGACTGTTGCCGTACTGCCCAAGGATCAAAGCGGTAAATCCAAGTACTTCGAAGGCACGCCCATCCCAACCACTCTTTCAATCGCCTCTGTTATGGCCTACTGGGTCTCTCAAAGCTGGACGCACGAGAACATTCCTCTTGGACTTGTCGCAGAGGGTACCATCTTCGAATTCCACCCCGTTGTCTTGATGTTCGTTCTGCATGGATGTATGATGGTCAGCAAGACGATACACATTCCTAAGCCATGAGCTCAACCCATACTTGGCCGCGCATTTACTGTTGGAAAAAAAATGCCTGAGTCTGTTGTCTCTCTCAACTTGGACAACTGAAAATAAATATCGAGAGGGGTTTCGTTTGTAGGCAAGGCATAGCATGATCTCGATGCACTTAAATATGGATGCTTAATTGAATTTCAATTGCATAGATTGGCTATAGTCATTGTGGTTTCTGCGTAGGGTGGTCAAGGTCAACATATTGAAGACGTAGCTTTCGGCAACAGCGCAACCCTTGTAAGCAAGTGAGCCATGGATTCTCTGTCAAATTTAACAGCGCGCAATGCACAAGCAATGCTGACCACTTTCATAATTCCATGGTCAGTACACGCTGAGAAATCTTAAAATGAGGTAGGGACAAGATAGAAATATCAATATGTAAACTGACACTTTCCCTGGAGGGTACGCCTTCTGTGTGTGTGGAGATATATCCACTGTTCATCATAGATATTGTATAGACATCCACGCAATGTTGACCTATAGAGATCGTCATAATGACCACTCGACTAGGTATCTCTACAGTCCGTTCAACGAAGACTTCAATACGACAACAAATCATCTCTGAACACAGCAAGCTGTAGTGAAGGCATGTATACATCCTCCCTATTACCAGCTCGTAGATCGCATTGCATCTAATCCAAACACTATAGCGAACCAAGCCTACCACCACCACCCGTGGACAACTCCAACGATGACCATCACCAGACTGAGCCCCCCCAGGTGCCCCCAATGCTACAGAGATGGCATAATACGGATCGTCAACGGCAACATCCCGAATGGCAATGCAGGTCGTCCATATTATATATGTTACCCATGTGATCAATTCATCTGCTTCGCTGATGCACGCGGGATAGGTCCCGCTAACCCGCTCTGCCAATGCGGCGAGTACACTCGTAGGCAGATGTCGGGGGCGCCGCATGGGATTCATTATGTTTGTGCTCGGGGATGGTGTTGGTTCTACGAGAAGGAGATGGAGATGGATGCTGTCCAGCGACAGGTTCCTGCCAGGTCGGTGGAGATATGTGCGAATTACTCTTATATCTGAGATTTGAGGTTTGGTTTGGGTTTGGGTTTGGGTTTGAGGATGTTATTGTGTTTGTTCTTCTTTTAAGGTGGTTTGATTTCCGCTTGTCGTGATTTTAGTTTTAATGCTGAAGCCTGAATTAAGTACCCAACTGGTTATGTCCCTTCTCCGTAAGCAAAACGATACTCTCTCTTCCGAGGAAAGCATTGAGCCGGCCCATCCGCATGCTCTAGAACATGGCAGCTAGCATAATCGAAGGTCACAGGCGAAGTCGGAATTTTAGGATTTAAAATTAGAATAGCGTTGACACTTGCTAGGCATACAGGGAGGCACACAGGGTCTAGACCCACAGTTTCACTTTGATATCTGAATTCGAATTTTCCTTACCCACCTAGGGTCCGATCTAGACGGCCAAATACATACGAAAGATTCAAGCAAATCAAATAGAGTCGTTTATCTTTCAATTTATACTCTCTCGTGGACCGGTAAGGGAATTCGTTTCTACATGATCCCTTTGACAGGTGGAGAATCCGACTGGTCTAGTGGACGCCACTGGTCCCGGAATATCTCAATGTGGTCCAGCCGGTATTTCCGTCGATAAGGTCTAGGCATGTGTGCTTGTTGACATCTTACTGTAGAGTACGGAGTACGCAGTACAGACCGGTATTGCCTGTGCATGCTACGTTTTTGGAGGCTCTTGGCTAGGATGTCGGGTCAGACCCGATCATGAGCAATATGTCTCACTGTTGGAAGATCGCTCATCCATTGAGCTTTTATTGCTTATTGTTTGCTTTGTGGGCTATAGAGTTAGACGTGGGCGCCTTTAGAAGGGGAAAGAAGGGAATTGTGTCGAGGACATGAGTTGGCTATAATTATCAATCGTGGGCAACGAGACGCTAAGTTACCTGCGCAGGCAATTCTGTTGACCGTTGAGGAGTTTGATTCCCACATAGATCACGAGGTTATCTGGCAGTTGCAATAATAATAGAATCTCTGACTCAGAATAGGCAAGGGACTAGATCTGCAAGGTACAGCCGATATATTACACACACTCGATCTAGAGCGCATTTGGCCACTAGTAACTTTATCTCTCTGTTCAGTAAAGGTCTTGTATAATTCTCGCATGATGGTAATGTGGTTGGGTTAATAACCTCCGGTATCTCAGGGTTTGTTATGAGAATATGTAGACAATGCTATGCAGTCAAGTCAGGAACAAAATACTTGAAGCAAATAAACCTCGAGAAATACAACATATCATACAATATACAAGACAAAAGTTCAAGATCGAACCCAACCCTAATACATGCCATTTATAGACCATCATACAAAGGTAGATCTTGAGCCGCAGCCCTATTTTACGAGTCAAATTATGCGGTTTTTTGTTACAGGAACGGTACGGCGTATTACCGTAGGGACAGATCATAATTTGGTATACTCCACCCGGGAGTGGCCGCGCATTACCCATGGAAACTATTTGGATACGTGGAAAAGGGGGCATGAACAAGGATATAGAAGAAATCGATTGAGTACGGAGTTCTTGCGATTACATGAAGTATAAGGCTAAATTCCAATTGCTAAATCCTTCATGTTTCATGTTGTATGGAGTATGGAGTACGGAGTAACGAAGGTTATTATCCCTTGTACGGAGTATTCAAATTAACTCCGCCTAGGAAATGAGCCCTGAAATCTCTTTCAACAGCAAACTCTGCAATCTATCAAATGGAGATCTAAATTTACCCTGGACACCAGCCAAGGATACAATTGTCAGCCACAAAGGACCGTGGCGTATGGTAACCGGTCATTTAAAGCGAAAACACAACAGAGACGGATCAAAAGCATCGTTAGCCGAGGGGTGCGTTGTACAATTTTGAGGGGTAAAACACTCCGTCGTCATCAAGGGTCTTCTTCATGTGGCGAAGGATGCAGGTAACTCTGTAAAGTACGGAGAAATACGGTACATACTCTGTACGTGCATACATAATATTGATTATCCGTCGAGGTTCACACAATGAGGGTCTCATAATCACCGCTTGGCACCCGAAGAAGACTAGCGGCATGTCCAAGGACTCCATCCAGCTCCCGTGTCTGACCCAAATAGGAAAATGATCAACCACAGTCCCCTGGCTTACCGGGGCAGGTGCCTGATTACCTAAATATATGTCGACGTCTCATTGGTGGGATTGTTTGTTTGTCTACTTTGTACCTGGTATTGTACCATACAAGGAGCAAACAACCTTGAAACGACCCGCGAAACTGGTGGGCTGAAAGTATTCGGTACTCGGGTACACCAGGGTTAGCCTCCTATGTTCCAAGTACCTGGTACATAATGTCACTTCTCCGGGGAACACAGACCCCTTAACAGTCCCTTTCTCAAGGGATCCATTATCCGTCACTTCGCCCTCCTGATCTTCCTCCCCTTTGCACACATTCGTTACTCGATTTCTTCGCTCGTTTACTCCCTTTATTCGAGGGTTATCAACTGAATTGCTTTTTACTTCACGGTCGCTCACTCTCTCCCGACTTGTAGGGGGTGATCCTCTACTCGACAACGTACTCCAGGTACCAATCAACACAACGCGAAATCACCTTCTTTTCACTCTTTTTCCGACCGTCAAAGTTCGACTTTCGACCATACGCCCTGAGGATCTGACCGAATAATTCAGGCCCAACGTGGTAGACACTTTTGAGAACAAACGACGTCTACTGGCATACATTCAAACAGAAGTTCTTGAGGGTTACGCAGGCCGTTCCCAGTCCTTCATCAATCACCCCTGCGACTGTGTCCAGCGGTGCTTATTCTCTTCGTTGATTTCGATACTCGAATTCACTACTCTCCCAACACATCATGCTTTTCAACACTCATGGCGCCCTCGTGGTGTCCGGTGTGGTGATGGCAGCCGCCGCGGCAGTTCCAGAAGACTTCAAGGTGGTCCGTCGTGCGCCGTTAGGGACACTTCAAGGTTGTTACTCTAGCATTCCTGGATATGGAAAGTCAACAGGCTGGACATACCAAAGTTCCGGGTGGTGTCTGGACCACTGCGCCAAAGACTACGCGACATTCGCTTTGACAGGAGGCTCAGACTGTGTGTGTGGTAATACGATGCCCCCAGACAGTGCCAAAGTTTCAAGCGACAAATGCAACAAATCCTGCAGTGGCTGGCCTGATGATATGTGTATGTCTATGCCCCTCCTTCATCGGTCTCAAAGAATTGACTTGCTAACGAAATTCTATAGGCGGTGGTACCGGCTACTACTCTGTCTATACCACCAATTTGGAAGACGACGTTCCCACGTACTCTGAATCCGGGTCCACGACCACCACATCAAGCACGAGCTCGAGCAGTACCAGCAGCAAAACGACGACGCAAACCGATGGGTCTACAACTGCTCCCACTACTAGTAGTAGTATTAGTGAAGTTACCGAAACCGCCACATCTGAGCCTACCACGAGCGGTCTCTCTGAAGAGGATATCAATGAACAGTCCTCCAAGGGCAAGAATACTGCCGCGATTGCGGCCGGAGTCGTAATCGGAGTGGTCGGATTCGCTGCTCTCTGTGGTGCTGTCTTCTTCTGGTGGCGATCCAAGAAGAACAGGGTCGGTGCTGTGGGTGGGGTTCCTGGCGGCTATGGCCGTGACTCTGGCCCGCCCTCGATGTCCGATTCTCGCTTCGATGGCGACTACATGGCTCAGCGCCGCCAAAGCAATGGCAGCATCGATGATGACCATGACTTCTCTCGTCGGATCTTGCAGGTACACACGTACAACGCCTAAAAGCATTGTTTCGAAGCTGACTTGTGTCACAGGTGACAAACCCTGATCGTTAAACCAATACCCATTTCCGAACCATTCATGCTCCCCCCCCTTTATTCTTTCTACTTGGTATTAGCGAAACCCAATGTCATTTCTATCTCGGTCGCACTACTTTATGAGAGCTTCTTATCCTGTTGTCATTGTTTTTTTGTCGGGTTATTCAGCGGAGTTATGATATCCGAACGGCATATGGCTTGATCCGAGTCGTCCCCAGCTGGTGACCTGTGTCTGAGTTTCTTTTACCAATCCGTTCCATGACTGCTCCATAGACAACGTTGCCCTACCTGTCCAGCACCTCTTATTGTCTACATTGGGAAAACAACCGCACCATCGGCCTTCTCTGCCGAAGACCCGGTCATTGTATCTTGTTCAATCAAGGTGAAGTCTCTGATATAGAGACGAGTTCGAAAAGGCGTTTCATTTTATTTCAACTTGAATGCTCGACTTTTTTTTTTCTTTTTATGAGCAAACCATTCCTTTATGTGACTCTTTTTTTTTACTTTTTTTTCCCCATGTGGTCTCTTTTCCTATTTCCAGTCAGATCTTTGCCCGTCGGTCCTATAATGAGCTTCTCGCGTTCTGCAATTCGCTCCGGTCTGATCTGATTCAAGGATAGGTGGCTGTAGATAGGCGAGACCATTCAGCTGTACTTAATGTGAGAATCGATATGCACATCAGTCTACGGTCATTTGCTTGTAAACTAGAACTAAAGTGATTTCAATTGGTCGAAGCTGGGTTTGCCGTTAGTTCATATGTATGTCTTGGATATATCTGAGTGTTTTAGTGTTTATTCAATCAGTATATTTGCATTGATCATCTTTTAATGTCTCAACTGGTTCACTTCCTATGGGCCTAGCGATCCTAGTTCGTAAATTGATATAATCAGGTCCTAAGTCAACTATATATTGTGACATCACCTTGAACCCGGAAGGTTTATCGCCTTGGATTAAGTCATGCGCCTCACTTTAAACTTAGATTCTAAGAGGCAATGAATAATGAGAACTCATTACAAAGTACAAGAGACCGAGGCAGAACTCCAAATTTATTCAGTATGGGAGCTCAATATCAAATAGATCCCCCAAAATGCATGCACTACCGCACATCGCAAATCATCATCGAAAGCCTCAACGGAGGCAACAGATCACGAAGATCACCTGAAGAGAAAATGAAGAGAAAATGAGAAGAGATCGAGACAAAAAACTACACCCTTACTTACAGCAGAGGAATAGCCAAAGGAAATGCCGCCATCATGTCCTTGTACCAGCGAGCGATGTTGGGATCGCTGTGGTCATACTTCTCCCGAATCAGCGCCTCGATGGTTTGCTTGAGCGCGAGGACTTCGATGTACCAAGGCAGGGCAAACTGGGTCTCGAGACGGAGGTACTGGCGAGCCGCATGCTCGAATTGGACGAGCTTCGGATGCGGCGTGCCATCGCTCCGGAGACCAAGCGAAGACGGAGCCTGGAAAGACGCATGCTGGTGGGTACAATATTGAGTGTATGCCGCCATATCTGCCTAAACCCCTCGAAATGTAAGTGGATATTGTACGAAAAGAGCGATGAAACTTACGGCATCTCCACCATGCCGGCCCGCGAGGCTGTGGGCCTTGCCGTGGGATTTGATCAGACAATCGAGAGCCGAGCAGAGGTCTCGAACCGCCCCTGCAACGGCGTTGACAATCTCGATGTCGTGTACTAAGCCCACATCCTCGCCTTTGCCAATCCCGGATTCCTCGTTGATCCAGATCTCCTGGACCCATTCCAGCAATGCCTGAAGTTCGAACCCGTGGCCCCGGATGCCTTCGTAAGGCTAGAAAGAAGTATTCTAGATGAGTACATACACGACTGAATGACAAGAGATCCTCAAAGAATACCCACAAGTTCACACCTATGGCGGGCATGGCAGCATCTTTGGCAACGCTTCGAGGTGACTGGATCGCGAATGCAGTTCACCTTGAAGGGTTGACCCCACTTCGTCTCGTCCCAGGCACGCAGTGATACCCTGAAGCAGTGGATACACCACCCCGTCTCTGCGGGAAAAGGGTATTCGAGAAGTTGCGGGTCAAAACCCAGACTCGCTAGTGTTTCAGCAGGTGTTTTCGGAAGCATGATGAAGAAATGTCTTTAATGGAGAAAAAATGACATTGAAGCAGGATGCAGAGGTGAAGAAGAGAAGACAGGAAAGTGAAAGAATGAAAAGATCAGTCTCGAGGTAAACAAACCTTGAAAGGTAAACAAAGCAAACACATTAGATGAGTCTGATATTCCTTTGATGTTTTCTTGGAAGGAGCAAACGAGAAAGAAACGCTCCTTCCTTTCCCTTCCATCCTAAATGAGGTTATTCGATCACCGCTCTTGCCTAGAAATGTCTGGGCATAGAACAGTCCAGTTCAGTCTGTTTTTGGACCGAACCATACAGCTGAGATAAGAGGAAACCCTCTAGCTACCCTTCGCTAATGCCTACAAACCATCTCTCACTTCCCCATGATATCAGGAAAGAGATACACACAGACCTCAAGCCACATAGGCTATAACTGCCAGCTGGCTAGCCCCAACAATAGCCAACAACCTAGTCCATAACACAGCCTCGCCCCCAACTTACTCGTTGAGATCCATGGTCCCAGTAGGCCAACGCCGGACCCAACAGCGGCTGACAGCCACATGGCTTCATGCGACGCTAATCTAGCGACGAACTAGATATGCAGGAGAGAGAAAAGAGACCGAAGGATTCCAGTCATGCTGGTCTCGTTGGTAGACTGTGGCAGCTGATAAATCGAGCGTGTTGGCGAGTTAGCCTTTGCCCAACGAAGGATGGAGTATTTCCCGTTGGGGCTGAAAATTAGCCGCTCAAGATATTGGACGCAGACTAGGCTGAAAAGAGTAGGACACTAATCGAATGAGCTGTTTTTGATCTAGTTGACATGCATCAAAGCCTGAGATTGCCACTACTCTTTGCCAACTTCCCTCCTCGGTACAGTCCTCCGTGCATGGTCACATATTTCTGCTCCTACCTCATGTCAGATATTTCTACATATGCGGAGGTGCCGTAGATTATACAGACTCGAACAGGCGCGGATCAATATGAAATATAAATATACACCGTATACTGCATCTTAAAAAGGTCCACTCCATACAACATAGAGGGCAATCATAGCACGCTAGCCATTCCTATTCTCAGCCCGCTTCAATCGGACAATTATACAGTCACCCCAAGACTGCAGGACAATTAGCCAATCAAAATTGCAGCAAAACCAACAGCGTCACCAAGCATGACTAGCAGATGCACGCTGGCGCCCTGAACACCGGGTGCGCATGATGTCATGCAGGTAGTGTCTATGGCTATGCAAAGCTAGACTCGAGCGCATCTAGACAGGGTAATATGACCCCGATTGGCTTAAGGCTTGTTGGTTGTTAGTAGTTCCAGAATAGCAATTCCTCCGCGAACTATAAAAAGACGGTGTATTGTTCCCTAATTAGCTTTGTGAGGTGGTATCCTAGCAGCCATGCTAGTTGCTAGTCTAGGTACTTGCATGTTGGGAAGACTAAAACGGTATAGTATTGCGCTTAGTGTGATGCTCTCTAAGCAACCTAGTTACCCAAGCAAGCCAAATTAACTACCCAGTGGGAGCACTCACCCGTTGAGTGATCTGCAAAGGCCCACAGCTTTTGGCCATGTGGTATCGACGGAAGAGAGCGGGAATCAGCCCCGTTCGCATATCGGAAATTGTGACTCTCCGTGCGGAGTATAGCGAAAGAACCGTATAGGGAAATGAGAAAAGGGGTAATCGGGAGAATCGAGATGGACAATATATATTGTAGATCTATTTGACCCATACTAAGCACTGTAATGTCGGAGTAACTAGATAAATGCATCTCAAGGTCTTTTTTTCAGGGTTAGCTCGTTCAAACCCCTTTGTTGTGCAGGTCGGCGTTTGCTTTCGGCTTAGAGTTACATTTTCTATCTATCTACAACATGGCAATTACAGGTACTACTCCATAACTGGGAGATGAAAGTACCGACATATTACTAGATTACAAAAGTACCTGGTAGTATTTTGCGTTAATTCGCTAGCATAGACGGATAATTTAACCATCACCGAGCCGATATATTATGTACTCTGTACGGCGTGTGATAGTGTAGTCAACTAGCTAATGGTTAGTTAATGGTTCTAAACAAGAATATATATTATATCATTGCTTCGCTTCGCTCCGCAACAAAATATGCGCACGAGCACTTTCTCTAACCACTGACATGTTTGTCCACGGACACGGTAACGGGAACGCAGATGAAACAGACACAGTCGCCTATTCCTGTTCTAGTTAACAGTCCAGTACAAATTATCTGGAATTAGCTAGTGGCTATCATCTCATGCACACGCTGCAGTAGTGCTGCAGTAGTGCCTGCATGGTTACGTGCCCTAAATTAGCTCGCATTTCTTTTCCTTTTCCAGCCACATGGGCTACGGCTCGGCCGTACGGGTACTGAGTACAAAGTACTATGCATTTATATTTGATTTGCTCGAATCAAAAGAGATTGTTTTCTTTTTTTTAAAAGGAAGAGTAAAACCAATAATTTATTGAAATAAACTCATATCGCTATACATAATTTCCCGAGAGATTCCACCTGCATGAAGTATGTATGGGGATCATAATGGCAGTGCTATGCCATTATATTATATTAAATAACCCCAAAAGAACGATCATTACCAGATATAGGCATTGGTGGTCAGGCACTCGAAACTCGAAATCTGCCTCGCAAGCATGGCCACATGGCATGGTCTGATCGACGGGTCTATCTGAAACGGGATCGAAATGGCCCAGGACCTGCAGGGGCATGCCATTAGCGCAGGCTTGCAAAGGTGTAAATGTCGAAAAAGCAATGCTATGCCGAAGCTCCTATGAAAGGAGAAAATGAGTATTTATTCTAATTCTTCCGACTTCGGTAAACCGTTGCTCCACTTAGAGTCCAGACTCGACGCTCTTCCTTTTTTTAGTATGTTAGAGAATTGCTACGATCGGAGCCCTTGTGGGGAAATACCCCAGAAACAGGAAATTTACGTAGATTCCTTGATGACGATGTATAGAATGTCAGTAACTATAGCATCCTGGCAACACTAGGTGTGGCAGATCTCGGGACATGAATAAGGGGATTGTCGAGCGTGCAGGTGACGAGTCATGTTCTCGTCATCTCTTCGGTTAATCCCTGAATGATCCCTGCAAGTGTGCTGTATGCGGTATGGCTCGTTTTGGTCAAGACAGGGGAACCCGCTTGGAAGACAAATTGCCTCACTAACGATCGCCAGTGACGATGGAGCAAAAAACATTGATAGATAGCGACGATCTGCTGGACAGGACTGGACCGTGCAGATCGATCACACTTTTTCTGGCCTACGAAGTCCATATTGAGACCCGCTGCATTGGCGATAATCGCGATCATTATTGTGGAGCTATTGACCAGCACCTGGCAGAGAGAAAACTCGATTCACCAACGTGAACAGCAACAGAAGATCGAGATCATAGGGATAATGGCGATGCTAGTGGGGGTAATCGTATAGCCGAGTGGACCTGACCTAACCGGATTCACATAATGCACATCCGCGCTTACAATCGAATTCTAGCATTTGGTGCCCCTTCCACGTGGGCGCAGTCAATCACCAGACCCTAGCAGGTATCGGAATCTACGGAGTTTGAAGGGGTAACCTTGCTACATAACTCTAAGAGGAAAGCTCGGGTATAGCCGATGTCTCCTATCTCTTTCGGCCAATCCCAAGCGAGGGAGGTCCAGGTAGTTCAACCGGGACATCGGGAATAGCCGTACAACATACGGAGTAATTCCGACGGTAAACAGTAACTTCGGCTATTTATCCCGGAACAGGGGGACGGAGGACGGAGACGGAGTATAGCAAATGTCCTGCGCTGATTCGAACCCGATGCACCCGGGTTACAGGGCCACTTTCTTGCGAGTTATTAAGTCACAATATAACTACAGAGCGTTTAGGGACCGCCAAGACTCGGAGCGGTTCGATCAAACGAATCAGAAATAATAGCACTTCTACCAATCAGAAAAATACCCTAGATCTGAGGTGAGATTCGTCTTCCATGGAATACTCCATGATGCCTATGATGTACATAACTGACTAGTTAGTTAGCACGTCCCTCTTATATCATTGTACAAGCCTTATCCGTAACATTGCCACTTCGCTCCTTCAATGCTTAACCATCCTGAGAATCGTGCGATCCACCATTACGGGAGGTTAAAAGGGGAGCTTCAGATTCACCGATTAACATGCTACTCTCGGTCCCGGAAGGGCCACCTCTTGGCCAAAGTGAGCTGATTGAAATTAAAGAGCCTCGAAAGCTTAGGGGGCCGAGTGGGGACGCATACACGCTGCTATATTCCGAGTCCAAATCGGTCATTTCTCATCTCCCTTCTGTCCAGATCGAAGTCGTCCAAATGAAATATTAACTTTTCAAGGGACGTACTCTAACTTGGGTGCGCCCATATCGATTCAAAGGCTCTCAACATGGGCGCACGTTGCGGATACATACTCTAATTTAATCTAATACACTTCGAATTGTGCCACAGTGTGAATTGCTACTCCATACTTCGTACCCGCAAATTAGTTTCGGGTGCTATTTTGTCGATCAGGAACGAATGAGGGAGGGCGTAATACGTATAACTATGCACTCCATACACAGTTATCAAGTGGCTGTGTTTATATCTCTACCACAACGGTAGTATAAGAATACGAAGTATGAAAAGGTACTCCGTAGACTAGCGTGCATGGCCTGGCGTAGGTCCCGCGTGGACGGAGTAAGCATCTAAAAAAAGAACCAACATCAAACCGACCTCTCTGACTGGCTCGTTTCACAAAGTATAGTCACATAGTCAATTGTATGTTGCATGCCTTTCTTCGTGTTCTGCATGGCAGCCGGTACTATTGTAAGCAAGGCTTATTCAGAGTAATCTTCATGTTCAAGAAAAAAATGGCTATTCATAGATTTTAGATACCTAGATCTTCCGAAGACTGGCAGCTCATGCGAATACTATCAATGCAGCATCATCCCACCTGGGCATACATACCCCATATTATCTAAATCCCTCAAATGTGGCTGTTGACATCATCTAAACGACAATGGCCGACGATCCCAACAGCGCTACGAAAGAATAAGCGCTGTTAGATTTTTACATACAAAGGTGAGTTGGCGACACCATCCTAAGATTTGAAGCCTCCATGATCTACACAGACGCTAACAGCCACGAGCCATGGGAAATTGCAAGCACAGCGGAAAATAGCGCGAAACAGATCGCAAGCATAGAATTAATTCCCTCTTAAAAAGACCGATTGGTCCATAATTGCACACTTCCATATTAATACCGGGTCCCTCTACACCAAAAACGGCCTAGATCAAGATTATGCACAACAAGGCTGTGAGCGCAACTAAGTAACGACGATCGCTAGGGCCCAAAAAAGGAAAAGAAAAAAAGTCCAATTACACAAAACCCCAGGCTAAGCCCGCTTTCTGGCCCTAGCCGCAGCAGCCGACCAAACATGGCCAAGACCCACTCTTGGCTACAGAGTGGGAGCATGTTGTATAGGGCAGGGCACGAAGGAGAGGCAGGGATGCATCATGCGTGTCTAAACTTGGAACCTGGGAAAAATTAAACGAGAGGCTGTGGTATAGTTCCCGCATGCTGCATATGTGCCTCGTTCTGGTTTGGGTCCGTCTATATCCAGTTATGGAACTCGTTTCAAGATCCCTGTAAAACTGCCTTGCGATCATGATTCTCATCGTGGATCCTGGTAATCCGTGATCTGCAACAATGTACGGTGGATCGTGCGAGAAGAACTTCTATATTTCTCTCCACAGTTACCTAGTGCCCGTGATCTGTCTGATCGGTCCGTATAACATAGGTAGATGGTGGTATATACTAGTGACGGGCGTCAGCACGGGACGTATTTTAGCCTGGAATGATCCTTCGAGGATTCCTGCATAATGTGCACTCCCGCTCGTTATTTTAGTCTATTGTTCCTTGTTTTTAGGGATGTGCTTGGCGGAAAGGATCTTGGAAATTTAGAGAAGCAGGGATAGTTAGAGGTAGCGTGTTTTAATGTATATTCAGAATTAAATTTGCTATAGATAGCGTATTAAGTTCCTGATGCTTGCCCTGCCACGAGGGTGACAGGGGACCTATTCTCCGGTCCTGCATGCGGTGGCGTGCAGGGTAACTTAGTCCCGGTGTTGGGTCCCCGGGACAAAGATGGTGTGTATGAGGATTCATATCCTTATACTCCGGATGTAAATCAATACGACCTTGACAATATGGTGGGAAGCAAATAGTTCCCCACGAACCCTGACGTTTTGAAATCGGAGCCCGGAGTTCTAAGGTATCCGTCCCCTCCCCCAAGAGTCAAGGATCGGCGCGCTGAAACAAAAGCGCAAACCTTGGAAACGACCAAATGCCAAGACCCAGCCAAGGTCCCCGGGGCCCTCTTTTCTTTTTTCTTTTTCTTTTTTTTCTTTTGCCCTTTCCCTTTTGGGTCTAGTGGATCCGGTCTAGTTCGGTTCAACTGACCTCAAGTTTGGTTGAGGCTTTGGTCGAATCCATGGATCCACCGCTCCCGTTCTGGTTGAGGTCATATCTGACATTTGAAAAAGTACCTCTTCGCTGTATATCGTGGAGCGACAAAAGATTAAGAGTATCAAAGTGCTTATTTTCTATAATTGGACTGTATTCCTAATTCAGAATATCCCCCGCTAGTCCAGTCGATATCGATCCAGCCCTGTCCCGAGCCTCTTACACCCCCTTTTCGGAATAGCGCGAATTCTGGGTCTGCGAGTTGCCCGAATCAGCGCACGCCCCACTGATATTTATGTCCCTTAGCTTGGATGGAGCAAACCCGTTACATTCCGTGGAAGCTTGGACTCGCAGCCTCGGGTCCTCCACGTTGACAGGATTTGGAATATCAGAGCCATTTTAGCGGCTTTCATACATGGGATGATTTGAAATCATTGAGCTTATTCTAGCTATTCATGAATGGATACGGAGTACTCCGTATTACTTTAATCCTAAACGCTAATTCACGGTACTTCCATTGACGGTAGCCAAATTGCGCATCTCTAGCACAGCCATATTCCAATTTCTTATTATCAAAGGGCGGTTGCAAAGCCTCAGCCGCACTCAGGTTCTTATGCAATGCTGTGTAAATTTAGTACGCTTATGCTCTGATCATCCCGCAGAGCGATCATCGCCTCCACGCCCGTGCTGTTTCCCTGGATCTAATCTCAGTTAGCCCTAGTTGCCTTAGTTCGCCTTAGTTCGCCTTAGTTCTTATGTTGGATTTATTTTGGTTGGAATTATTATTAGCTTGGATATTGCGATTAATTGTTTTTATTTTATTGTTTTTTTATTTTGGATATTAATTTCCAATTCGCTCAAAGTTTATCAATCCTCGTAGATCGTAGGAACAGTGTATATCAGTCCACTCTCTTCTCTTCCTCGTCTCTTCTCTTCTTTCAATATTCTCTGCGTCTTACATCTCATCCATACCAGCCTCATATCTATCCTATCATTCCCCTTTCATACTTACCCACTCCACTTACATTCTATTCTCCAACACATCATGGCTCGGAAATCTACAGGGCGCATCAGTCCAAAGCACATCGTCTCTGTCTTGAACTCGCCTGCCGTTTCCTCCTCTTCGCCAGAACCCCGTCAACTAGCGGCTTCCAACGTGGTGCGCCGGAAGAAGAACATTCGTCCAAACTTGGCAGATGCGACTATTCCTGTAACCTATACACCAACCACCCATCGCATCAGCAAGGCCAAGAAGGGAAAACGTGTACATGCCTGCCAATACCCAGCATGCGGAAAGGTCAGCACAATCATCTTCACCTATCAAACATCAAACTGACTCCATTGCAGGTCTTCACCAGGGCAGAGCACCGAAGACGCCATGAGTTGAACCACAACCCCGAGGCATCGTACCGCTGCGCAACAGAAGGATGCAACAAGGCATTTCACCGCGCTGATCTGCTTGTGCGCCACATGGAGAGACAGTGAGTACCTTGGGAATTGGCTACATGGCGCATACTAACAACCATGGCAGTGAACTCGAATCGAAATCAGAAAAGTCCTCATTGGCACCCAACCCCATCACCGAGTCCCCTGTCTCGCCCTGTATGTCAATGGACCACGGAATTCCATTGGCTGCAACCTCCCATTCACACTCCATGTCCATCGGCGCACTCGTGGCTCCTGGCATCCATCCGGATCTTGCCAACAACGACTGCTCATTACTGTGGAGCGGCATCGAATTGCCCCTACAGCCCCGCCCGGCTTTCCACAGCCAGCTGCCCGAGTCTGTCGACGACAGCCCGTTCTATTCTTCCCCCGCAGAGACCTGCCCCTCGCCTCTGTCGGATGCGACTTTTTCTCTTCCTCCATACTCGAGCTCCTCCATCTCTTCCGCTGGGTCTGTCATCGACCAGTACCCGAGCAATATCGTGAAGAGCGAGCTCACTTCGTCCCCGCTTCAGATGCACACTCCGCTCCGTTGGAGTACTGAGGGTGGCATGCCTCCGTCGGACCTGGTCCCCATGTCTATGGGGGAGAACATGATCCAGCCTGTTCAGTGCCACTATCCCTCTCCTTCGTGGTCCAGCGCAGACTGCCTTCCATACGATCATTCCATGCACCAGTTCCAGCCGGTGAGCTGGGCCATGTGAAAAGATCGAAGCTATTTGGTCAAACATTGACTGTAGATGGCTGAATATCTGACGACTACACGACCACCGCATTTCCCTTCATACGAAACCGGCACGATCCAGCCCCAGAAAACCTTGAACTCCATGACAAAGACAACAGGTGTGGGTCCAAGGAACGGGAGGCCCGGTGTGGTCTCGACTCCCTACAAATGGCTCAACCGTCATTAGCAGGGCTCTCCACTAACTCCATTGTTGCCCGGAATGTGACCGCCTGGAGGATCGCCTGGACTTCGGGTCCGTCGGTCACCGCCGCTTACACCACGCGGCCACAAAATAAAAGCCCAAAGAAGATAAGCTAATTTGCCGATATCGGCTGGTTAATTCCTTAGTCTGGCGTCCAGAGACAAACTGGGCATTAGACTGGAAGTTTTTTCTCTTCTTTGTTTAACGTTTTCCTTATGTGAGATTTCCGACGACATGATCATGATTGCTTGTTTTTCTTTTCTCATTTGTCTACCTAACTACTACACCATTATACCCCTACAGGCCATTCAATGTACCTCGAAACTCGTTCCAAGCTGATCTTCATACTCCTACAAAAGTAAAGCTCAAATTCAACAAAATAATAACCCCGATATAAAGTTCAACTCTATTAAACAACCACCCATGGTTCGGCCGGCCGTCACAAAACCCGTAAAACGCAAGCGAGATAAGCGATCTCCGATCGGAGCGGAAATATCTTCCACAGAGTCGAAGCCGTCGGGATAAACTCCGCTTATGTAAGGGCGGAACCGGAACAAAGCGACCCTCCCCCTTCCTTCCTTCATTCACCTGGGGCAACGCAATGACAAGGCAACCTGAGAGACTCGGAGCTTCCAACCACTCAAATTCCTTCTCGGCCGTAAGTTGGACAGCGTACATTATCTCCGGGTAGCCTTGGGCCCTACCTTACAACGAATTGTAGCTTACCCTTCGGACGAAAAGACTTGGCTACCTCCACCTTTAGTCCCGCAATACCCGCAACACCCAGCCTATTCTCAATGAGGTATACGGACCTCTTCGCGCTAGACTTGTTCTGGGTTGAGGGGGGAATATCGTTATTTGGATGGGCGGGGGGTGGCCGCTTATATTTGTAATCTTTTTTAGTTATCTTGAGAGTTAGTTAACTAGTTAGTTAACTATGTATTGTGGGTTTTTGGATGAGATCTGGATGGTCTTGAGGTGGGGAGTTGAGGGTTGGTTTTCGACTGATTTATAACTACGGAGTACGGAATACGGAATACGGAGTACTTATATTGACTATCTAATGTATTGATTGGCCTTGTATCCATTGTCTCTTGTCATGTTGTATACATTCTTCATGTACTTTTCTCCCCGATGGAGTGAGTAAGTGAGTGAGCGAGTGCTTCGTACGGAGTACACTACTCTCCGCTCCGTAGGTACTCCGGATAACGGAGTAGAGGAACTAGAGCTCTCGACTCGGCTGTGGGGCATGTTAGGCTGGCGTGTCGATCAGGGGTTCTCGGGGGTGTCACGCGGCTTTTCGAGGCCGGGGCTTTCGTTCAGACCTGCCTGCTTGAGTGGTGGTGTGGATTTGCTATTTGTTTGGATTCTTGGATTCGGTGTGTTGGGCATGATTGTTGTGGGGTGTGAAGTGGTCTTGTGGTGGATTGCTGTATGCTGACGCAGTTGTACATTGGGAGGGGAGTGATGGCTGCTTATACTGTAGGGACAAAGATTGCATCGGGCTTATAGTTGTGGGCCAGAAGCAATTTTTGACTCGTGTTGTAGTCATCTTTATCTGAAAGTAGACAGAAGGCTGCATATTCATTGGTGTAGTCCTATGAGGACGTTCCAAGGAACAGAAACAAAGAGAAAGTAAAAAGCAGGACTTCTTGATAGCTGATTACTTTGACCATGTACGATACATAGTATGCAAATAAATTTGATCCATCATTCTCAACGATTCCCTACAACATAGGGAACGCCATCCCATCGCCTCGAGGATCACTGCCCGCAGCATAAACCAGCTTCCCATCATCATAGTACGAACGGATGATCTGGCCGCGACCAAACATAGCCCGCTTCCAACCTTTCAAAACCTCAATCTTGTGACCAAGACGACGCAGTCCCTCCACGGCAGCATCACTAATACCCTCCTCAACCCAGATCGTGCGGTCAGTACTCTCCTCATTCGGTGCAGCAATACAGAAGCGCGGGGAATCAAGCGCTGCCTGGGGATGATACCCGAAGGCAAGCATGTTGAGCATAACCTGCACATGGCCCTGCGGCTGCATAAAGCCACCCATGACACCATAAACGGAATGTAAGGAGCCATCGGCGATATTAGTGATAAGGGCAGGGATGATAGTGTGATATGGCCGCTTGCGCGGAGCTAGGACATTAGGGTGGCCTTCCTGCAGCGAAAAATTGGCACCACGGTTCTGCAGCGTGAAGCCACAGCCAGCAGGGATAATGGCCGTTCCGAACCCGGCATAGTTACTGTTGATGAAAGAGATGCCGTTGCCTTCGCGGTCCGTCACTGCGAAATACACCGTGTCGCAGTGATTGTGTGCTGGACTGCCGTGGTCCAGGATATCCGCTGCGTGCTCGGGTTTGAATAGCTTCGCCCGCTCTGCGAGGTAAGCCGGATCGAGTAGGCCCTGCGAAGGTACGCGCTCCACGTCTGGATCTGTGACCCACCAGGCTGCGTCGGCGAAGGCGATGCGCAGACTCTCAATCACGGCGTGTAGGTATTCGGCTGAGTTATGCTGGGCCTCGGTGAACTTGGGGATCTTGCCTGCTTTCTCGAGTTCCTCCATGATGCCCAGTGCCATTAGCGCCACAATGCCCTGGCCATTTGGTGGGTGCTCCCAGATCTCAACACCCTTGTTGGCTTCGCCATCTGTGCCGGATGTTGATTTTGAGACGATATCCTGGCCGGTGAACTTGAGTGAAATCGCATCGACTTCCTGCGACCCGACTTCGGCGTGATAGGCTAGATCCTCGAGTGACATGTAGCCGCCCAGATCTTGCACCACCTTTACGATGGCTTCCGCGATCCGGCCCTGGTAGAATCCTTTCTTACCATCTGCAGCGAGCGCACGGAAGGTCTTGGCCAGAGTGGGATTCTTCATGATCTCGCCGGGAAGCGGGGCTCGCACGCCATCTTTGGCTGAAGGATCGACTTTCAACATCTCACGGAAGTTTGGAGATGCATTGCGGATTTCCTTCTCAGAAACATTCCACTGCGCGGGGTTAGTTGATGGTGCGATTGCGATGGAATTTAATACTTACGCCCTTTGACGAAAGCTCCGACACCGGGAACCCCTCCTCTCCCAGCTCAATAGCAGGCTGTAGAATCTGCTCGAGCGATAACTTACCACTACCAAACTTCTCAACTGTATCCACCCATCCCGCAGCCGCTCCAGGCGTGGTCACAGATAGAGCATTCAACATGGGCATGTTGCCCGGCTCACCAGGGGCCAGACCGAGGTCCTTGCGGACTTTCTCCAAGCTGGCATTACCAGGATACCGACCAGAGCCATTGAGCGCATGTACCTTCTTCGTCTTGGCATTGTAGAAGAGACAGAACATGTCACCTCCGATACCGGTAGAGCCAGGCTCAGTCATGTTAAGTCCGGCGGCTGTTGAAGCATGAGATCAGTTCATTGTTTCCTGTTGTGATTCTGCAACTCGAGGCGAGGCTTACCCACGGCAACAGCAGCATCCTGGGCAAGAGAATAAGTCAGTATTGTTGAAGTTGAATATGACACGTAGAATGGAACGATGTACATACCGCTGCATTTCCGCCCTGGCTCAGGATCTTATGGCCTGCAGCCGCGGCTAGTGGTTGAGTGCATGATACGATGCCCTTGGTGCTGTGGACGGTACTCCGTCGACTGGGAAATGGGACATAGTCCGCATTGGAGCGCGAATATACGGCTTTTGCGTTGAGCGGCATGACTTGGATGATGACCCCAGGGAGAAGTGGGAGAGCGGGGGATATGAGGGGATATCAGACGCTTATCAACCCCACTAATTTCCCCGGGCTGTCGCGAATGATAAGAACAGTGAGGTTTTGCGAATTGGGGAAAGTTGTTGACTCCAAATTGGACTTTATAATTACTAAATAACTACTCTGTAACGTAACTACCTAGTTAACTACTTCGTACCTAAGTACGGAGTAAATAACACTCACTATATATATAGGGTACTCTTACCCGATTAGGAAAGGCCTTAGCTTATGTACATATACCTGGTAGTTCGGCCGAGGTTAGCTAGCAAGGGTATACACATATCGTTCCATCGTTCTATCATTGTTCTTTCCACATACTTTGTATCATCAGAGACCTCAATTCTGAAACAAAAACAGACATGATCACGTAACTCACCGCCCCGACTTCGGAGCGGCAATTAATCCTTCGTTCCGCCATCATCCCGCCATTGAATTTCCTATGACGCTTGTCTTGTCTGATGAAACTGATCTTGAGAAAGGCCTCTGATGGAGCAGCATGGTGGTATTTGTCGACCTCGATGATTCATTCGCTGACGGATCGGCATTCTTGGAGAAGCCATACCCTTTGATTGCTGACCCCAACACGGAGTCAGCCGAACTACCCACGTCGCATACTTCCCCGAATAAAAAGACCGATGAGATCTTAAACCCCAATCGGAATGGATTCTCCGCGGCTTTGAGTTGTTATCCGTATGTCTTTGTTTGTCAACAGCCAGCAAATAATAAGAAACAGACCCCACTAACAGTTCGCCCCATAGCATTGTCAAGGAAATCGCTCGCGCTATCGACTTGAATACCCTCTACGCCCTCTCGAATACATGTCGTCAGTTCCATCTGAACTTGGCACCGTTTCGCCAGCAATTAGCGAGAGAGACCCTCCGGTGCGACAATGAATACATCGAAACCCTAGCAGAGATGCTAGACAGCGGCGCTGTCCTCCCAGACAGTGTCAAATCAGTCATACGACTACTGAGCCGTCCCGGCGGCGAGCATATCCGCATGACCCGCGGGAAGGTGGGCAAATGCGCGCGCGACATGGTGGGCGAATGTCGACGCTGCGCCAAGGTTGTATGCAGAGTAAGCCAAATCCGCCCCCCCGCCTAACAAATACCAGTCGCTAAACCCAGCTGGCAGAATTGCACAATCAAACCCCCTTCCCAGCCAGCCCTTAAAAACCGTATCCGCCGCCTCTGCCGAACCTGCGGCACAGCGCCGCTCTCCGCCCACCTCTCCCACACAAGCTCGGACCCGCACACCCCCGACCCGTTTGATGAGAACAGCGTCGCGGCTATTGCGTTCGCGCGCAACCCTTGTAATTGTGAGGAAGCTGTCTGGCTGTGCACGCAGTGCGGAATGACATTGCGCACTAATGACACGACATACCGTCGTGTCTGGGCGTGGCGCACGCGCTACAGCACGTACCTCGGCGGCGGGTTGGGTACTGACATTGGTGAAGGCTGCCAAGGGGTCAAGTGCGGGCGTGGTGAGAACTGTCTTGCTGCGCAGGAGATTGAGCTTGAGGTCGACTGCGAGGCTGATGAAGGGTCTGGGTCTGGGAGTGACACTAGCAGTACTGTACAGAGTCCTGCTCCTCCGTCGTTTGGTTATGAAGGAATTGGTATCTCGATGGACAGCCATGACGATGAGGAGCCCGGATATTGCAGGCAGGAAATCATTGGGTTGGGTGGTGTTGTTAAGCATAAGTCTAAGAAGAGAGTCAATGTTGGTGCATGTGTTGTTGAGTATGAGGACGAGAGGGAGACAGGGAATTATCTTGAGAGGGAGGAGAAGGGTTTGTATCGTGGTTGGTGTGGGTGGTGTTCTAGAGTAATTCCGGCGAAGAACGAGCAGACTTGATTGATTTTGCTACTTATGACTGTCTGCTTTAGGGCTTTGCATGTTGCATGCTGCATTTGATGCTTCGGCGACTTTTTTATTACGACTGATGCTGGTGAAGCTTTGCATTAAATGACATATATCATGACCCATGATACGGGGTCGCTTGGACAGATGCTACGATGACCTCAAGATAGCTATGCGAGATGTGTAAATGACGATATCACAAATCAAAAACCTTGTCAAGTTGATGCATATTCAATTAAATCTTGCTAATAAGAAACAATTCAAGTACTCCTGCAATGATTCGCCCCCCAATGCAAGCACAAATCCATCAAGCATACAATGTCATCAAGCATACAATGTCACATGCAGATCGTTTCGTTAAAGTAAAAGACAAGGTTGGAAGTGAAAAGGTGCAAAAAATCCGTATGGTCTCAATGGGCAGCAATCGTTCTCCAGATAGTCTTGAGCCTCGACTCCTCTCGAGGAGGTGATTCCTCGCGCCTGTGGCGACGATGAGAGCGTTCCTCTCTTGACTCCCTGGAACGCCGGGAGGCGCCCTCAGGCCTCTTCTCCCGCTCCCTCTCCGTATCACCTTCAATTTCCCGTTCACGTGCGTGCTCATGCGCACGCTCATGCTTCTCTCGATCTCTCTCCCTCTCTCGCTCTTTCTCCTTCTCTCTTTCTTTCCTCTCTTCCCTAGATCGACCGTGCTCTCGGCCGTGCTCTCGACCGTGTTCAGTCGAGTGTCGCACTCTCCTGCTCTCAGTGCGCTCAACACGCTCACTGCGAGGATGCTCCTCTTCGCGTCGTGACCGTGATCCACTAGACCGACCAGCAGACTGACCCTCCTCATACTCCGCCCGATCGTGACGGCTGCCACTGCTATGACTTGGCGATGATCGGCGCGGATTTTCAATCGGCGGTGCAGCCTTGGTGGCATTTAGGCGCAGCAAAGGCCCATTGGTATCCGACTTGCCTTCTGTCATGTATCGCAGGAAGGCACGGGGCTTGGGCGTCGGTAGCGATGTTGATACCTGCTTCGGTGAAGAAGTCCTGGTTGAGCGGGCTCGTTCGAGAGGGCTCGAGGGAGTATCGGAGGTGCGGCGTTTGGATCTGTGCTCGATGACTTCGGCCTCCATTTCTGGTTCCATTGCTCTCTCCTGCTCCTTCGCCTTCTCCTTGGACGAGCTCTTCGAGCGTTTCAGTTTGTCAGGGGCGGGGATGCCGCTGCGCTCTCGTTCCTCGGCAAGAGCGCGCTGCTTTCGTTGCAACTGGGATTTCTCATCATGTTGGCGTCGTGCTTCTTCCAGCGCTTTGGCCCAGCGGTTGGTGAAGATGCCTCGTTCGCTCTTCTGGCGCTGGAGTTGATCCCGGTGGCCGTCGGATGATGTCTTAGAATGCCGACGCTCTCCCTCGATCGGTGAACTGCGCTTTCTGCGGCGTCGGCTGTGGCGGGCTGCTGCGGCTTCTGCGCTTTCGTCGAGAGGCTCGGCATCGATCATCTCCACCTCAGGCTGGGAGTCTCCTGGGGGTGGTACGAGCTCGTCGGGCGCCACTTCGTCGCTATCGGGAACAGTGACTGGCTCCCGGGTAGCTTCTGGTTCTGCTGGTGGGTCTTCAGCGGGGAGGTCTCTGGCAGCCTCTGGCTCAGGGATTGGCTCCTCTAGCGGTGTCTCGAGCATTGCCTCTTCCGGCGTTGGAGTCTCGGCTGGGACTGCAGCTGCGGCCTCTGGTGTCTCAGCTGGGGCCTCGTCCGGAACAACTGTTTCAGCCGGGGGTTCCTCAGGTGCTGGGATCTCAGCTGGGGCAGCTTCGACAGGAGCTGGCTCTTCGGGGGTTGGCTCATCAGCAGGTGCTTCCTCTGGAATCTCCTTTGGTACCTCATCGGGTACGACTTCCGGTTCTGCTACGGGTTCTGTAGGTGTCTCGGTAGTGGGCGCTTCTTCCACTGGTGTCTCTTCCACTGGGGCGGGAGCAGGTGCCTCCTCAACTGCTGGTTCTGGGACAGGAGTCTCCTCTACAGCAGCGGGGACATCTTCGGTCACTTCTTTCACTTCAGCGGCAGGCTCTTCAGCAGCTGCAGGTTCAGGCTCAGCGGGAGTTTCAGCAGCAGGCTCAGTGGGCTCAGCAGGGGCTTCAAGAACAGGCTCAGGCTCAGGTTCAGCAGCAGGCTCAGGCTCAGCAGCAGGCTCAGGCTCAGCAGGCTCGGGAGTGGGCTCAGCAGCAGGTTCAGGCTCAGCAGCGGGTTCAGGCTCAGCAGCAGGTTCAGGCTCAGCAGCAGGTTCAGGCTCGACAGGCTCGGGAGTGGGCTCAACAGGAGCTTCAACAACAGGCTCGGATTCAGGTTCGGCAGGAGCTTCAGGCTCAGCAGCAGGCTCGGGAGTGGGCTCGGGAGCGGGCTCAACAGGAGCTTCAACAACAGGCTCGGGGGTAGGTTCAGCAGCAGTTTCGAGTTCAGCAGCGGGTTCGGGAGTAGGATCGGCAGGAGTGCTTTCTTCGACTGGTGCCTCTTTGGGAGTTTCCTCGACTGTTTCGGGCTCTACAGCTTCCACCTTGCCCTCCGCAGCAGCTTCAGGTTCGGCAGCAGGTGTTCCCTCAACTGGTGGTTCCTTGACAGGTTCTTCCGGAGCCTTTTCCTCTTCTGCTGCTGGTGCCTCCGTTGTTTCAGGTGATGGTTCAGCCTCCGGCGTTGGCTCTACCGCTAGCTCTTGCTCGGCGGCTGATTCTGGTTCAGGCGTTGGCTCTGCCGCTGGTTCGACAGCTGGTTCGACAGCTGGTTCGGGTTCCGGCGTTGGCTCTGGATCTGCCTTAGCACCCTTGCCCTTCTTGCCCTTCTTTTTCTTAGTCTTACCCGCTGCCTTTTCCTCTGCAGGTGGCTCCTCCGAGGGTGGCTCCTCTATGGGTGGCTCGGCTGCTGCTGGCTCTTCTGGAGCTGGGGCATCAGGAGGATTATCTACGGGCTTTTCGGGCTCAGCTTCAGGCTCCGGCGCTTTTTCGGCGGCTGGTTCTGGCGTTGGCGCTGGCTCTGCCGCTGGCTCTGGCTCGGCGGCTGGTTCGGGTTCCGGCGTTGGCTCTGGATCAGCTGCCTTAGCACCCTTGCCCTTCTTGCCCTTCTTTTTCTTGCCCTTACCCGCTGATTTCTCCTCTAGCTTTGGCTCATCTACGGATGGCTCGTCTGCCGTTGGCTCTGCTGGGGCTGGGACATCAGGGGGATTATCTGCAGGCTTTTCGGGCTCGGCGTCTGGCTCCTCTGTGGGTGGCTCGGCTGCTGCTGGCTCTTCTGGAGCTGGGGCATCAGGAGAATTATCTGCGGGCTTGTCGGGTTCAGCTTCAGGCCCCGGCGCTTTTTCGGCGGCTGGTTCGGGCGCTGGCTCTGGATCTGCCACTGGCTCCGGCTCCGGCTCTGGCTCTGGCGCTGGCGCTGGGTCGGCCGCTGGTTCGGGTTCGGGCGTTGGCTCTGGATCAGCTGCCTTAGCGGCCTTCCCCTTCTTGCCCTTCTTTTTCTTACTCTTACCCGTTGCCTTTTCCTCTGCAGGTGGCTCCTCTGTGGGTGGCTCGGGTGTTGTGGGTGGGGTTGCATCGGCTGATGGTTGATCTTCCGTTTTAGCCTCTGGGTTTGACTCTGCTGGAGTTTCGGCAGCCTCTGCAGGTGTTTCATCGGCCTTTGGTGCATCTTCCCCATTCTCTAGAGCGTCTTCGGCGGCCGCTTTAGCATCAGCCTCTTTCTCGGCTGCTACTGTCTCAGGATCTACATCAAGATCAAGATCTGGGAAAGCTTCGTCTACATACTGTCAGCTTTGTAAGGACTAAGGTAAATTTGAACACTGACCATCGTTGCCGTTATCGCCTGCTTTTTTCGTGTCGTCGCCTGCTGGAGCATCTTCTCCACCTTCGAGTTTTGCATCTCCTTCGGATTTTGCGTTCTCTTCAGACTTCGCACTATCGCCAGGCGCTGCATCGTCTCCGGGTTTTGAGTCGCCTTCAGACTTTGGGTCTTCTTCAGACTTTGGGTCTTCTTCAGACTTTGGGTCTTCTTCAGACTTTGGGTCTTCTTCAGACTTTGGGTCTTCTTCAGACTTTGGGTCTTCTTCAGGCTTTGCTTCCTCTTCAGTTTTTGTATCGCCTTCGGGTGCTGCACCATCAGCAGGTTTAGCATCCTCTGCGGGTGTCGCATCTTCTACGGCAGCCTCCTTAGAAGCCTCGTCGGGATTTCCTGCATCCGGTGCTGGCTCATCCTTGCCCTCTTCTTTAGATTCTGAGGCAGGTTCGTCGGGTTGAGACTCGGCTGGTGCGGCCTCTACTGAATCTGAGAAAATTGCGAGTTAATATCAAGTACAAAAGGTAGAAAATGAACCTCATCTATAGAAACCTGAGGCTGTACTTACCTGTGGGCTCAGCGGCTGCGCTATCATCTCCACTTGGCTCAGCGGAGGGATCTTCAGAGGCAGGGTCCTTCTCCGGTTCGGCGGTTTCGGGCTCCTTGTTGTCCTGGTTTTGGCCCTCGGTCAGATCGGTCGTTGAATAGGTGACAGGGTAGAAATGGAAAGAATTAGTCTCATAGTCAAAGGTCGTATATTGACGTTCAACCGATGCATATGAGAACTCAGGGATCTCGGCATACTTGAAAGCCATCTTCAACAGCGGCTGCTGCCGGGTCCAGGGCAGAGTCTTTATTCTCGAGTTCAGGGGGTGGCGCGGAACCGGCGGGAGAACGATTGTTATTATTCTTATTGTTCTTCGTCTTCTTCTTCTTGGGTGCCATTATACCCGGTCAATGACGTATCATATATCGAGGCCTAGGCGAGGCTGACTGGCGCGTGATGTGACGAGAACCGGGACAATAGGAAATTGACAAGTCGGCTTGTCGGGCTCGACACACGGAAAGGAATGGGGCAGCAAGGGAAATCGAGGAACAAAAGGTACAAAGGATGGACAATTGAGAGAGTGAAACTGGGTAGGGTACCTCATGTATTAGAGTACTAAAATGGAAAAGAAGGATATGCTTGTTTCTCTGGTGACACAGAGGTCGCATTGGACAGTCATGGTGAGGCGACGTATAGTAGTTCGTCTCATATGCGGTCGGATGGGACGACAACAAAGTGCATTACGGTCTTGGGCCCTGAACGTCACCAATGAACTGGCCGATAGAGCCAATTGTCATTGGGCCACGTTGGTCGTCGGGTCTCCATTTCCAGGAGTGAGGTCCGGTGCTTGATTAGGGCCGGGTGAGAGCAGTACGCTCCCCACCCGCGGAAATACCTGCAGCACCAAGGAGTAAATGGTGAGATGGGATTGGAAATCGCGGGGCAGATCGGTCAAAATAGGAAAAACAGTACTGCAGGATCGAGAAAACGGGTCTGTTGAAGTGGGGTGGACGCCATGGAATGAATTGGTTTGAAATGAATTTGAATTGTTTTGGTTTCGTTTGCTTTTGGGCCTGGATACTACACACTGAGATGAGAAATATGAATTGGGCCGAGGGAACTTGGCCGCTGTACACAAAGCCACGAAGGCAATGTTTCAATAGGAAAACCGATGGGCGACGCAGAGGTGATGCAGGCCAGGCCCATTTCTGCCCAACGTGTTCCGGTAGACGCGGCAAATACGATGCAGGCGTAGTACACCGCGGGTGGGGAGACCAGGGCAATTAACCTTCAAAAGGATCCGGTATTAGGGGCAAATATTGGGACTTCTAGTACATGTTTTGCATGACTGGTAGATTCGAATCGGAGATGCGAAACGGGGTGGTTGGGGCGATTGAGATTGTACGGGGCTAATAATGGAGTCGTGGATACTCTCGTGGATAGTTGAATCTCCACTCTCGACACCGACACTTCAGAGTATTGTCCGAGCTCTTTTCCGGGGACATCATTCTGTACCACTCGACTGTAAGGGAGTCAGCAGTTGAAATGGCGATGTAATATGCAGTTAAACATCGTGGACTGCATCAACAAATCTTTGAAGTGGAAGAGAGAAAAGTGGCGGAACACGAGTTTCTCGGGATCAGGTGATATTGCGCATTGGACTTGGACGTCAGATTCTATGTCTCTACTGTATTTCCATTCCACCTATGACTACAGAGTACAGAGTAAGAGTACAGAGTATGCAGATGCAGTCCAGCCGATCATTACTATCCTCGCGTCAATACCAGCCACTCCTGAACCAACCCGTCCGCCAATCCCTTCCAAGGTTTTTAACTTTGTCTGACTAACAATCTACAACAAGTTAACTAACCAACTAACTGCCTCACTAGTTACCTGGTCGACAGATCGTCTTACTTTGTACGGAGTACAACGGCTTTTCACCGGGGTCCTCTTCTTTCAAAATGACATATGTGTTCAATTCGACCGAAGGTACTCGGTACTCCGTACCTAAGAGATAGGTACAAAAGCCAACAACTATCGAGTCTAAAAAGAGCTGCATGCATGACCAGGGCACTTTTGTCTTTTCTAGCGGATTATCCTTTTTGTGCAATTACCGATAGTTATGCTGTACTTCCTAATACAAGTCCTTAGTCACATCGCCAGATACGGTCACCTATGTACCCAATGCAGCGGGCCAAGCATCCATGCCGTGTTGCGTGTGGTTAGCAAATAGCAGTCTAGGTGAACCCCTCGCATTTGTAAATATGATTCACATCTGATTATGATGTCGTTTGTTTCTATTCCCAGAATTGGGCCATGATTCTTGTGTTCTGGGCTCCTGGGCTCTTCGACTCTGTAGATAGGCATAAACATCACTTTCTTTGCCAAGCTTTCCTTTGCCACCCAGGCACTTGAAAGGAACATGCCGATCGGAGAGGGCTCGAGGTTAATAGACTCTTATTCGATATCTGATATTCTATATTTGATATTTGATATCGCATATTTGAGAGACAGGCTGTTTGAAGTATAGCTTAGTAAGGATGTTGCAATCTTCTAGAGAATGACCGGTGACTACCGGCATCATCGGATGAATTGCTTGATCGGCAATAATGGCCCATGGGAAAGCAACCGCCAATATCGCTTACGGAGTAGAAAAGCTCTGACTCCACAGCGTGACTCCAGCACATAATCCCCTCAACTCCTCTATCCCACCGGCGATCTTTGCTCCCCCTCACGATAGATACATCGAATGTTCGCTAGAAGTGCTGGCTAGTCAATACCATGGCGTAATGAAGCTCTGATTGGTTGCCTTGCTTTTTTTCACGGTGAATTGATACGTGCAGTATTACGGAGTAGAGATTGAAGTACAACATGTAGGTAATAGCAACGTCGCCAGCTTTATCGTACGCAATCAATTGCCCCTAGTGATTCAAGGACTCGAGAATGCCTGGTCGAAAAGGTAATGGGGTTGAAGTATTCACACGCGATGAAAACTCTGCTTAAACACATCTCAATACACTTCCCCCATTGCTTCTGACTCATTCTTGGCTTCCATATGTCAGCCTCAAGTCTTATCCAATAGGCTCCAACTCTTGTCAGATACGCCTCGGCTTATTTCCGATATGAATAACCCTACAACTCTGGTGCAAGGCGACGAATGTAGCTAAGAATATCGCGATTTTGCTTTCATATACTAGTTTAGAACCAATCCTCTCCTTCTGTAAGTTCTGCTCAAAGTCCACTTCCTTCACCCTGCTGTCGGATTGCCTTTAGGCAATATAATCATTTCTCCTCGTCTCGAACTGTTTGCCGCAGATTGGCTAAATTGGTTTCCACGCTGTTGACTACGTCGTCCGATGATTCCGGGTTCCCCTTCGAACCATCGGAATCGAGCATTGGGCGTTTTGCTATTCCCGCTTCGGGGGTAGTATCGCTTTTGCGCTTTTGCGCTTTCGGTGGGTTATCGCTCGTTTCGGGATCCCCTCAGTAGGCTTTGTAAGCACGTACCGGTTCTCCCTAAGCAGCTTGCGCAGTATTCCTGGCCTGAAACCAAAATATGTGCAGTGAATTTGCCATTGTATTGCTGGCAGTACACACAAGATTCCTCTAGGGTGTTATATGCCAGATCTGTCCAGAGGAAAAGAGTGCAATTTCATCCAAACTCGAAGTACAAGAGAGGACAAGAAAGAGAAACTATCTGTGTGTCCCGCCCTCCCGTTTTATACGTGTCCTTCTTGTAAACTGTGCAAAATTCAAATGGTGGCTCTTCACGCTTATTTGGATGTAGCTTGGGGAAAGAGCGAAAGTGCAAATATAGCAAGTACGTTCTTCGGCAAATGCGTTCCTTTTGGATCGTCACACAACTCACTTGCAGCTTGATTGCCCAGTAATTCTTCTCCGCTGTCATTAGCAGACAGCTGAGGAATATAATGGGTTCTGTCATTTCTGGTTGTAGTGGACGGCTTAAGTCCTTATATATGTAGGACTCCTTGGCATTATGCTCCGTCAAGCTTCTAGAGCAGACAACAATATCATCCAGATATGTTGGTGGCGTTTGTCTTTGGTTTATTGCCAGCCCGGTACCTTGTCGTCTCCGAAGGCTCTATATATTGGGTCGGGATATGCGGTCCCTTTTCTTGGCTCGTCGGGGGAGAGGCCGTTTCTTCTAGGCCATATTGGAGTGACTAAAGGCCTTCTCGATGAGACCCAGTGTGGTTACTATATTCAATTAGCTATATATCCCTTCTACTCTATGTCTTGGGTTGCGTACCTTGCCCAAGAACTTCCTCACTGGGGTTTTGAGCTTGAAGAAGAGCTTATAATGCTCTTTAGCCATAATCTCTGTGGCAATGATACTTTCGCTGGCCGCACCCTCCGCACCCTTGCTAACAAATTGCCCGCTTCAAATTGGTACGGGCTACCAGGCTGTCGGTACGCGAGTCACCACATTGGCACCTGTCTACCTCCAACACTTCCACGGCGGGTAGTGGAATAACTCCGCAGAGATTTAGCGTCACAACCCAATCAATCTTTTTTCGGCAATAGCAACGAGAAAGCTGTGTTAGACTCGGTCGAAGTTACAAAGTCTATCTGAGTTACGGAATTCCACGCAGTTTTCGAGGTCCTTTGGCACGGACAGCCCGCAGTGGCCAAGTGTTGGACACCGTCCGAATTTCAAAGGTTTGGATTGACCGCTCGAAGTCTGCTATTGGAAGTTGATATAGTGGTAAACTTATAGGTATTGGAAGAGACGATAACCTACGAACATCTCCAGGAGAAGCGCCCTGAGGGGTATTCTTTCCTCCCTTTGAGCTGTGTAGACGGTGTGATCCGCTGTTCGTCCTTGTTCCCATATGGCTACATATTAGTCCTCACCAAAGTGAAGGGAGAGCCGTTGGAGAAGAGATGGGCCGATGCATCTACCGAATGGAAAGAGTTCATCTACCGGCAGGTTCTGACTGCTATCAGTGCCCTTCGAGATGTGGGAGTTCTCTGGGCGGACCCTGGCCCCCACGATGTGCTTTACCACGAGGATGACAATAAGCCTTCTGTGTCTGTGATAGACTTTGAACGCTTCGAGCCACTTCATCCCGGGCAACTGCCCCATGCCAACCCGAGATGGCGGCTATCTTTGGCCTGGAGGCCTATCTCCTGAGAAATTCGTGACGATACCCAGGAGGCTAGAAAGTCGCATGTAGATACCTAGTCGATGTGGTTCAAGGCCTGCACCTTGCTATGAGATGATAATTGAATATCCCCCTGAGTTTTTTCTCATGATTTATTGATATATTTTTCTTTCTGTCAAGGGCGCCGGTCATTATCATCCTTTCAGTTATTATAACACCCAAAAGAAGATGGGAATACTCAAAGGGAACTCCCAAGAGTGTTTTTATAAAGTCCCTAGATATTCTCGAGCCAAACCGTGCATACGATAAAAACGATCATGAACGCCGGAGATAGAATGCACGAGAACGTCTACAGACACACTCTTTTACTTGCGACTACGGCAGGTTTTTAGGTCCATCGCGCCAACCGGGTTTTCGCCGCAAGGTATATATGTAGTCTCTTAAAGGTCTAGAAATAGCTCGTACCAAGGGTCCCCTACTTACAATATTTAGGAATAGTTAGCGGTTATATTCTAAAAGACACTAGGAAAGACCCCAAAAAGGTGCGATAGAAAGATGATAACAAAGTGGTCTTCTCTACGGGATGTACGAGCGATTTAGATACTATAGGTATTTTAGAGTAGGGCATATATCGTGTATACCATGAAAATGAGCCTGAACGCCGGAGATAAAATGCAACCTAAGTAGGAGACAACAAAAACAACTCATTTCCGCATGTGTTCATCCAAAGTCTTTCTCCACTTAGGGCCGTTGATTCTCATCAGGAAGATGACAGAGCTGCTTGCGAAACCGACGAGGCCGAGGATGGTGAAGATCCAGCCATTGCCGATAGCACCGATGATCGGGGCCGTGACGACAGAACCAACGCAGGAGAAGATGTTTCGCATGAAGTTGTTGAGGGCTACACCTTCCGAGGATTTTTTCGGCATGAATTCGGTGAGCATGGTGGTTACCATGCTGAAAATGAGCATGGAACCCATACCAAAGAAGAAGTTGGCAATCATCTATCAGATAGTTAGCGAGTGCTACTGAGGTATCGTTGAGATTAAATAAGAGTTGACATACCGGGACAAGCCAGAAGACTCCCCTCTCCGCGGCCCAACCATACCAGATCAGGGCTGCCGGGTACATGAAGGCGCCAAGCCATGCGTTCTCACGCATTCGGTCTTCCGGTCGTAGTACTAGTCTACCTTTCTCGTCGTATCGGTTTGCCTTCCTCGCCTCCCGGTGCATGATGCTGTCCATCCATTTGCCTCCAAATATACTGCTCACCATGTAGCCCAGCGAGTTTGGAATGTATAGCAAACCAACGATGATGGTAGAGAAGTTGTATGGCTCCTCTTTGAAGGTATGCTCAACGCTGATATTGAGCACATAGAGGGAACCGAAGGCGATGCTAGCATAGTACACACTGAGCAGGACGGGGAGGAATCGGAGGTAGAGAATGATTTTGAGCGGGTCAATGAAGACCATCTTCAAAGTCTTGAGATACCTTGCGGTTGCCCGAACAATCTGTTGCGACGAGACTCGACTCAGCGGGCGGTCGATATGTAGATCTTCCTCTTCAAGTTCAGCCAGCACAGGCTTGTGCACGGCCAACGTCTCGGGAAGGGCGAACAAGATAAAGATGAGAGTGATAGCACCAAATGCTGAAAGGAACCATAACGTGCTCCGCCATCCCCAACGCTGGGCTAGGAGACCGCCGATGATGGGTGCAAACAAGGGTCCACACAATGGACCCAAATAGAAGATACCCATGGCCCGTCCTCGCTCCCTGGGTTCCCAGAGATCTGCGATGGTGCCAGCACCAACCGCCTGGACAGAAGCAGAGGCACCACCACTCAACATTCGCATTACCACAAGCATCGCGATAGAATCCGAGATGGCGCAGAGGCAATTAAAGACCACAAAGAGAGCAAAAGAAGCCAGGTAGACGGTCCGTCGCCCAAGTCGCTCGCTAAATGATGACCACCACAATGGGAATATCGACATGGCCAGCATATACAACGCGATCGACAGATTAGTGATAGTGGTTGTCGTATTCAAGTCATCGGTTACTTGTGATAGTGAAGCTGATAGAATATTAGAGATGATCAGATAGATACATAATTTGGGATTAAAGACTCACGGAGGAATATCGCGCTACCCATTGGTGCTGTGGCTCCAGCAAGAGCGACGACAAATGTGATGAACCATTTCATTCGGCGAGGGTATGTCTTCGGATTCTCAACCTCTGCCACCAATGCTAACTGGCCAAACAAGCCTCTGCGCTTGGATCGGGCGACCTCGATGGGAGGACCAAGCTCCGTCAATTGACGTTCTAGGCGTGGAGGATTCTCCAGGTCGTCATTTTCTTCCTCGGCGGTATTGCTGGAGACACCCGAAAGGGAGTGAATGTCATTATCAACCTCGGACTTTTTGTCCGCTATGATTGTCGGATGTTCTCCACTGTCCGGGGATGCGACGATACCGTCTGGCTCAGATTGCTTGTTCATATTGGATGTATGTGAAGGGAAAGAAAGGCGACTCGTGCCAATTGAACATAAAATAAACCTGAATCAAAAAAATAAGGCGCATAAAGCTTTATAAAAGTAAAGTCAAGTGGAGTTTAACAAAAAACAGCCCTGTGGGAGCCCTGCAGATAGCCACTTGGGCACCGTAAAAGCGTCGATCTATTCCCCTGATATATAAGATCAGCAGGTATGTGTAGGCGCAACCTTGAGTAAATTGGATGTTGTTCCAGGAAAAAGTGAGAGAGAGAAAAATTCCGAATGCATTTGGAGAGTTGGAGATTTGTGACCGACAAGCACCGACAGCGACCGAGAGTCATAATATTATCTCTTGCACTCAAGCGCAGGGTCACAGTGCTTGATTATTCGACATCACGCTAGTCCACATGCTATCCCATAAAGATACAAGCCGGCTTATAGAGCCAGTCATCGTTGAGCGCGAATGTGCCGGTTTTCCGTCGGCAAATCCTGAAGGTGTCTCTCCGAGATAGATTGGAGACTTGAAGCGGTCTAGATGGACGTAAACTAGAATCTGGGAGAGAACAGATGCAACATTCTGATTGCATCATAAAGTATTTAACAGTCGCAATGGACTTACCTTGGCTTTCGCTTGGTATCCCTATATTGTACTTCCCCGGATATTACCTTGAGCTGCCCAGGTGTGTCAATAAATACCCCAGAGTCATATTCTTATCGTCATCTACCCCACCATATACAAGGTATATTGTAGGGCAGATCCAGGTGTACTTGCTATGATTATACAAATCTGTCGTTAGAACAGAGCGTATACCAAAAACAACCTAGAAACATCTTTGTACGCCGCATCGCCTATCTTCAGGTGGAGGGCTGCTGCAAGGAGGTGATTAATAAGCTTGGTGATACTGGCGATGGATCCCGGAGGTCAACATGGCATAAAGACGGTGAACTCCACCACGTCCCTCTTGACAAGAATTAATCACCTGAAACCACAGCAAAGCCCAAATCCAACATGACCAGCCCAACACAAACCAAAATCAACCCAAACGAGGTACAGGCCCACCTCTCCCAGTACAAGGGCGATAAATACGTCGACGGCTGGGCTTCCCTGTGGGACAAGGGCGGCAATCTGCCATGGGACCGAGGATTCCCTAATCCCGCCCTGGAAGACACGCTCGTCAATCAGCGCCCGACAATTGGCGCGCCTATCGCCACCGATGCACAGGGCCAGTCGTACAGGCGCAAGGCTCTCGTTCCTGGCTGCGGGAGAGGTGTGGATGTCCTCTTGCTGGCAAGCTTCGGCTTCGATGCTTATGGCCTCGAGTATAGCGCGGCTGCGATTGATGCGTGCAAGAAGGAGGAGAAAGATAATGCCAGTTGGTATCGTGTCCGGGATCAGACTATTGGCACGGGAAAGGTTACTTGGGTTCAAGGTGACTTTTTCGATGATGCTTGGTTGCAGGAGATTGGTGTCCCGTTGAATGGATTTGATATTATTTATGATTACACGGTATGGATTCCTCCTTTCCCTTGTGTGTCTGTCTACGTTGTGATATTCATCGCAAAGCGGGAATACATCCACGTGATTTGATACCAATAATTTTGTGACTATTTTTGTCCATATCTCATGTTCCTATGTTCACTGTTCTCAGGCTAACCATTATGCAGTTCTTCTGTGCCCTCGAGCCGTCAATGCGACCCAAATGGGCGCTCCGGCACACCCAGCTTCTGGCCCCTTCGCCAGCGGGTAACTTGATCTGCCTGGAGTTCCCCCGTCACAAGGATCCGCAGGCCCCAGGGCCCCCATATGCCTCTCCATCGGAAGCGTATATGGCACACCTGAGCCACCCCGGCGAAAAAGTTCCCTACGACGCAAAGGGTGTCGTCAAGCACGAACCTCTACGGGCACCGAGCAAAGACGGCCTGGAAAGAGTGGCGTATTGGAAGCCAGAGCGCACGCACGAGGTAGGCCAGGGCGAGAACGGGGTGATCCACGACCGAATCTCAATCTGGCGCCGTCGTAACTAGATCTGCCGAAAGGCCGAAAGGCACCTAGCAAAAACCGAAGACAAAAATAGATCTGCAATTGCACAGTCGGGTCCATTGAAAAGGCCACTGAAAAGGCCAAGACAGAAATGAGATAGCATTGGTCTGAGTGGCTTAGGACTTCTTCACAAGGGCATTGTAGTGTTCGCCGAGTCCGTAGGTGTGGCGGTAGTAAGCGAGCCAGATAACGCGCTTGCGCTTCTCCTCCTCGTCGAAGCTGTCGCTGTCACCAGACTCGATCTTTTCCATTCGTCCATCCTTCTGCACAACATTTATTTCCACACCGTATGCTCGGGCAATCGCCTGTAGCTCCAACTGCCCTCCCCACTCAGCGGTCAATTTAATCTTTCGAGTGTATGACTCTAGGGGCTCTTCCATGAACGCCTCGAAGTCCTCTTTATGTTCCATAATGAAATCTGCCGTGACAGCTCGAACAGCCCGGTAGCCATCGTGTTGCGGAGAGGCGACTGTGTCGATCCGTGACTGTGTCGCGGGCTGGAGGACGATTCGGCTTGGGTCCGGCCGCAAGCCGAGTCCGGACTCGTCGAGTTGTTTGGCAACTGCTGAGTAGAGACAGTGCCCATCCGGAGTCACTTCTACTTCCTTCAGACCCAGCTTTTTGAACACAGCATCCATGACCTCCTGTTCATTGCCTCTGTAGTTCGTTTGCGTCGCGGCTTCTTCTGCTGCGGCGGCTGACTGGGCGGCTTGCTCAGCTGCACGCCGCGCGAGACGAGCTTTTTGGCGATTTGGCTTTTTGGAATTGGGTGTAGAAGAAGGTTCTGGGGTAGGTTCGGCTGCTGGTTCTGCTACTTGCGGCTCCTCGGTGGGGTTGTCTTGTTTCAAGTCTCCGTCATCTGCCGCTTGATCATCTTCCAGACTGAGGTCTGCGAGGTCTTCGGCGGGATCTCCATTTAATTGTGCGATCTCGGCTTGTTGTTTCTCGGACAGATCGCGCTGCATTCGCTCGCATTCATCGTTGATTCCTTTCCGAGTTTTCTTGGTGGCGGACTTTTTCTTTTGCGTGACCCGTCCTTGGAGATCTTTTTGCTCTTTGCGGTGTTTTGACAAAAGGTCTTCCATTGTGGAATAACGAAACGAGAACAAACTTCAACAATTCTATTATAACGGGGGTATATGCTATGAATGAAGACAACCAAAACACCTCGAACCCCGCGGAACCCTGACGATGCAGCCCTAAGTTAAACCCCAAAGAGGACTAGTGTCTGCTCCACGGCATAAGGATATTCCAGGTCCGTGTGCCATCGTGTACCTCGGTTGATTCATCAAGTAGTCTTGGCCTCGGTAGTCTGGGGTAGGGGGTAGGTGGGACAGATGTAACAAATATAGACTTCTCTCTTTGATATTCTTAGTGTATTAAGTCTAAATCACAATTACACAATGGATTCCGCAAGTCTTTTCAACGTCAAGGTCAGATCACACGTATTCTACCTCTCCGACCATTCTAACGCGCTCACAGGGCAAAGTGGTGCTGGTCACCGGAGGAGCCAAAGGCATCGGTCGCATGATCTCAGAGGGCTATGTAACAAACGGTGCCACCGTCTACATCTCGTCGCGTGATGCCAAGGCATGTGAGCAAGCAGCCAAGGAGCTCAATGCCCTGGGCAAGGGCAAAGCCTACGCGATTCCGGCCAATTTCTATAAACTCGAGGAAGTGAAGAGGCTGGCCGAGGAGCTAGGCAAGCGCGAAAGCAGTAAGACACCACATCCAATGGAGAATCATATCATTTCTGACAAGATGTCTCTTTCCTAGAGCTACACATTCTCGTGAACAACTCCGGCTCGAACTGGGGCGCCCCCTACGACGAATACCCATCCGAGGCCTTCACGCGAGTCCTCACCCTCAACCTCCACCGCGTCTTCGATCTGACCCAGCTCGTCACACCCCTCCTGGAGAAAGCGGCTACACCGGAGGATCCTTCTCGCATTATCAATATCGGTAGCATCGATGGACTCCGTGTTCCCTCGCTCGAGACATTCGCATACACTTCCAGCAAGGCCGGTCTGCACCACTTGAGCCGGGTGCTTGCCAACCACCTGGGCAGGCGAAATATCACGTAAGTATACATTATATGCTTCACCTCTCTTCGTTTGATGTATCGAGAACTGATTCAATTTGCAGCTCTAATACCTTGGCCTGTGGTCCTTTTGAAAGTAAGATGATGGCTGCTACCTTGAAGACATTCGGTGACTCTATCAAGGCTAGCGTGCCTCTGGGTCGGATTGGAACCCCACAGGACGTGGCCGGGGCTTGCTTGTTCTTGAGTAGCCGTGCCGGTGCGTTTGTGAACGGCGCGACTATCACACTCGACGGTGGGAGTGCCGTCTCTGCCAGGTTGTAAGCAATGGAGGATATCTGTAAATAGCTGTGTTAGCATAAGCATTATTGGTGTTCCTAGTTAGAGAGGACTGAATTCGGGAGAGAATCCCTGACATTCCAATCAATGGCTGGTTACCATATTCGTCCAAGGGACAATCTTGTTATGAGTCACTACCCCAGAGATTTGCAAAATTCATATTCGCCTTTTTATACATCGCACCTCAAGAGTCTCGCCTTCAAATTGTTATCTCAAGGCTTATCAGGCCTGGAGCGGCGACATAAGTGGAGCGGCGACATCATCAATGGGAATGCGTCATTGCCTTTCCACCTCTGCCAGGCCCAAAACATATCTTTCTATCAAGTTCCCCATCAGTACCATCTCGCATCTATTCTCAAGCTTCATCAACACATTACTTGCATCTGAAATCGTCTTAATCGCCGAACAAGGATCCCCCGCCTTTTCTGACTGATCGCAAGTATCATCGAAGTACAGGATACAATTTCCAGCATCATATATCAGACCCGTTGGAGCACCTGTTCTTGCTGCTTTAAGTTTCTCGACTGGGAATAGTCGGTGTGGCCGCTTTCGTAACGCACATTTGAATTTCAAATTGTGCCCTCTCTTCTTCTTCCGCCACACAGACCATGAGCTCGTCAGATGGGCATACTCGGTCCGGTTCTAGCTCCACTGATCCCTATTCCAATCCAGATGTCTACTATGGCAAGGAGGATAATATCAACAAGTTCAAGGCGCGAAGACGTGCATTCTCGGTGGTAAGCAGCCACCCCTGAACAGTACCCCGCGGTACAAGGTACATCAAGCTTATCTTTGACTGGGATCTACAGGGTCTGAATGACTACAGCCGCGAAGACATCAATAACTTCTTTGGAACCTTGCCCTCTCGACGCGGTAGCCACGGTATGCTTGTTATAAATATGTCGGATATGCGGTCGGTGCGAAAGCTGACAGCAGGACAGATGAGGCATCGGGACAACCTCGGAAGTTCCTTATCGAGGTGGACGAGACGCTTGCGGCTCTTTTGAAGCAGGAAGATACAGACCAAAATATGCAGATCACCATCGAGGATTTGGGACCCAAGGTACGCTGGATGGTGTCAAACACAAAAGGACCACTACTAATCGATGTAGGTGATCTCGGTCGGAACAGCAGCGTCATCTGGACATAAGCGAGTCGACGTGCGGGGCACATACATGCTCTCCAACCTCCTCCAGGAGCTTACAATTGCCAAAGACTACGGTCGCAAGCACATTATCCTTGATGAAGCACGGCTGAGCGAAAATCCAGTGGCGCGGCTATCTCGTCTAATCAAGAACTCTTTTTGGAATGCCCTCACGAGACGCATCGATGGCTCCAACATCGAAGTGGCGGGTCGAGACCCCAAGGATTGGACTGCGGACCCGCGACCTCGGATCTATGTCCCGCCGGGTGCTCCAATGCAGTTCGAATACTACGAGCGGATTGCGAAAGAACGCCCCGAGCTACGCCTTGATGTGCAGATGCTGCCGGCTGTAATCACGCCCGAGTATGTGATAGGACTCAACGACAAGCCCGGCCTCCTTGCATTGGCTATGCAGAAGAAGCTCAACGAATCGACCGGGGAGACTGATCTGGTCGGTGTGCCGTTCGTAGTGCCAGGCGGCCGGTTCAACGAGCTGTACGGTTGGGATAGCTACATGGAATCCCTGGGACTGCTCGTCAGCGACCGCGTCGACCTCGCTAAGGGCATGGTAGTCAATTTCTGCTTCGAGATCAAGCACTACGGCAAGATCCTGAACGCAAATCGATCTTACTACCTCACTCGCTCGCAACCGCCCTTCCTGACCGACATGGCACTGCGCGTCTACGAGAGAATCAAAAACGAGCCCGATTCAAAGGAGTTCCTGCGCAATGCTGTTCTCGCTGCCATCAAGGAGTACAACAGCGTCTGGGTGACCTCCCCTCGCCTCGATCCAGAGTCTGGTCTGTCGAGATATCGCCCTGAAGGTTGGGGCGTGCCCCCAGAGACCGAGCCCACTCACTTCGTGCACATTCTCACTCCGTACGCACAGAAGCACGGGATGACCTTCGATGAATTCGTCAAGGCATACAACGCTAGGACTATAGTGGAGCCCAAACTCGACGAGTACTTCATGCACGACCGAGCCGTCCGCGAATCCGGCCACGACACCAGCTACCGCTTTGAGGGCGTGTGTGCTAACCTCGCCACAGTCGACCTCAACTCCCTGCTGTACAAATACGAAGTCGACATCGCACGAATCATCCGCGTGCACTTCAACGACAAACTTCCTATCCCAGCAGAGTTCCGCACACCCAAAACCCAGGACATCGAAACCGAGTCCTCTGCAGTGTGGGACCGGCGTGCGCGCAAGCGCAAGCAGCATATGGATAAGCTCCTCTGGAACCCTGAGAAGGGCATGTACTTCGACTACGATACAGTCAAGAAGGAGCGCACCGAATACGAAAGTGCCACAACCTTCTGGGCAATGTGGGCTGGCCTCGCGTCTCCCGCGCAAGCAGCTATTATGGTCGAAAAGGCTCTGCCACGCTTCGAGGCGTTCGGCGGCCTGGTCTCTGGCACTGAGGAGTCGCGCGGCGCAGTGGGCCTGGAACGTCCCAACCGGCAGTGGGATTACCCATATGGCTGGGCGCCGCAGCAGATGCTTGCCTGGACCGCCTTCATCCGCTATGGCTATCAGGAGGAAGCGGAGCGACTGGCGTACAAGTGGGTTTACATGATCACCAAGGCGTTTGTTGACTTCAACGGTGTTGTCGTGGAGAAGTATGACGTCACTCGTCCTATTGATCCGCATCGGGTCGATGCCGAGTATGGCAACCAGGGCACGGACTTCAAGGGAGCTCCGCGTGAAGGGTATGTTCTTGTCCTTACTTTCTTTCTTTTGTTGATACTTGGGTGCTAATTCGAAAATACAGATTCGGCTGGGTGAATGCCAGTTATGTCTATGGGCTGGAGATTCTCAATGCCCATATGAGACGCGCCTTGGGAACTATCACTCCCTATGAGACGTACCATAAGGCAGTCGTTGCTCAGAATGCATTCTGATTGAATTTGGGTTGCTCTTACAGTCAAAATTGTTGCACAGGCTAAAAGAGGATAGAAAATTCAGGTAGAAGTGAGCAAGATATTTGAATATGGTCATCAATCCGGCAGTGTTTATTGTCTAGCGCTAGTTTTCGGTTAATTCAGTCTTTTCGTTTGCTAAAAGAAGGTTGATAAAATAATAAAAAAGAATGGGCGTCGTATATTCTCGACTCACAGCATGTGCCAGTAGATGTACGCCGTACTGCGTACTCCGTATGCTTCATGCACCCCGCGATCTCGTTATAACGAACCCGGTGTTGACGAGTACGAACTGGTACCGGCGCTTTAATTAATCCGGCGTAATAATGAATTTGCCCCTTACTAACCGGCCCTTACATTTGTTACCAAAATTACAGACCCTGGCAAGCAGGGCCGGTTAGTTACAACGTACGTATTGGTCCACTTACATGTACGCTGAGTCATTCCACGACGACCAATCAGAATTCATGGAATACCGCGATGATCCATCCCCACTTCCAAGGTTCTTAAAGCTCGGTCCACCTCTCACAAGGTCGCTCTCCAGGACTAGCGGCGACTTCCTCTTCGGGAGAAAATCAGCCAATGGTGTATAGAGCTTTTCCAAGAGTTCGTTGAGATGAGGAAATGACCGATATTGAAGGAAAGCGTTATTAGTACCTTTTCAGTTCATAAATTTGGAACCCAAATATAAATAATATATGGGCCCTTACAAGAACCCTCCACGTAATGAACATTTAGTCATGTCTCAGTTGGTCCTAAATAAATAAATCCGGAGTGGGTTTCGCTGTTCTTAAAGTAAATGGAGTCCCCGCCAAATGAGCTTGAGTGCCTGGAGTACCCCAGAACCCCAACCCGAACCAAAGGCGAAAATAAGCCGATAGATACCTCGGCAGACCAACCAGGGCTCCGACCGAAAAAAGACCGCATTTCAGAGATCCCGAAGGCGTCATGGCTCTCCAGATCGAAAATTGACGGGTGCGGAGTTGGGGATCCCTCGTTTTCCCGAGGTAGTTCTCGTGTCTGGGGCTGAGGAATTGGTATGGATGTATGGATGTATGCACTTGGTTCTGGTCATTTATATTCTTGTTGTTTGTTTGTTTTTTTTTTGTAGGGGGTGGGTGTGGTTGTTGGTTGTCTCGTTAAGCTTATCTCATATCTAATGTTCATCTATAGGAGAGACACGCGACTCTTCGGGTGATGAGTGTAGGTACGATACTAGGGATGTTTTCTGGAAATCTTCTAGAGAAGATCTAGAGATACTTTGGTTCATGTTCTTGTTCTAGACTCTACTTTCTGTTGTACATTCCGTACAGAGTACGGAGTGGTTGTTCCTGATCTACCAGTCTTATCGGCTCTGGATGCGGATGCGGTTAGTTTGGCAGAGCTCAGTTGTGCCGAGGTCCAACTCGTAAGGCGGTTTTTGAGTCATTTTCCCTTCGATCAACAGGGTGGACCGCCTGCGATTGGATAGTTCATTTAGAGGTGTCATGTGTTCCGGTCTGATTTCGTGGAGATGCTGATATGCGGTGATATTCGGCATATATAGCGTAAGTGTAATATAGTGCAAGTGTACAATATAGTGCAAGATAACTGCGAGTATGAAGGATTACCGCGAGGATGTAGACTGTATAGCTTCGAGACTATAGAACTTGATCTACGTCTACTTGTGTGCGCACCACAACAATAAACGCCGAAAATCGCCAAAACACATTCCATGGTAGGAACACTCAAGTCAAAGGGATCTTGAGGATTTGCCTGGTGGATACCTTTCGAATACCGGGGCATGACAAAACAGCAAGGATGACTCAGGCAGACCTCGTTCCCAAGGTTCTGGGCAGCTTTTCTCTCCGAATGGCGATTCTTGCAATTGGCCAGACGGGCGTGATATTACGGGGAGTTCCTAGTCTATTTGAAATTGTATTATTGAATATTATTCCCCATGAACATTGCTCCGAATGCAGTCGATGCACGTGAAAATTAGCTTACGATATGTCCCGTATTGTCACGGTCATGGCATGTGTCTTCGACGTCATCCGGCCATCTCCACATAAAATCGAGCATTCAACATCTCACGCCAACGTGGAATCGAGGGGGAAACGAGAGGAAAAAGCACATGGAATGAAACTCCCTCGACGTTCCAGTGAGATGCCGATTATTGTGACACTAATGGCAGATTTCGAAAACCCAGTGGCAAAGGGTTGTCCCATTAGACCGAGGATCTGAGCCTGGATCCTCTCTTCCGAGACCCGCCTTCCGCCTTTCGGAGCACTTTGCCCGTGAAAGATTCCTGAATGATTGGAACCCATTGGAAGAGTGCCTAGGCATTGCGAGGTATTCGCCTGACTCCCGGTGAGCCGAGCGTTTACCGACTGTGACGCATTTGAATGTTTAATAAGTACCCCGGGTTTTCTGGCTTGTCCGTTTCCTCTTTTTTATTATAGCTTCTCTTCTCTTCCTCCTCCCTCTATATCCCTTCCTACCTTGCTTCATTCTATATTCGAAGCTTCAGAACAGACGTGACACTACCTGCACGCCTGAATATACTATCTGACTATATCTTTACTATCTTTACCCTTTTTCTGTATTATACCAAAAGTCATGGGTCTCTACGAAGATGAGGACCGCCAGTTCGCGGCAGAGGTTCAGGCCGTTCAAAACTGGTGGAAGGACTCTCGGTGGCGCTACACCAAGCGCCCTTTCACAGCCGAGCAGATTGTGGCCAAGCGTGGCAACCTCAAGATCGAGTACCCTTCCAACGTGCAAGCGAAGAAGCTCTGGCGCATTGTTGAATCAAACTTCGAGAAGAAGCAGGCCAGCTACACCTACGGATGCCTTGAGCCTACTATGATCACCCAGATGTGCAAGTTCCTCGATACTATCTACGTCTCTGGATGGCAAAGCTCCTCCACGGCTTCGTCGACCGACGAGCCCTCCCCTGATCTGGCTGATTACCCTATGGTATGTTGATAATACGATATCAAAAGTGTGGATGTATACTTACAATCATTCTACAGGACACCGTGCCCCGCAAGGTTAACCAGCTGTTCCTGGCACAACTCTTCCACGACCGGAAACAACGTGAGGAGCGTGTTACTACCCCCGCAGCCCAGCGTGGAACCGTCGCCAACGTTGACTACCTGCGCCCCATTATCGCCGATGCCGACACTGGTCACGGTGGTCTGACCGCCATCATGAAGCTGACCAAGCTCTTCATTGAGCGTGGTGCTGCCGGTATTCACATCGAAGATCAGGCCCCCGGCACAAAGAAGTGTGGCCACATGGCCGGCAAGGTCCTCGTTCCCATCAGCGAGCACATCAACCGTCTGGTTGCCATCCGCGCCCAGGCCGATATCATGGGCTCCGACCTCCTCGCCATCGCCCGTACCGACTCCGAGGCCGCCACCCTCCTCACCTCCACCATCGATTACCGCGACCACGCCTTCATCGTGGGCTCCACAAACCCCACCATCAAGGATCTCAACGACCTGATGGTTGCCGCCGAGCAGGCTGGCAAGAACGGTGCCCAGCTGCAGGCCATCGAGGACGAATGGACCGCCCAGGCCGGCCTCAAGCTCTTCAACGAAGCCGTCATCGACACCATCAACGCCGGCTCCCACGCCAACAAGAAGAGCCTCATCGACCAGTACCTCGCTGCCTCCAAGGGCAAGAGCAACAACGAATCCCGCGCCATCGCCAAGAACCTCACCGGCGTCGACATCTTCTGGAACTGGGATTCCCCCCGCACCCGCGAGGGCTTCTACCGCTACAAGGGCGGCACCCAGTGCGCCGTCAACCGCGCCATCGCCTACGCGCCCTTCGCCGATCTCATCTGGATGGAGAGCAAGCTGCCCGACTACAAGCAGGCCAAGGAATTCGCCGACGGCGTGCACGCCGTGTGGCCCGAGCAGAAACTCGCCTACAACCTGTCCCCCTCCTTCAACTGGAAGAAGGCCATGCCCCGCGACGAGCAGGAGACCTACATCAAGCGTCTCGGCGAGCTCGGCTACGCGTGGCAGTTCATCACCCTGGCCGGCCTGCACACCACCGCGCTTATCTCGCACCAGTTCTCCAAGGCCTTCTCCCAGCACGGCATGCGCGCCTACGGCGAGCTCGTGCAGGAGCCCGAGATGGAGGAGGGCGTCGACGTCGTCACCCACCAGAAGTGGAGTGGTGCCAACTACGTGGATAACTTGCTGAAGATGGTTTCCGGTGGTGTGAGCAGCACTGCTGCTATGGGTAAGGGTGTGACCGAGGATCAGTTCAAGAACTGATTTGTTCGGTGCGGCTCATGTTGATACCCTGATGGTTTGGCTGTCTATCTCTATATATGTGCTTGATGTCTTGTGTATGTTGATTGTGGCGTTTTCCTTTTTGTTTCTATAGTCTTGACTTGATTCCCTGTCGGTCTTGCTCTCCTGTTGGATGAGTGGGGGCCGATTTATTTTGCATTTTGGAAATCACGACATAATTGATTTACATCTTGAATGAATGTGACTTTTTTGGTGGTTATTTAAGTTATAGTGTAAACCTAGAGGGAGGATGTTCTTCCGCGTTCAAAGTATAAATTAGTGCTGAACAAGGACACCTAGCAAAGTTAATCATTATTAGACGGGTGGATATTTAACAAATTATCATTGAAGATGGATAAAAATAGAGAAGTTAGCGCCCCATAAAGGACCCTGAATATATATTGTCTATTAAATATATAACACTTAGCGAACTTGATTTAGTTACCCTAGAAGAATTGCCATAATCAAGAAAGAGAGCACATTTAGAGTCAAGCACAAGGTGCATGTTCACCGGTTTAATAATAGGGATGTACTAGTAAAAAGACATAACAAGAATCATCGAATCATTGAATTAGGACATAAGAAAATTTAATGAAGAATGCGCCCCTCCTTCCAATATCAGTCGCTGAAATATTCATCAAGGAGTCAGTAAGTTGTCTCCAGCCGTCAGACGTGCACCAGCACCGCTGGGCAGAAGCAAATTAGTTAATGAGCTTTACGCCATATCCCGACATGCCTCAAGGTCCGAATCTCACACTCGAAGCGAGTAGAGCGCTTGTTAGGAGCCTTTTCCCATGCATCCGTCGCTTGCTTGCGCTTTTGATTTGGCGACAAAGATTCCAGGGGAGGCCGTGGTATTTTTTGGAGCTGTGCTCGCTCAAAGTCAATGAACATTACCCGACCACTGTCCTTATTCCAGACCATGTTTCCGGCGATTGGATCATTGTGAAGCACGCCCAATGCGTGAATAGCATGTAGCGAGACTTCGGCTTCTTTAATTAACCAATCTGGTTCAACATCGTGTGGCTTAGCCAGCGTCTTGCCCGCATACCCCATCAACGTCAAATGTACAATATCCGCGATGCCGTCGTAAGAGAATGGTTGACGGAGAGGTAAGCCACCCAGTACAACCGGCACGTGCACCCCCTGTATTGGTCGAAGACGCGAATACACACTTTCCTCATGTTGGGCGTATTTAACGAACTCGACTGGCACCCCTTTGCCAACGAAAGTATACCCGTGAGACAGCAATGTCACTTTATGGAGGGCTCCGCGTGAGCCATGAATATGCAAGGAATCGCATCCTATCTCCAAGTCAGGCCGCGGGTCATGCATGGAGAGTTGTCGATGGAGGAGACTAATGAGTGTCACCTGACTGATTGAGTGTCGACCAACTCCATGATCCCGCACATTGGGGCATTTCTCATCTAATCTTCCTCTCGTGACCAAGCCTAAGAGGCACTGCTGTGTACAATACTGGCGAGATTTGCCCTGTGAGGAAGAGCCTCCTCTGGATATTACTGTAGTTGATGATGGTGGCAAGGGTGAAGAACCGGCGAAGCGGGAATCCCGGGGCCTTCGACTGGGGGTATTTGAGTCGAATTCGTCGGAAGAATCATCAAACCCAGACGAACTCGGAACCTCCAACGGAACGCAGGATTCAAAAAGTGCAGTAGGCATTGATCGTGTCTTGACGGGAGACATACGACAGTATTTGTTTCTGCTCTTTGGGGACATGAAATCGGAATCTGAACAGGGTACATCCTTCACCTTCTCTGCTTCCTCCCAAAGGTCTGCATACACCATTACCCATGTGTCCAGATTTTTTGCTGCCGAGTTTCTCCACTGAATACTTCGCGGCGGTGTTTGCAAAGCTCGGAGGGTAAAGGCCAACACCTGGCCGAGTGCTGTCAAGTGTAATCTGTTATCGTCGCCTGTGTTGCCGGTCCATCCAGTTGTATCACCAACATCTTCTTTCGGCAGCGATAGATAATAGTACACGGTGGAAGGATCATCGTGTGGAACACGAAGAAATATGAATGCTTCGCCGGTACACACATATCCATACTCCAGCCCTGCTTTGATCATGTAGGAGAACGCCTGTGTGATGACTGCAGCCACAACGCGCCGACAAGTATCTTCTGGCTTCTCAACTTCCTGATAACAAAGCACGTCGTCGAGCTCTATGTCCGAGAGCCCAGCCTTTATATGAGCAAGCGTGAGCTTATGTGGCGCTTTGTATTCGACAATGAAGGCAGGGACCCTTTCTTCGGGGCCTTTGTTGTACACACAGAACTGGTCCGCTCGGGGTCTAGAGGGCTTTCGCAGCATAGGATTTTGATCATTCGCAACTGACTGAGCCGTAAGTTGAAGTTGAGAAGTATGCGACTGTTTTGCGGCTAATCGCTGTGAGCGGCGCGGTTGTCCCTGCGTCAAGCTCAGAGATCCCATATCGGCCACTATCTCTGATTCGTCCGTCAATGTGTTCGCATGGTTTTCGAAGGTCACATCCCCATTGAGGTGGAAGACTCGTCGGAGTTGAGGACTTGCATACAGCTTCTTTATGACCTCGGCGACACGCAATTCGATCGTGAACCGTTCAAAATAGCCGAGATCGAGCTCCGAGCCCATCATTCCTTGAACATCTTGCCCATATCGCTCTAGCGTATGCCTCGGCGTAAAGTGGCGCTGGACGACAAGATCAACGCACATGAGATTATCCCATATAGTTGTCTGCTCCTGTGGAAATTCCACCCACTCTCGGATCCTAGCCGGGCGAAGCTTATTGTCTGCATTTGCCGGGTCGCCTTTGGTCGATGAATCTATACAGGTTTGTACATTCATGCCAAGAAATAAGTGAACATGGCAAGCATCGAGAAACTCGGGAAGAGTGGTATCTCGAGTCTGGATCCTTTCTTCACTTAGTTGACGTCGGGTCTCGGCCTCGCGTTGTCGAGCTTCTGCCGCAAGTTGTCGAGCTTCTGCCTCGCGTTGTCGAGATTCTGCCTCGCGTTGTTGAGCTTCTGCCAGAAGTCGGCGCAACTCGGATACGTCTGGCTCCATTTCTGGCGAATTCTTCCAAGATGAGATACAGAGTGAGAAACTCGATGAAGGGAAGGAAGGGTGAATTTGTGTCGCCTTTTCTAGGTAGGAGCGAGCAAACAAAGTAACAACCCCGCTTTCCCTTAGCCAATCATATCCCGCATAGTCGCATAGTAAGTCTTGGGTGGTTTGTGATGCTTATGTTGTAGCAAAAGAGAAGAGATGGATACGGTGTCTTTCTCGGTCTTTCTGGGTCTTTCTTGTCTTTTCCGGTGTCTTTGTTGGATATTGTTTTGTCGGGTCACTCTTATAGACAGAAAAATGCAAACAGTGAACCCCAAAATAGTGAAAAAGGAGTAAGATACCCGTGTTAAACAGACAGGGATCAAGAGATATAGTCACATGATTTATGGTGAACGGCTGATCACGTGTACAAAATAGCATCTCGAGGTCCAATGGATGGATCGCGATTCGCGATAATCCCGATATTTCATTCAAAGCCTATCAGATGGTGCCACTTCTGTAGAATCTACTTGTACTCCGTACTCAGCTAGGAATCCCACAATCTATCCATGCCCACCTCCGAAATCAAATGATCGAGTACGCAATTAGCACGCTAATTATCTGTGACGATCATAAGAGCCAGCTGGACAAAGTTCATTATGTACAGTAATGTAGTAAGCGAGATTCTAGGCAAGGAACTGATATACTGTATCACATATGGATGCATGGATTCGAGAGCACGACTATTGGCGATTGCCCTCCCCGTCTAGGGACTACAATAATATAGCAACTAAGAGTACCAAGCTTAAGGGCCTATACCCCCACTATCAGGTATCAAAGTTGTTATCCTAGGGCAAAGAAAGCGCCTGCATACTCCTGGATTAGGTGGGAGCTGGTTAGGACATCGGCCGAAGAATGTTTGAGACAAAATTGTGCCGGGCAAAGGCTAATTATCTACTTGGAATTGGATGTCGATCGACTATTACTGTACTCGTTTACTTTTTTGCAGCTAATGTATGTACAGCTGAAAATTGCGGACAGTAGAGTTGGTAATAACTCCATGCATTGCTATCTTTGTGGTTGTTATGCTGTAAATATGTTTACTAAATTCCCCCCCAGGACTGGATAACTCACTAACTGGAACATAACTAAATATTTCTCTAACTACATCTAGTTAGTCGACCAAGACGGCACCAATTAATAATCAAAATAAGATTGGCTCCACTTTTTAATTCGTCTAGAACATAATAGGATTGCAGGAAGCGTCATGCCGGTCATACTCTAGCGCACTTCGTGTGAAGCCGCGGTTATTCTTTATCTCGGCGTGACACTCAATACCGGTTAGCCCTTGGATTTATGTCCTCAAAATAGAATAAACATAAAAAGGAGGCATCGGTAAAGACCAAAACAAGGAATGAGCCGAGAGCTTGGGACAAGTGCGGGGCCTTCACCTAATAGGGGTACGGAGTACGGAGACATGGCATGAATTATGGAGACATAGACATACGTACGGAGGGATATTGATATCAGAGTGGTGGAATTTGCCTAGGTAAAATTACTTTAGGTATAGCCGTTGTAGATCCCATTATGCTATTATCGGGGCCCACATCCACTTATTTATATAATATCCGTAGACAACCGCTCACTTTCCACCTCTCTTTCTAACCTTAATTTATCTTAATTTATCTTCATCATGGTCGAACTACCCGAATTTAAGACTGTTCCGCTGGAGGAGATTCCTGTGCGCGTCGCCACGGCCCGCAAGGCGTTTAATGAGAACAAGACCCGTGATGTGGAGTTCCGTCTCGTCCAGCTGCGCAAGCTATACTGGGCGTGAGTACTGGGTTCTTTTGTCTTCCTGGTCATTTAACTAACAGTTTTACAGTGTTAAAGATAATGAGGAGGCCATTATGGAGGCCTGCACCCAGGACCTGAACAAGCCTCGGTTCGAAACCAACCTCGCAGAGAGCGGGTGGCTCCTGAACGACATTGTCTTCACGACGCGCAACCTGCACGAATGGGCCAAGGATGAGAAGGCCAACGATATTGATCTCGCCTTCAAGTTCATGAATCCCAAGATCAGAAAGGATCCCCTGGGTACCGTGCTGGTCATTGGGTATGCTACCCCCATCCCCCACGATGCGCATGAGAATACCCCCCGAAGGCTAACAAGGCTCTTCCCTATTCCAGTGCCTTCAACTTCCCCTTCCAGTTGACCCTCGGCCCCGTCATCGGTGCTATCGCTGCCGGCAACACAGTGGTGATCAAGCCCAGCGAAAATGCCCCCCGCAGCGCGGCCGTCATGCAGAAGATCATTGAGGAGAGCCTCGACCCCTCATGTTACATGGTCCTCCAGGGCGGCATCCCCGAGACACAGGCCTTGCTTGCCGAACGGTGGGACAAGATTTTCTTCACAGGCGGCGCCAACGTTGGACGCATCATCGCCAAGGCCGCTGCACCGAATCTGACTCCCGTCGTGCTCGAGCTGGGTGGTATCAACCCAGCCATCGTGGCCAAGAGCGCGGACCCGCGTCTCGTCGCCCGCCGCTTGCTCTGGGGTAAGCTCCTCAACGCCGGCCAGATCTGTACCTCGCAGAACTACCTGCTGGTCGAAAGATCGCTTGTTCCGGCGGTCGTACAGGAGTTCAAGAACGCCTACAAGGAGTTCTACCCCAATGGTTCCAAGGGCTCCTCTGATTACGCGCGCATCGTCAACTTGCCTGCCTTCAACCGCCTCAAGACCATGCTTGATAATACTAAGGGCAAGATCGTCATGGGTGGCACTATGGATGAGAAGGAGCTCTTCATCGAGCCGACCGTTGTCCTGGTCGACTCGGTTGAGGACTCCCTGTGCTCGCAGGAGAGCTTCGGTCCCTTCATCCCCATCTTGCCTGTGGATAGCCTCGACGAAGGCATCAGCGTGGCCAATAGCGTCCAGAGCACACCGCTAGGTCTCTACCCCTTCGGTAACAAGGCTGATGTCGAGAAGAGTAAGTTTCCATTTTGTTTTCAGTCTATCTGATCTATTCTAACCCTCTCTCCTAGTTATTGCTTCAACCCGCTCCGGTGGCGTCTCCTGCAACGACGCCGCGCTCCACATCCCAACTCTGCCCTTTGGCGGTGTCGGCGAGAGTGGCCACGGTGCCTACCGCGGCCGCGCCAGCTTTGACGTCTGGGTGCACCGTCGCACCATCACCTCCAGCCCAAGCTGGCTGGAGGGCATCCTGGCTATCCGCTACCCCCCGTATGCCGGAAAGATCAGCACGTTCAATGCTGCCAGCGCTCTGAGCCCCGACTTTGACCGCAGCGGCAAAAAGCTGGGTATGGGCTTGCTGCGCTGCATCTTCACTTTGGGTGGAGGTAGTGCGAAGGCTGGAGCCTTCAGGGCTACTGCTCTTGCTGCCAGTAAGTGATCCTTTCTAATTTTCTTTCTGTTCTTGCCAAATTCTTGCCATTTCTGTGGATATTTTCCACATCTTGCACAAATCCGTCTCGTGGGTGGGTCCGATCAATATTGGAGAATTCTTTTCTTCAGACGAGGAGAAGCGAATTCCGAGATCCCTACACCAACCCCGTGGCTCCTTACATGGTTCCAACGATGAAGACGCATAATCTCTGCCTATCCCATATACCCCTAACCTCATGTGCTGGCTTGATCCCGTTCTCTCCACGCCGAGGATGCCCATCTTCACGCTTCTCTTCCAATCATTTCAACCCGCAGATCATTATCATCAAAGCTTTTGAAAATCACAGTCTAACCATTAATAGTTGCCTACGTCGTCCTCCAGATCCTCGAACGCCGATCTGCGAAATTGTGAACGCGAACATGAACATACGTTTGCCCCTGAACTTGGATACCCCGCTTACGATCTACGGTCAATCACTCCTTATTTTGGTATGGAGAAGTTGGGCTTCGGCTTGGATTAGGATGTGTGGATGACTTCAGGATCTTTTTGCTATAGTGCCACGTAAATAAATTTGCCATGTAGGTAAGTATGTACTTGTTGGATTTAGTTGCTCTTTTTACTTTTGGTGATTGATGCTTTTGTTACGAATATTTGAGAGCTATGTATATTTGTAATCCATTCAAGTCTTTTTTTGCTTTCGAGGCTTTTTACCCTGTAGTGAGTGTGTAGCTTATCTAGACATCAGGAATTTGGAATGGCTCCAATTGGAGCCATACATCCCAAAATTGGGAACAACAAGAACCCCACTAGCCTACAGCATTACAAGGTACACCGCTCATTGAGAATCTAGACAGATCCAACATTTATATCATCATTCGTGCTGTCAAATGCGCTATCCAATCAGACAAATGCCTCGGTTCATCTAGCTAGCCGAAAAAGGAATTAAGTCAAGTACATTGGCTCTAGCAGCGCCGTTCAACGCCGCGATTACTCACGCACAGGTACTTGACACCCTTGTATGGCTTGACGCCCTCGCCTAAGCCGCGACTGCGACGCTGGTCGATGTTGAGACTTTCCACCTTGATACCAGAGGGGAGCCAGCCTCGCACGGAGAAGGATACCGACGCCGAGTTAGGCATTAGGCTTGCATTGACCTGGGCTTTGGTTCTGCGTGGGGTGCGGGATGTAGATGATGGAGCGAAGAACGCGGGGAGGTGGGCGTTATCCTGGGATTGTGATCGGAGAGGGGGTGTGGGAGTTTTGTGTATGGAGGGATTTGGGGATGGGGTGGTAGCTGCAACGGGGTCTTCTTCCGCGTCTTCTGGTTGTAAGGCAGCGGAACGGGAGGATTTCTTTGTGGACTTCTTCTTCTTCTTTTTGCGCTTGGAGGGGTCTGAGGATCGAGTCTTCTTTGATGTGCTGGCAGATGCATCGTTGTAGGAGGTAGGCGCCTCGTAATAGCCTTGCAGGAGGTTGGCATTGGCATCTTCGTCGGCATCCTCGACACTGTCATCAAGGTCATCATCAGCTGATGGATAGCCCGAGACCCCGCAACGCAGTGTGGCAGTTCCTGTCAGTGTTCCGGCATCCTTGCCAGTGGGAACCCGCCATTCGAGGAGCCCACTTGAGGGGGAGAATTGAGCGTCACCACGGCTGGCCTGCATGTCCGTGATATGGCGGACAGACTTTGAGATCGGTACGCTGACGACAACCTCTTCAAGGGCCGGTCCGGAGCTTCCACTTCCGCCTCCGCCTAGGAATGACGGTGTTGATGTCCCGGATCCGCTTCGGGTAGCTCCAGGCCGGGAAGAGCTTTGGCCCGGGAAATTTGGGTTCAAAGTCAGCCGAACCTCAAATTCAGAACCAGATGACCCGAGTGATTTACGGATATCCACAATAGCAGGTAGGAAAAGCTTTTCCATATGGCTTGGTGCCTCATCCAGATCAGGATCTATGGGAAGGAGATCCACTTCGTACCCAGCCAGGATAAACCGCCCGTCGGGAGGTATGAAGCTGAGCTCACCCGGCCGTTCCTTCCATCGAGCCAGTCGAACACATGGATGAAATACCGGTAGTTCGATCTTGCGACCAAGGACATGCTGGCCACCAGGCGCTGATAACGATAGCAGTAGGTCCGGGACTCCCGATATTTTCGCAGTGAATGCAATGGTCCCGGATACCAATGCAGACAGCAGTCGTCCTGAAGGAGCCATAGTAACAGAGAGGGATTCAATGATGTCGACATATAGCTCATTAGAGGTATGTCGTACACCGGGCCGTCGCCAAGGAATGGCGGGTCCTTGTGATGCACTGCCGGCAGCGAGAGATTGCTTGAGAGGATTGGTAGATCCTAGCGTTGGCGTAGATGTACTAAATCCAGGCGAACACATTAATGCCAGATAATATCGTTTATCAAGTCAAGACTACTCACCCAATCCCACCTAGCAGCTTCCCCATCCACCCGGGAACCTCAACAACCTCCTGTAACGCATTGGGTTCGGTATTGCATACTATTCCTCCATCGCACATTTCATTAATAAGCTGCGCAACAACATCATAATTGGCCTGGATCTTAGTTGAGAGCAGCGGTGCTCCAACAAAGTCCTCAAGTACATCGATCACGCGATGCAGGAACTCCAGCGCCAGAAGCGGCTCCGTGTCGACTTCGCTTATTGCAAGAAACAACAGATTCGACTCAACTGTCGAGAATACCGTCACCGGCGGTGAAGCGCTAGGAATGTACAGCAAGGAAGGGCGTGGTTCGGCATGGGCAAGGTAGAGGGGCAGGATGGCGGAGGCCGAGGGCGGGCGGGATCGATATACATGTTCGACGAGGGGGGCGCTGGGAAGACGGGTTAGTGTGGTCTTGCAAGCCGACGCGGAATATCCCACTTTTGCTCGTCATATATGTAAACGGCATCAATCTCGCCGCTCATGGTGACTGTTGTCTGATGATGAGATCCATGTGTCGGCGTAGATTGCATAGCTCTCGTGTTTTGCCGCGGATTTCCGCTTTCCGATAACTTTTTCGAGACAACAGGCATCAAATCATACTAACCGGGCTCTGGTGGTACGGTCTGCGTTTGTTTCTTGTTCTTGTCCTGAATATATTTTAATACGAACTAAACACATTCATCTCCTCTGAAAAGCGCGCCATGGCTACCCAGCTGAAAGACGCCAAGCAGGCTCTGGCCGAGGACAAGTACGACGACTGTCTGGCCTGCAGAGTGACTGGTATGTTTATTTTTAGCCCGTGATTCGGGCTGGTATTACAAGCATTTGGTACTGATATTCGGCAACAGGATCTGCTGCTTTTATGGGCCTGGGGGTCTACAGCTACTACACTGGAATGGCCAATCTCCGGAAACAAGAGAAGGCCATCATGCAAGGCCCCTCAAAATACAAAATGGGCTCGCGAAAGTTAGGGATCTTTTCGATTTCAGCGACATTAGTGGGAATGGGGCTGTGGCGGGCGTTTAATTGAGCATTTTATATTGAACATATACCGAAGCATATGGATGTGACGAAGGCCGGGGTCGAGCAGGCTGTTTGATAGCGAAGTGCAGGTTGGAAGTTTTGTAAGATATTGATTGTTATTTAGTTGCAAGCCAATGATAATTGCCACTCCGGGTATCGGGAATATCCGCATCTATATGCTATATGACAAGGGGAAGAGGGAATTGGATAAGAAAAAGAGACAAAAAAAGATCAAAGAAACCCAAGGAAGACAGCAGCCAAAAAGAAAAAAAGCCATATGCAAAAAGTCCCTTGTTATGCACCCGAAAAGCACCTTCATACCCGGAATTTCAACCAGCCACTGTGTGACAATCAGAAGGGAATGGTCGTCACTTCGTCATCATATAATGCTTTACCCAGGGGAAGCCCTAGGTAAAGCGGCCTCGTTTCCCACCCCCTCCTGACATATCTCGTCCGTTGTTAAGTCCTGATAGATCAAAGAAATCTGGGAAAGTGAATTTCCTCTTGGACCCAATACTAGCAGGGGACTCCCGTGGCGAAATGCGCGCGTTGGATCGTGGGTGGTTGTTGTGACGATGGTGTGGCCGACTGTTGCGGGGCATCACCGACACGCTCACAGGAGCGTCTTGCATGGTCGCAGATGAGTTGTCTGACGACTGCACATCCATGTCGAGCTCCTGACACTGAGGGTATGTAGGACCGGCAGAGAATGTGAAGACGGCAGGCGTGGCGAAAGAAGATGTTTCGTGGAGTTGTGTGGGAGGAGTGATTGCCTCTGGCTTAGATGCGGGTACGGGCACTGAAGTGGGGGGCTGACGAGAAATTGTTTCGGGTGTAGGTTTTTCTTTGCGGACAGTAGCCGGAGTAGCACTTCGGTCACGCTTGTCTGCCTCTGTATCTTCATCGCTGCTCTGTGATCCAGTTCCGTCGCATTTTTCAGTTGCCCATTGTCGGACCTTCCACCCCTCTCCGTCTCCGAGACCGAGGTTCTCACGGTCAAGGAAGTGGAGCAGATCCTCTATCGCTTCCTGGTATCCTGATGACCTTGCATGGGCTTGTTCACATACTGCATTCTTGTACAGGTTTGTGACAGACAGAGCCGCCGCCTTGAATTGCTGGAGGAGTAGCTCCGGGGGTTGCGGGCGGGGTGTCGAGCTCGGAAGAGAGGTGTTGAGGGACCTCATGGAGTCCATGGCAGGGAGCAATGTCAAGGCCCTGCTGGGCAACGGGTTTGAGGACAAAAGTGTTTGTGTGGACAACTTCTAATGCCGTGCGTCGTTCGTCGGTAGACAAATGGCGATAGCGAGGAGCTTGCGGTGATGAAAGAGAGCAGTTGGAACGAAAGAGACTCAAATAATATAACAAACAAAGGCCAGAACAGCCAGAATCAGACAAATCAGGTAGTTGGTCGCCTACCTGTGCAACAATAAGCACCAAGATGTGTCAACGGAGGAACTTTCAAGGTTGTTGCAGATGACCTGGCCCGGTAACGAGAAGCCCACTTTCCGACGGAATAACAATATTCCATACCGTAGGCCCTACCGAAAGGCGGTATCTTCATTTGCCGTCGACGCGCTTTGAATACCTTCCCGAGGTGGTTCCTAGAATTATTCAATAGCATTCATTCTTTAGGACCCCCCTTTATGGATTGCTTCAACCTTTGAATTCGTCTTGGACTATATCTAGACAGTCTCCCTCACCTCCTCACCACTTCGACCGCAGCTGGTTCTTTCTTCCTGCACTACGCGACCCGACTAGTCGCGCGCTTCCAATATTCTTTGTTGCACGCTTACATACGTGCTTAAATAGCCAGCGCACCTATTCTGTTCACCACAGATAAAACATGGCTCCTGCCCTCGCGTCTGATCCTGTCTCGCAGGCAGATACTCCTATGACTGATACAAATGACGACACGGTCCCCTTGGTGCCCGTGGATAGTGCCGACGCGCAAATGACGGTATGTGAGGTTGTGTCTACTCGCTTGTTTAGAGTGAAGTTCTGCATGATTTCTTATGTGTTTTTTTTGATTTTTTTTGCTCTAAGCTCATGCTAATTTTCACTTTCGCAATCTAGAGCCGCCAAGACACCCCAGATTATACGGTAAAGACACCTTTGGTCTACAACGCTGTTTATTAGAGGGCGTTGCTAATTATTTGATAGGACTCTGACACAAATGCAAACACCACTGCAAGCAGCGTTGCGGGCGACGCCGCGGCCGATGGACGTAGGCGCAGATCTGAGGCCAATCACCTCAGAAAAAGCATCCTAGGCAAGAAGCATGGCCGCCTCGATAATACAAAGGTATGGGCTATAACATAAAATTTCCAATGGCCCATTTGCTGATACATGGTATCTCACAGGAGGATGATTCGATTCGCCGATTCCGATACCTTCTCGGTCTCACCGACCTGTTCCGCCATTTCATCGAGACGAATCCAAACCCTGAGATTAAGCAGATTATGGCGGAAATCGACCGACAAAATGCAGAGGCAGAGGAAAAGGCCCGCAAGGGTACTAAGCGCACTGGGGGTGCTGGTAGTGAGCGGCGCCGCAGGACCGAACAAGAGGAAGACGCAGAGCTGCTACAAGATGAGAAGCAGGGCGGCAATACCACTACTGTCTTCCGAGAGTCACCATCATTTATCCGTGGTGAGCTACGTGATTACCAGGTTGCGGGCTTGAACTGGCTAGTTTCGCTACATGAGAACGGTATTTCGGGTATCCTGGCCGATGAGATGGGTCTCGGTAAGACCCTGCAAACGATTTCATTCCTGGGCTATCTACGTTACATTCGTGATATCAACGGACCTCATTTGGTCGTCGTGCCGAAGTCAACCCTGGACAACTGGAAGCGAGAGTTCGCAAGGTGGACCCCGGACATCGATGTCCTGGTGCTGCAGGGTAACAAAGAAGAACGACAGCAGTTGATCAATGAGCGCTTAGTCGAGGAAAAGTTCGATGTTTGCATCACCAGTTACGAGATGATCCTCCGTGAGAAGTCGCACCTGAAGAAGTTCGCCTGGGAATACATTATCATCGACGAGGCCCATCGAATCAAAAACGAAGAATCCTCGTTGTCACAAATCATCCGCCTTTTCAACTCCCGCAATCGGCTACTGATTACTGGTACTCCGCTACAAAACAATCTGCATGAACTGTGGGCTTTGCTCAACTTCCTTCTTCCCGATGTCTTCGGCGATTCGGAGGCATTTGACCAGTGGTTCTCCAACCAAGATTCCGACCAAGACACCGTGGTACAGCAACTCCACCGTGTTCTCCGGCCTTTCTTGCTTCGACGTGTGAAGAGTGATGTCGAGAAGAGTTTGCTGCCGAAAAAGGAACTAAATCTCTATGTTCCTATGTCCGAAATGCAACGGAGGTGGTACCAGAAAATTCTGGAGAAAGATATTGATGCCGTCAACGGCGCCGCTGGGAAGCGCGAGTCTAAGACCCGCCTGTTGAACATTGTCATGCAACTCCGGAAGTGTTGCAACCATCCTTACCTGTTCGAGGGAGCTGAACCAGGTCCTCCATATACGACTGACGAACATCTTATTTTCAACTCCGGAAAGATGGTCATTCTGGACAAACTTTTGAAGCGCATGCAAGCGGACGGTAGTCGTGTCCTTATCTTCTCTCAGATGAGTCGTGTACTAGATATCTTGGAAGATTATTGTTGTTTCCGAGACTACAACTACTGCCGGATCGATGGTACCACGGCACATGAGGACCGCATCGCTGCCATTGATGACTACAACAAGCCCGGTTCCGACAAATTCGTTTTCCTTCTCACCACCAGAGCGGGTGGTCTGGGTATCAACTTGACCTCAGCCGATATCGTGGTTCTCTTCGACAGTGACTGGAACCCGCAAGCTGATTTGCAGGCCATGGACCGAGCCCACCGCATTGGTCAAACCAAGCAGGTTAAAGTTTTCCGGTTTATCACAGAGAACGCCATTGAAGAGAAGGTTCTGGAGCGAGCAGCTCAGAAACTGCGCTTGGATCAGCTTGTCATTCAACAAGGTCGTTCCGGACAACAGGCCGGAAAAGCATCTTCGAAAGACGACCTCCTTGGTATGATTCAGCACGGTGCTGCCAACGTCTTCAACACCAAGGGTGGAGATGCAACCGAGCTCGCCGAAGATGAGGATATCGAGACTATCCTGCGTAAAGGCGAAGAACGAACTGCAGAGCTCAGCAAGAAGTACGAGACCCTCGGCATTGATGACTTGCAGAAGTTCTCCTCTGAGAGTGCGTATGAATGGAACGGCAAAGATTTCACCGAGCGGAAGAAGGACATCGGCATCAGCTGGATCAACCCAGCCAAGCGTGAGCGCAAAGAGCAATTTTATTCCATCGATAAATACTACCGCCAAGCCTTGGCCACTGGAGGCCGAACCGCCGACACAAAGCCCAAGGTACCACGTGCTCCTAAACAAATCACTGTCCACGACTGGCAATTCTTCCCTCCTGGTCTCCACGAGCTCCAAGAAAAGGAGACGGCCTATTTCCACAAGGAGATCGGTTACAAGGCTCAATTGCCTGAGGGGCCCGAAGAGGAGCTTAGTGACAGAGAGGCTGAGCGGGACCTTGAACAACAGGAAATTGACAACTCTGTCCCGCTTACTGAAGAAGAGCAAGCCGAGAAAGCTCGTATGTCAGAAGAAGGCTTTGCAACCTGGAACCGACGTGATTTCCAGCAATTTATCAATGGATCTGCTAAGTTTGGTCGCACTGACTACAAGGGTATCGCTACTGAGGTGGATAGCAAGGATCCCAATGAGATCAAAGAATATGCCGAAGTCTTCTGGCGCCGATACACCGAGATCCAAGACTATCCGAAGTATCTCCGAGTCATCGATCAAGGTGAGGAGAAGGTGCGGAAGATAGATCATCAGCGGAAGATGCTCCGCAAGAAGTTGGAGATGTACCGCGTGCCGCTACAGCAGCTCAAGATCAACTACACCGTGTCCACTACCAACAAAAAGGTCTACACCGAGGACGAGGACCGATTCTTGTTAATCATGCTGGACAAGTATGGGGTTGAGGGTGAGGATTTGTACGAAAACATTCGTGAAGAGATTCGTGATTCGCCCTTGTTCCGATTCGATTTCTTCATGCTGAGTCGGACACCCGTGGAAATTGGTCGCCGCTGCACTACTCTTCTGAACACTGTGGCGAAGGAGTTCGACCCCAGTGAGGGCAAGGGCCGTGGTCGTGATCGTGATGAGGAGGAAGAGATAGAAGAAGCACCCCCTGCCAAGAAGAAGGCTAAGAATGGAGCTGCTGTAAGTTTTGTCTGATCGATTATCTAATGTTTTGGGTTCTAACTTCTTTCACAGCCGACCAAACAGGTCAAGGCCGTCAAGGGTGGTAGCAAGACTGCTTCTGCCGCCAGCTCCCGGGCTCCCAGTGCTCCCGCAACTAAGTCTAAAACTCGCAGGAGATAATCGTGTGGATCGAGTGTCCACGGGTGTGTACGTTGCTAGTTTGCTACGGTTGTTATTGGTGATTCGGGTATTAGGGACGGTTTTGTTAGGGATCGGCGCAGATGATGTTTTAATGTACTTTTGTAATTGAAATAGAGTTACTTGTTCTACTTGCAAAGGCTTATCGTATATTTTCCTGTACAATCCCTGCATATTCCGAAAACCCCCGCCTGACCGGAGTCCGCAACGCCGTGCAGATCGGATGCCACCCTGGCGCCATATCACGCTGCTGAAACAACACTAACCCTGAGTCGCCTGCAATGACGGAAATTCAGGTTTCTAGACTTGGTCTCAATCTAAAAAATGCCTAGCCTCCTAGCTAGACGTCGCAATACTTAAAAGCCATGACGACGCTTGTTTCAAGCCCCAGTTCATTGCATGATAACATCCCATAGTATAAATACTTAAGGAGACCCCGCGCTCTAGCCATCCATGCTCAAATTTCTCAAATCAAAACTATCCAAGTCCCCCACCATGCCTAGAATCAACCTCATCGCGAACCCGCACTACCAGAAGTCCGGCACGAAGTCGTACTTGTACGCTATGCGCAAGTATCACTTCACGCCGACTAAGGAAGGCCCGTATTTTCTCGGTACCAGGATGGTGCAAAGTGGCCGACAGTACACCAATAAGCCCGTGGGAGGCCGTGCTCGGTTGCAGCAGGTGCTGCAGAAGAAGGATGCTACTAGCGATCAGGTTGGGCAAGTGAGTGCCAACGACGTGCAGAATGACTCGATGTATCTTGCACAAGTTGCTATTGGCACACCTGCCCAGACGCTCAGTTTGGACTTCGATACCGGATCTGCGGATCTGTGGGTAAGTGGATTTCTTTCGCTCTTCTCCGTGCGATATGAACGTTGCTAAGATTGTCTAGGTCTGGTCCACGGAGTTGCCGTCTAAGACTTTGTCGGCGTACAAAAACCATACAATCTTCGATCCGACCAAGTCCAGCACGTATAAAGAGAAAGAAGGCTCATCGTGGCAGATCAAGTACGGTGATGGCTCTTCTGCCTCTGGCTCGGTCGGCAACGATAATGTCAACATCGGTGGGCTGGTGGTCAAAGGCCAGGCCGTTGAGATCGCTGATTTATTGTCCGAGCAATTTGAGCAAGGTGCTGGGGATGGGTTGCTGGGACTTGCGTTCGGTAATATCAATACCGTCAAGCCCGAGCCCGTCAGCACGCCTGTGGAGAATATGATTTCGCAGACCGATATCCCGAAGTCAGCCGAGCTCTTCACCGCGAAATTAGGGTCGTGGAGAGACTCTGATGAGCCGGATAAGGGCGAGTCATTCTATACTTTTGGTTATATTGATCAGGACACGGTGAAGGCCGCCGAGGCAGAGATCTACTACACTCCCGTCGATAACAGCCAGGGATTCTGGATGTTCGATTCTGCCTCGGCGACAGTGAATGGGAAGTCGATTGCCCGGGCTGGAAACAAGGCTATTGCGGATACAGGGACTACCTTGGCGTTGGTGGATGATGAGACTTGTCAGGCCATTTATGATGCTATCCCGGGGGCAGAGTATGACAATGAGAGCCAGGGATGGATCTTCCCATCCAACACACCGGCTAATAAGTTGCCTGTTATATCTTTTGCTGTTGGTGATACGCAGTTTGTTGTGCAAAAGGAAGATCTTGGATTTGCTGAGGCTAAGTCTGGTTATGTCTATGGAGGCATCCAGAGTCGTGGTACTATGACCATGGACATCCTGGGAGATACCTTCCTGAAGGCTATCTATGCAGTGAGTGATATATTCTTGGAGTTCACAATCGCACAAGCTAACGATAATTACAGGTCTTCGATGCCGGCAATCTTCGCTTCGGTGCTGTGCAGCGAAAGGAGCTGCATCAGAATCTCTCTGTGCCTCCGGAGTCAAGCTAGGCATATGATATGTATCATGTAAACGGACTGTGAATTACTGGAGTCTGTAGACATATTTATTGTGAGTCAAGGAAGATAAATTACTACAGAATGCACTTGCCGCTATATGAGAAACTGCTACGATTCACGAATAGAAAACATGAGTGGGTTCCTCGAGCTGGTGTGATTAACCCTAATTCAAAACAGACTCGAACAAAGACTCAAATCAAATACTCCAATTATGTGCTATTGTACAAAGATGTAGTGTAAATGCTAGAATACATAGTTATTACAGTAAAATCACCACGTTTTCTCCTTCTTTTCCTTCTTGGCGATCTCACCGACAGTCATGGGGGTTCGCAAGAACTTCTCCATCAATAGCGCGGCGGCGACACTCACATTCAGACTGTCGATGCGGGCAGGATCCGATTCAACGCCGAGAATAGAACTTTGCCGGGCGCCGGGAATACTGATGATCGCATCTGCATGTGACTTGATATGCGAGCTCAATCCAGTAGCCTCACTGCCCATCATTATGACACTAGGCCCAGTAGTGGAGGGCAGTTTGGCCCCGCTTTGATCACCATCGGCCGAGATATGATCCATGTGCACAGAGCCAGGAAGTGGTGCATCTGCAGCATAGAATCGCCACCCGTTTTGCTGGGATCGCTGAATAAAATCAACTTCATTTGTCACATGAAGAATAGGCATGTTTTCTGCTGCACCCGCAGAACATTTGATTGTGATAGGAGACATTGGTGCGGAGTTGCGACCAGCCAGAACGATTGCATCGACACCGAGGAAATATGATGAGCGGATGATAGCGCCCATATTACCGGTATCAACCACTCCATCCAATAGCAAGACAATTGGGTATCTATGGCGTTGTTCGGCCTCATGCGGGGACGGAGAAGGATGATGGATCTGGATACGATCATCCGTGCCATTTACTGCAGCTTCCTCCCGGGTTTGTGGTGCAAGCTCCGTCCGGAAATATTCCTCGGAGATAGATGGAACAGCCAGGAGGCCACGCACTGGTAATTTTGGTAGAGGAGATGCCTCCAAAATGCACCCATTGTGAGGGCGTCCAGCACTCATCTTGTCCATGAGTCGATCCCACCCTGCAAATGCCATTTTTACTGCAATGTTCTTTGACAATGCTAGTTTGCGGATTGTGACCTTTGCTGCACTTAGCTCTTCCTCCGTGCTCTGATAGATATAGAGCTTGTATAGTTGACGCCGACTGCAGCGCAGCGCCGCCTCTACCGCACTGGTGCCGTAAATGAACTCAGATGCTGGTGTGGTGTAGGGGATTGTATCGGGCACTTTGACGTTCTCTTTCACCCGCTCTGGCATGCTGCGCGTGACTCGGTGAGCCCTAGGTCTTACTGGCTCTTTCTCCCGTGGTTCATCCATCCAAGGTCTTTCTCGTCCCGATTGTGCGAATGGACTGTCTTGTGTTCGCGATTGGAATCGTGATTGGAATCGAGATTGATGTTCACGGGGTAGTCCTCGGAAATCACCAGAACGAATGAACTCATCCTCGTCGAACTCAAACTTTTCTTCTTTTCGGCTTTCTCGTGGTGATTGAGACTTCTCATTCCATGGCGATTGTCGGCGGTCATAGTCTTTACGACCTACACCGTCCGATGTCCAGGGCTTTTTTGCTCCGTATTCTCGCTCACCCTGGCCATAGCTTCGACGAACACCGGAGTTAAATCCCGATCTCTCGGGCTTCTGTTCTCCATACTGTCGTGCTCCATCTGTTCGACGGTCATTGAAGTTGGTTTGGTCTGATCTCTCGTATTTTTGCTGCCCATACTGTCGGGATCCGTTGGTTTGACGGTCAGCGAAATTAGATTCGCCTGATCTCTCATACTGTCGCGCCCCGTATTTCCCCTCGTATTCTCGTTCGCGTTTAGGAAAACGAGTGTCGTTGCCGCGCCGATTATCTCTGTCCGCGGTCTGAGATCTGCGAATACCTTCGCCAATTGCTGAATTCAATGATGCATGCCGAATCGCCAAGACCGTAGAATGCGAGGAGCGGATCACTCTAGAAAGACCATCCAGGCCCGTTCTTGAGATAGTACTGAGCATCGCGACGAAGTTCTGGTCTTTGCAGTTTCGTCCGTGCGGCTTTGGAGAACTTCGACATCGAATTGCACGATCGGTATGTACCCTCTGCCGTACTTATCGCTATCGGATCTAGACGCGCAACGCGAACTTCTCGTGTATGCCACTTAATCTTCCCACTTAGTCTTCTCGACTTCGACTTTGTTTTTCTCTCTCACTCCTCTTCTTCATCCATTCATTCGTTCCGTTCTTTATCAATTTGAATTCATCTTTCCTTTGAGCATCCAGTCCACGCAAAGTTTGCTTTTTTTTTCCCATTGGGATCTGCAATCCTATCATCAATCAAATAGTTATCCATTCACTGCTTAGCTTCAGTTCAGTTGACTTTTCTTTTCTCTTTGTAGGAGCCGCATGTGCGGTTCCTACGCCATCCCAATTTGCTGATTCTTGGTCCAATCGGAAAATCACCATGTCTCAATCTAGAGACAATTCTCCAGGCTCTGATAGCTCTGATGATGCTGATGCTGTGGCTGCACAATTGCTAGCACAGTTCCAGAGCGCTCCCTCTTGTACTCCTCCCACCATCCCACCTGAGGGTCCTGAAAATGCCCTCCAGCCAGTGCAACATATCACTAGAAACTCAAAAGAATCAACAATGTCTTTTGAGATCATCGTCCCAGTGGTTAACAACCCTGATGACTATGAGTATTTGCCCGGTCACTTTGAGGTTCATCGCATTCTTGCAGTCGACATGCATGAGCCAAAGCTCATTGTGAGACTCAAAAGTGGTGAAGTTCAAACTGTAAGCGAACACAAGTAATCAATCAATCTTAGGCGCCGTTCAACTGACCATGACTTTCACTAGATGACCACCAAAGATTTGAAAAGCCTCAAGAACGGACGAAAGGCTTTGCGTGAATTCAACCGTGACTCACAGAGCCCTGACCCCCTCGCAATGGACCACTCCCCCATCCCACATTTCATTTACGCGGGTGGAGATGGTCCTGCGGACTATGATTCAGATATGGACTGGGGAATTGCACGAAACCGCCAACGACGCGCGCCGTTGGTCTCATACAACAATTTCTTCCGCAGTGATGATGAAGAAGATGAAGACGACTATCAAAGCCGCCGTGAAGAGATTGACTCAGAGGAGTCCAGTGATGAGGATGAAGATGAAGATGATCCTCCAACCAAACGCCGCCAACGCCGCCCTCCGAGAAGGGGTGCGCAGAGGGGCCGAAAGCAACGTGATCGCGAATGGTCTGAACAGTCTTCTGCCTCTGATACAGGCAAACGAGTATCATCTCGCCTGCGACAGACCCGTCGACGCAATATGAAAGAACGCTTCGAAGACGACGAATATTCTGCGGTTGAACCTGAGCAGCCTAAGCACCAAAAGTTCTCGGGTGCGAGGGAGCAGTTCCGTGAACTACCACAGGACAATAAATTCAGATTGTGCCACTCCCAGTCATGCACCCAATGCGGCCATGGAGATCATGACCGTGAAAAGGGGTCTTTGGTCTTCTGCCAAGGTTGTACCGTGTCATACCATCAAGGTTGTCTTGGCGATCGAACCAGCCGAAAGCACTTGGTCACCAAGGTTGACGAAGGGGATTTCATTCTTCAATGCAGTCGGTGTTTGGGGATCAAGCACCAAGAGCATGACATGAAGCCTCATTTAGGCCATTGTGCCGTGTGTAGAGACGAAGGACCCATGTCGCAGCCGTTGCGAGAGACTCTTTCTTCCCAGACTGAGCAGCACTTGCGGGAAGCCAATGGTGGCATAGATCCGATTACTCCCGTGGATATGTCCAGTGTCAACAATGTCGATAATATCCTCATCAGATGCCTTGGTGGCAGCCATAGCTGCAAGCGAGCCTTCCATATTCAGCATCTACCAAACACGGCAGAGGAGAACCTTACCCACATTGATCCTGATAACTGGCAATGCGACGAATGCTCTAAATCACCTCCTGGTGCCAATCCAATCCAGGTGATCGTTGCTTGGAAACCAAGGAATCCCGAAGTCAAAGTCGTCTCGCAGTTGGTTGAGATGATCCCAGAGATCGACAAACTATATCTCGTCAAGTGGCACAAGCTGTCCTACTTCCGTGTTACCTGGGTGACTGGAGACTGGGTCTGGGCCAGGATTCCTGCCAGCCAGATGAAGGCGTTTCTCAAGTCAGAAAGATCCACCAAACCGATTATGACAGTAGCTGAGGCTGTCCCCGAAGACAATCTGCGAGTGGACATTGTTTTTGATGTGGAATATCACACCGAGCCTAAATCCCAGGAGGATCGAGCAAACGCCAAGATGGTCGAACGGGCATACGTCAAGTACAAAGGGTTGTCATACGAAGACTCAGTCTGGGAAATTCCCCCAGAACAGACTGACACAGCTCGTTGGGAGGATTTCCAGACCGCTCTTATCGACAAAGTACGCCAAGAGAATGTCCACGTCCCGAAGCCGAAAGATCTTCAAAGCCGTCTCAGAGATGTCCGTAGAGAGAAGTTTGACCAGAGCCTTCTTCTGACTGCTCAGCCTGCGTTGGTGACCGGTGGTGAGCTCATGGATTATCAGATGGAAGGCGTGAATTGGCTGCTGTACATGTTCTTCAAGCAAACCAACGCCATTCTTGCTGACGATATGGGCCTCGGAAAGACAATCCAGGTCATCACCCTATTCGCGGCATTGATCGATAAGCTAGACTGTTTTCCATTCTTGGTCGTTGTTCCAAATGCGACTGTGCCAAACTGGCGCCGAGAGATCAAGAGCTGGTCGCCACACATCCGGGTTGTCACCTATTATGGGAGTGCCTTCGCTCGCGAGATGGCCAGGGACCATGAGATGTTTGACGAGAATGGCACTCTATGTTGCCATGTGGTTATTGCTTCGTATGAGAGCATGGCAGACGATGGGGCTAAGCGAGTCTTGTCCAGTATCAATTGGGCTGGCTTGGTGGTTGATGAAGGTCAGCGCCTCAAGAATGACAAGACCCAGCTCTATGAGCGTCTTCGTCGCATGAAATTCGGTTTCAAGTTGCTGCTCACTGGTACACCGCTTCAAAATAATATCAGAGAGCTCTTCAACTTGGTTCAGTTCATCGACCCAACTTACAATGCGGAGGAGTTGGAGGCCAAATACGCAGGAGCCCTCGACAGGGAAGCGATTCGCGAGCTCCACGACATGATTCGGCCATGTCTCCTGCGTCGAACAAAGGCAGAGGTTCTGCCGTTCCTACCCCCGATGGTGCAAATCATCATTCCAGTTTCGATGTCTGTTGTGCAGAAGAAGCTGTACAAATCGATCCTTCAAAAGAACCCGCAGCTTCTCAAGGCTATTTGCAAGAAGCAAGTCGGGCAGTTGAAGAAAGCAGAGCGCCATAATTTGAACAATATCCTAATGCAGCTGCGCAAATGTCTTTGTCACCCGTTCATTTATAACCGGGACATCGAAGAGCAGACTCTGGACTCTCAGCTTTCCCATCGGCGTTTGGTCGAAGCATCCGGGAAGCTTACGTTGCTGAACTTGATGTTACCGCGACTTCGAGAGCGTGGACACCGCGTCCTCATCTTCAGTCAATTTTTAGAGAACCTCGACATTGTTGAAGACTTCCTCACTGGACTGGGACTCCAGTACTGTCGCCTGGATGGAAACTTATCCTCGAGGGAAAAACAGCAACAGATCGACCAGTTTAACGCGCCGAAATCCCAATTCTTTGCCTTTTTGCTTTCGACGCGGTCCGGTGGTGTCGGAATTAACCTCGCCACTGCCGATACGGTCATCATCATGGATCCGGATTTCAATCCAAAACAAGACATGCAGGCTCTGTCGCGTGCTCATCGAATCGGGCAAAAGAATACAGTCCTTGTTTTCCACCTGGTAGTGCGCGCGTCAGTGGAGGAAAAAATCATGCAGAAAGGTAAAACCAAGATGGCACTCGATCACGTACTTATCGATCGCATCGAGGCCGATGAAGATAAAGAAGACTTAGAGTCCATCCTCAAGCATGGTGCGGAGGCACTGTTCAATGACGATGACTCGGCAGACATTACTTACGATGTGGACTCCATTGACAAGCTGTTGGACCGTAGCCAGGCTGAGCAGGTCAAGAAAATTGCCAGCGAGGGAAGTTCGGACCAGAATGAGCAGACGCAGTTCAATTTCGCCCGGGTGTGGCAAAAGGATCGAGGTAGCCTTGAAGAAGTGACTGAGACTGAGGACACGCCTGTGGATGTTACGGCGTGGGAGAAGATTCTGCAGGAGCGTGAGCGTGAAGCGCAGGAGGAAGCTAACCGTCAAGCTGAAGGTCTTGGGCGCGGTAAAAGAAAGCGCGGCACACCCCGCTACAATAACAATATTGTTATCGAAGGAGTTGACGACGATGAGAATCTTAGCCCCCGAAAGCCGCCTAGCAAGATGCGAAAGCGTGCAGCTGACAATGACGATGAGTTCCAACAGCCAGAGGATGATGGTGATGAGACCGAGTTCGAGTCCGATCACGGCGCTGAGCCAATGGACCTTACATACGATGGAGCTGAGCCAATGGACACCGCAAATGACGGCGACAGGACTGAGGCACAAATGGGCACTACAAATGTTGTCACACCTGGTCTTCATGTAGGTGCAGGACAGCAAGGTGAGATCTAATCCATATTCCATGCGTATCCTAGTTATTGCTTTTTTTTGTTTTTTTTTTTTTTTGATTTTAATACCCTATCATTCCGTATTGCCGTGTAAAGACACAGTTCGTTAACTGTACATGATTCTCAGTCGCACGCGCGTTCCGTTGTGTTAATTCCCCGCCCCCAGTGACCTACCACCTTGATATCCGTCCTTGTGTGGCGTGCAAACAACGCCACATCCCTGGGCAGTGCCCACTCCGTTCGGCTGGTGTCGAGTTCTGTGGCCTCTGCGGCCTGGCGCACTGGGGTGGCCGCCGGATCTGCCCCCACCTGCAGTCACGGGTGCAGGTCAGCCTTATGCTGGATACGCTGGAAGAGAGCCCGGAGGACCCGGCCCTCATCCTTAAGGCGAAAAAATACCTTCGGGGTGTTCTCAAATCAATGGGGCAGACTGCCCGGAGCAAGGCTTCGTCTGCCACTCAGGCGGAGTCTCGGATTTTCACCTCGCCCTCAGTTAGCGGGGTGAGCCGTGCCCCTACCGATTTAACAGGGGCAAGTACTGAGTCGAAAGACTAAATAATGTCTACTGCCACGGCCGGCCCCAGTAGGGGCGTCTTTTGATCACTTTGTGATTACCGTCAGAGATGAGCCGCGGCTCCCCTCTTTCTTTCTCTGATTTTTGGTTTGTTTTGTTTTGTTTGTGTACTTGCATTGGGAGAGTTTGGTATGTCTCCCAAAAAAAGGGGGGGTTGTTCTGAGCGTTATGAGCGAAAGATACCCAGCTTTGTTTTGATCCAGCTTTGTTTTGATCCAGCTTTGTTTTGATACATTGAGTAAATTGAGAGAATCAATATGAAGTTGTATGATTATAGTATTGCATGTTGTACTCCGTAGAACAAGTAGGTCCACTCTGATATGCGATGGTATCGCAGGAAAGTAGAGAGATCGATGTTTTTAGTTATTTGCATCCATTTCTTTTGTTTCTATGGACCTTTGAGCAAATACTTTACTAGATAGGATAGTTTCCGATATCAATGACGACTAGAAAGCAGTCCAAATCAGGCAAACATTTAAATCTCACCATATAAGCCGTAGGGATTTTTAGTGGTGACACGCAAAATCTTTAAATAAACAAAGAGGTGCATACGGACATCCTTCTTCATCACTCCACATGTCCCTCTTCCCTGCCTCCACCGCTACTGAATTCAAACAAGAACCATCTTACTAGGATACTGATATGCCATTAGCCTTCAAGATCCAGCCAAATGGGCCGACGGCAAATTTCCACCACTCTGACTCTAAGCGCAGTCTAGTCCCCTACACATGTTCCGAGATCCCTTGACACAAAGCCAAAAGGCCAGCTCTCCATCGTATGTTTCAGGCAATGGGGAGAGTAACTAAGGCCTGTCAAAGGCCACTGAATTGTCATATTATCCATGGGAACTATTCCAGTTGTGGCCAGTGTCTGGCAGCATTCCGCATGTTTTCTAGTAAAATTACACTGGTCTCGACAACTACAACCCAGCTAGCTTGGTGCTAGCTCCATCTAATCTAACAAGAGACCTGCTGCAACTGAAGCATGAGCTGAACAATGACTTGGATGTGGGTGAGGTCGTCGAAGAAAAGAAACGGATCAACAGCAGAAGAACACAGACAGAATCAGGTTGAGGAATCGAGAACACTGGCGGAAGAACGCAGAGCGACTCAGCTCGAGATCTCGAGAATGGCGACAGAAAAACGCCGACAGAATCAAGTCAAGAAAGCGAGAATGCTACCAGAAGAACGCTTCGGTACACAATCAAAATAACGCGGGGGAAATCCAGCCAAGATGATAATGGAGACATGAAATGAAAGGAAGTATCTCAATGCAGGAATTAGACAACCAGTTCAAGCAAGAGGACCGGCTGTCAAGTCCCTGGGATGGGTTGTAGAAGTGGAGCATACCATGGCCAAGGTCATCCATCAGGATAGCCTTGGCAGAATTGCAGTTGATAAATTTTTTCGTTTCATTTGTTTTGTTTCTATACAAGGGTTTATTTGGCTTGGAATCTTACGCTAGATTTGGTGGATTTGCAACGTTCGGAGATTTTATTCTGCAGCCAATGATTGTTGGCTTCGGAAAATTTAGGTTAAGCTAAGCCACCCGTACCCGAGCCGCATTGTCTATTGTGACAACATGCAACATGACGGGAAAGAAGAACAGCACCAGATGATATTTCTTATTGGATTCTTTGGGCTCATGATCAATTTCGACTTTGTGCCTCTAGATGTGTTTATAGGCTACTTGCAGGTTAGATGGGTTGTGGTAGTTGTGGTGACCGCCCGAAAGCACTTTGTCCTATTTTCAAGCAAGCAATACAAGTTTTCCTTAATGTGAAAAAGAATGCCTAGTAGCTTTTCTAGAGTACTGAAAGTAAGATGTATAGTTCCAAGGTAATAAATATAGTTGGCATAAGGTGGAAAGGGACGCTACGATAAGTCGTACCGGGTCGAAGAGGTGTATATTTACGAGACAACATAACTCACACAGACCTAGACGAACCAAGAGACTAAATCATTGTGTCATTCTCATATAGTAAGACTTCAATCTTTGTTTGTACTAGTATATTCTTCGTGTCCCACCCTCTACCCATAGAAACAATACAAAGGACATGAGTATTGGTGGAGCCTTAAGCATATGTAGCATTGATATAAGCACATTGAAGGCAAGGAACATGCAGAAGCAGCATGGAAGGTCAGATTTAGAATTGGACTAAGTATGTTCTGCAGGTAGCCGGCCAACCTTGCCAAGACACACGTCCACGATGCCTTTACGCGCCAAATGTAACAGTCGCCGAATGATACACAGCTTATTCGTGCCTTTAATTGGTCTATTCCTACACTATTCTAGATCTATCTGCTCTTTGATATGCATAGAATGATGTTTGCATGCCACCTGCAACATTGTACCCTCATTTCCCGGTCTGATGGACCAGGGCGTCTTTGTCATGGCGACCTTATTGTGAGCTTAAACACAGATAGATCCCATTGTGTATTCAGTATATCCGATGTATCTAGAATAGTATAGTTCATTGAGTAGATCTAATTCATATATCTCTTTGATATGTAGATAGTTAGCGCAAGGCAGGCTTCATGAGCTGGGGCTCTCCAATATATGAGATTGTGTTTTCCCGAATCTCAGTTTCCCATCCCATCTTCCCATTTTGCTATTGTCCTGTTTGTCAACTCTAGGGCTATCACCCTGTCACCTGTCACCTGTCACCTCCCCCCCCTTCTCGCACAAACACTTCTTCCCACCTATTTTCTTCATCCCTCTTACCTCTTCCTTTCTGTACCATACAGACCATTCTTACTGCACAATCCTATCCACCCCAGTCTCTCATCTTTATTCTTGAGCAAGATTTGCCTTTTGTCAAGATGGCGGCTCCTGGTCGTCCTCAATTTTTCTGCACCCGTCCTGATGGGTCCTTGACTCCTCTGGTAGCAGTTGATGAGCTACCCACTAACGTCACCATCCATGGTGCCCCTCGTATCATCACTGCTGGGGAGACCCAGGGTATGACCAGCTGTGGCCTGGCTGCCCAACGTCCCGAACCTTGGTCTGTCGAGGGACTTCCCAAGTCCTCTGAGGGTCTGCCTGATATGCACAGCCTCTTGCTGCAGCTTATCACCGATAAGAATGTCCCTGAGGACATGCAGGCATCTGCCAAAGCCATTCTCTTCAAGGGAATCGACAACGGACGTGTCGGTCAAGGCACTCCTTCCAACGGACTTTCTCCAATGGCGCCGACATTCCAGACAAAGAACAACCACGTCGGCAACAAGCATGTATGGCCAAGTGTTCCTGTCATGTCATGGTCCATTATTTAACCCTTTCAACATAGGCTCCGACTTCCAAGAAGGAATACTGCTCGTACTGGATTCGCCACGGTGAATGCGATTACTCCCAGCAAGGCAAGTTGACCACATGACGGAGACTCTATGAGGCCTTGACTGACCCGATGTCACAGGTTGCTTGTACAAACATGAAATGCCCAATGAGCAGGAGTTGATTGAGAAACTTGGGCTGCGTGATATTCCCCGCTGGTACCGCGAGAAGTTCAACGTAACCAGCCTTTTGCACCCAAATCGTAATCGCCCCCAGCTGACCATTGCGGATCAGCAACCCCCCATGCGGGCCCTGCCGTCCTCGGCTTCGCCTACTGACGAGATCAACGCCGACAAGGCGTCCAATGTCTGTGAAACCCCGAAATTGAGCAAGTCTGCCGAGTTCACCAAGTCCCCTCCCCGTGGACCATCCAACCGTGGAGGTCACAACGGGTTTGGTAACCGCGGTGGCCGAAACGGGGCTCCCAATGGACATCATGTCAGCAACTGGAAAGGCTCCCACCGTGGTGGCCGTAACCGAAACATGGGCTCAACTCGTCACGGTATGATGAGCGAGCGTGACAGCGATCGCAGCGGCGAGTGTTCCCCCCGCGCCTCAGCTATCGCCCGTTATGACACTCAGGCATTTGGCCGCGATCAAGTTCGCACCCCTATCCCCGCGCTGCGCAGCATGATCACTATCGATACCGACCAACGTCCCAACGAATGTCTTTTGGATGACGGTAACTTTCAAACCCGGAACCTCTACCGGAATATCAATAGCCTGACCGAGTGTAATGAAGATACCTTCGAAGACGCCCTGAACAAGCCGATTGAGCCCAACCACCGTGTCCAGTCCTCCCACGTGTACCAGCACGACTCGAACACTTCTTCCGATGGTGGTGTCATGTTCCCCAAGAACCATGCCGCGTGGGATTCGAACTTTGGTTCATTCGCTCACGTTGATATCCCTGCTCGCAAGCAGTCGGAGTCGAACAGCTCTCGTGCCACCGTCCAGAGGGATTACGGATCTTCCACTCCCCGCATTGGAGATCTTCAGCTCAACGACAATGTGCCCCTGAGCTCGAATGACACCCGTGTCACCTGGGGTCCCATTGGAGGTCCCATTCTCAAGCGTACCAGCCCTCCTCTCGAGAACATCTCGCACATGTTTGGACCTTACTCCAACAGTCTCCGCCGCAGCAACTAATTGGATTGTCTGAAACAATTCAGTCAGGCATGCTTGGCCTGGAGTGGTACTCATGATTTCATGATGCCGCTCCCTGATTGTTTCTTCAGGCGTATGAGATCTGGTGCTTGGATGTTGTTTTCTTTCGATGTCGATCTACCGGATAATTATGCCATATCATACCACAGGCTATACCCAAGCAAATGGAATAGTCATGACGACAATCCTCATGGTGGAGAGGCAGTTGTGGTCAATTTTTTCGTTTCTTTATTTTCTTTATTTGATTTTTATTGTTTCTTTGCGTGGCACCGTTCAAGCGTTTCAAGCGTTCAAAATATGGAAAAAAAATGTGCCCATATGGAGTTGTGATTTTTGCGTGTTTTGCTTCTATTCTTATTTACCTGGAACCGCAGCGGGGCCTTGTTCCATCATGGACGGGATGTTGTTGTTTTACAGAGGAACTGGGCTATGACCAGTTATCAATGCAATGTTTTATTGCCATTTCGGTTCTCTAGTAGTCTCTACGCAGTTGCGAGTAAAGTAGAGATCTAAGTTGTACTCGCTGGTAAGTCAAGCGGCAAACTACAAATGGAACAACAGCGAGCCGCCAATGCATGGAATAAAATGACTATAGTACATTCGAAAGAAAAATGCCAAAAATCCTGAAATATGCGCCCGCGCCTCGCAAATGTTTGACAACAGCTTCTCAAACACACCCAATATACAGTTGACGACATCCATTACCGGCGAGCCACCTTTTTCCGAGCGCCAACCTTGACAGCAACGCGCTCCCGCTCGTCAGCGGCCTTGACCTGGAGAGCAGGGTTGAGTGAAGGCAGAGTCTTGATAGCCTCGGAGACAACCGAATTACCGTCCACAAGGGCAGCTCGCTCTTCCTCGGCAACTAGACGCTCCTTGCGCCGCGCAGCCAGCTGACTCCGACGGGTCTCGGTCATGTTCCAGGATTCGGGGAATTGCAGCTTGGTCTTGGGCCTGTGGTGGCGGAGGTCGAGCGGGACATCGGCGAAGGAGTCGCCTTCCTTGGCCTCCTTGATCATCGAGTTAACGAGATCTGCCAGGTAGCGCTTGTTCTGGGCGCGCGAGCCAAACTTCTCGCTCGACATGCGGATGATATCGGTCTGCGGGTTGTAGCGCGGACCGGCCAGCTTGAGGAATGTTTGGCGCTGGGCTTCGGTGAGATACTTGGGAGTCAAATCTTGGGAGACAAGCTCCACAACGACCTTCGGCTCTGCTGGGTGCTGTTCACCCATGTAGGTAGTGTAGCGGAAGCGCAGAATGTGGGTGGAGGGAGGCAGGGTGAATGGTTTGGCGAGCTCTAGTTCAACGTTAGTGGAAAGACTAGTCCGATGAGCAATTGATCTTACTGCTCAGCATTGGCATGTCCCATGCGGTAATGCGGGCATATTCTCTCATTTCACGGTGCAATTCCATCTCTGCATGTGCTAGGGACGTGATTTCGTCGTCATTGATTTCCTCATCTCCATCCTCGAGTGTGTTCACCAACTCGTCAGGCTCGTCTTCAGCCCAGAAACCAGCCCGACGGGGCCGAGGCTCTTCGAATCGGAGATCTTCTTCCTTATCAATCCTTAGCATGCTCTGCTCGATTTCCTCAAAGGCCGCGGCGCGCTTCCTGGGGTCGTTGAATTCGGCAACCATGCGGATGTTCTGTTCGTCGAATGCCGCGCGCTCCTCGGGAGACATCATATCGTACATTGAGCGCTGCTCCTTGGGAAGGAGATCGACTGAGTACTCAGGCATTGGGGGGAAATCCTCCGGTCTGAGTTCCTTCGGCGGAGGAGGAATCACGGGGTCATCCTGGACGCGATTGAGCGGCGAGGCGGAGAAGTACCGAGCAGATGGGGCGATGAGGCCCCTCCGAGCCAGATGCCCGACCGGGCGAGTCAGTAACCGAGCTGCTGAAGCCATTGTTGAGGGTATAGCGTGGGTAGGGACAGGATCTCAATCACGATGTTTTCCGCTTCCACTTTTGCGAGGTTCACCGCCGTACGCTATTCCAGATTAGGACTAGTGTAGTTCGTTCTCACGTGATAGCATGGTATATGCTGATCTTTGGATTGGACAATTCCCTTATATGGAGATGATGATTGACTACGAGAGAACTTTTCAAGACTGATTCTCTGCTTACTTCGATCTAATAACATCGCCACTATGAAGTTATGTTTTGTGACTGTGGGGGCCACGGCTTCCTTTCAGAAACTACTTGAACAAGTACTTAATTCACAATTTCTCGAGATCCTAGCCAAACACGGCTACACCCATCTTCTTGTTCAGTACGGTAAAGATGGCCAGCAGATTTTCCAAAACTTCGTCGATAGTGACCAACCCGACCACGGTATCACCCTAGGGGGCTTCGACTTCCAGCCGAGCATCGATGCCCAAATGATGATGACCGTGGAAAGAGAGGCTCTGGACCAAAAGCGCGGCTTGATCATTTGTCACGCTGGTATGAAAATCAATATTCGCCTGTCCAATATGGATGCCCTGATCCACTTACCATCTCACAGGAACTGGGACTATTCTGGCAGGACTTCGCTTGGGCGTGCCTTTGATTGTGGTCCCTAATCCAGACCTTGCCGATAATCATCAACAGGAACTAGCCGATGAGCTGGAGGAAGGGAACTACGTAATTAGTAGTTCTGTCGAGTAAATAACCTATCCTCCTTTGTCTTGGCCAGTCTGGCTAACCTCTGACAGGGATGTGGGCAGTGCGATTAGCAGAGCAGAGACTCAGAAAGCCGAAGTATTGTCTATGACACCTGGAAATACAACTCTTGCGGAAAGTATGTCTGATGATTTGTGCTTTTTGGACTAAAGGAATCTCTGGTGGCCTCTTTCCGCCAACACTTTTTGTTGCCTGGATGGGCTTGAGCGCTGGCTTTTATCACGAATTACGACGCTGCATGAAAACAAAATGGGAATTAATCAAGCAATTGGTCCGAGTTGGTCTGGTCTATGGAGTTGAGAGGAGACCTCATGATATACACGAAGAGAATCAATTACTTCTCGACCCATTAACCACTACCGATTAGCTTTTAGTACAAATATCGGCCCATGTGTATTATCGCACTATATATCGCACTATAATCAGTAAAATATTTAATATCTGTAACTCGAATTATCGTTGAAGTCCAATTCACCAGGCGCGGACTAGTGGCCCAAGCTCCTTGTTGACAATTCCCGATTTGCGGATTTGCGGTTTCGCGTCCACTCCTGAATCGACAACATCAACGCCCAGCCACCGAAACACTATATGCGCCTTCAATCAACATCCACTCCGTTGATCCTCCGAGTCTCCCATTCTAGGCCGAGAGGCCGTCTGTACCCGCGCGTGTCCTTGCCCGACCTCACCTCCCATCCCCAACACTCCCCGCAATGGCTGAGGCAACTCTCCACAACGTGCCGATTGTCATCGACAACGGCAGTGGCACAATCCGAGCAGGCTTTGCCGGCGAGGAAATTCCATCATGTTATTTCCCGTCATTCGTCGGCCGGCCCAAGCACCCACGGGTGATGGCCGGCGGCCTGGAAGGAGACTCATTCATCGGGTCCCGTGCACAAGAACTCCGCGGACTGTTGAAGATCAGGTATCCTCTGGAACACGGCATTGTCACGAATTGGGAAGATATGGAATCGATTTGGCACTACGTCTACGAAAACGAGCTCAAGACCCTCCCCGAAGAACACCCCGTCCTCCTCACGGAGCCGCCGCTGAACCCTCGCGCCAACCGTGATATCGCAGCCCAGCTTATGTTTGAGGCTTTTAACGTGCCGGCCCTGTACATGTCGATCCAGGCTGTGTTGTCGCTGTATGCGTCTGGTCGGACTACGGGTGTGGTTTTGGATTCTGGGGATGGTGTTTCCCACGCGGTGCCTGTTTTCGAGGGTTTCGCTATTCCGAACAGTATTCGCAGAATTGATGTTGCTGGTCGTGATGTTACGGAACAGATGCAGTTGCTGCTGCGAAAGGCTGGACATGTGCTGCACACTAGTGCTGAGAAGGAGGTGGTACGGATGATCAAGGAGAAGGTCTGTTATGTGTCGCTGGATCCGAAGCGGGAAGAGAAGGAGTGGATGAACAGCTACCACAAGTCTGATGCTAAAGCAATGGACTATGTTCTTCCGGATGGTCACAAGATCAAGGTATGTCTACGGAACCGTTCGTCTTGGGTTATACTAATGGGCTTGTCTAGATCGGCCAAGAACGTTACCGTGCGCCTGAGATCCTCTTCGATCCCGAGCTCATTGGCCTCGAGTATCCCGGTGTGCATCAGATCGTGCAGGACGCCATCACCCGCACAGATCTCGACCTGCGAAAATCGCTATACCTCAATATTGTGCTTTCTGGCGGTTCAACACTGTGCAAGAACTTCCCTGATCGGTTGATGCGCGAGATCAAAAAACTAGCCGTCGAGGACATGAAGATCCGCATTTCCGCGCCTGCCGAGCGGAAGTACACCACGTGGATTGGTGGTAGCATTCTTGCCGGGCTGAGCACGTTTAGAAAGGTATGTTAATCCCTCATGTCTACTTCATCATTGCTGACTAAATACTGTCTAGATGTGGGTAAGCGCAGACGAATGGCACGAGGATCCCGAGGTGATCCACAAGCGATTTGCATAAAGGCCTCGTCTCTGACGAAGTCTTTGATATCATGGTGGCCTTCTACCGAGTCACTCCGGATCACATCACTGCCTCCACCGCGATCCTAGGCACCATCTCCCATTCCATAACAAACAACACAAGAAACAGATCTTGTCACTGGTCGATCATCATGCAATTGGCAGTGCATAAGAAGTGATCGACCAACATCACAATCCGAGTCGTATCCTGACTCTTGATACCCCAGCTTCAATTTTCTTCCAGCTTATGTCGTCTGGCATTGGCTCTGACTTTGCAAATACAGTCTCTGCGTCTTGGGGATGGTTCTACTCTAGACATAATTTACTCGGACATACTACAGTTCTCGTCATGGATTCCCTGCGTAGATTGATTAGATCCGGTAGATATATTTGCATTCTACTTGGAATATTTAGTGCAGTGGCAGTCATCTGATTCATTCCACCTCTGACTATGGGTAAATAATGCCGATGTTCATTCTCCAATTCTCCTTCTCCTATTCATAGTTATGACTCAACTACATGTAGTCATAGTCTCATAGATTGGTAACCAACCAAGTACCCGAAGTACCCGGATGGAAGTCATGAGTAAGCCAAGGAGGCAATTTCTATTTTAAACAAAGGATCCTATTCTATTAACGGTTGCACGTCTTAATAGAGAACAAATATACAGGCAAACTATGAAAAAGAACACGCATGTCGCCACGTACCAAAACACAAAGTCCAAAATATCGAAACCGAAAGCGAATATCGAAACCGAAAGCGAAATCCACATCAACCGAATAATAAGAACAAAGAGAATGGAATATTCTAGACCGGAGATCCCAAATAATACTAGTTTCTACGCTGTACAGACAGACACCTGTGGATATCCCCAAACATCATGTCCGGCTGTCATCGCCTAGCAGCGGGTACGACATTACACCTGACGTGCGAGTATATTCGCCATAGGTGGAACCGCACCCGGCAATACCACAACAAGCACGTCTTGAAAGTACGGAATCTACGGCTACAATGATGTAATTGGAGATATTTTTGTTTTTTTGGAGACGTGTAATCCAGCCAGGGAAGACAAGAACCCCAAGCATGTATTGTATTTTGTATTTGGTATTGTGATTTGTTTAGACCCATGGCTAGGAAGTAGTAGCCCTCGGAATGGCGCAATATGGGGGGAATATTGTTGAAAGCAGCAAAGAAATACAGAAAATTGCGACACAGAGTAGAGTAAGATGGAGCAATGGGAAATGGGTAATGGGAAATGAAAACGGAACTCCGGAATGATGCAACCAGACAAGTGTTGTTCGATGGCGCGATCTTGGGTATGTTGAATTTGAGACTACTCCGTAGAAGAATAGGACCCGGTTTCCAGAACCTGGCGTTGATGCAGGGTGGTTTGGCTCTAGGCGCAAATGAACCACAAAGAACAAAGAAAACGCCGGTTTGCCCATGGTTGAGAGTGAAGAGGTTGGAGTTTCATGCGGAAACAAAGAGATGGTGAGGGAATTCGACTCGGGGTATTTCCATAGACAGCAGAAAGAAACATGACATGTAGTAGTAGAGGGTATTGTCATCCTCGATGTTTCAATCCGGTCCGATGGAAACCCATATTAAAAAATGAGAATGAGCATGTTAAAGAGAGAAAAGGCAAAGAACTTTTTTTGTCGTTATGTCGTTGGTGTAGGATGTAGAAAAGATATGCTCTAGGCAGTACCCTTCAGCTTGCCCCAGCCCTTCTCGAGACCACGACGGGCCATGTCACGAGCCCGATCTGCCACGGAGCCAGTGCTGGAGTTGGTAGCCGTACTACCAGCCGAGTACTTGCGAGTCAGAATAGAATTGCTGCAGTCGTCGCGGAAGATGGTGTTGCCGGCACCGCCACGGCCGACGTGGTAGACGGGGGCAGCCTGGCGCAGGTCACGCTCGAGCTCTTCGTCGAAGCTGAAGATGGCGCGCTCGCTGCTGCTGTGGATGTTGCCAGCACCGCCACGGCCGGAGACAAAGCTGGTTGGCAGGCGCGAGTCGAGACGGGCGAGAGAGGCTGGTCCACTGGCGCTGCGCGAGTCGGTGGTCTTGGTGTTCTTGAGGTTGACGACGTTTCCACATCCGCCACGGCCGGTGTAGACTGCTGGGCGACCGGCGTGGGGGACAGATGGGTGCGGCTCAACGACGCGGTAATTTGAAGAAGGCATGTTGATTTGATGTATGGTGGTTGGGGAATTAGAAGTAGATGTAGATGTGATGTAGATGGGATGTAGATGTATGAACAGTCTATGCTGTGAAGGGTATTGAAACTTCCATGAAGGATTTGCAGGATGTGTGGATATGGCTAACAAACCGCGGGGCCCTGATGTTATATAGTCCCAGGGCCCTTTTTTGACATTTTCACGTTTTTGGAGTCATTTCCAGATCCAGGCACGACATCCAGTCACAAGGCCGTGTGGGGGCTTTTTGTTTTTTTCTTTTTGAATTTTGAATTTTCATTTTGAATTTTCATTTATCCCTTTCCTTCGTCGTCATCAGCCTAAACCAGCCAGGGATATTTCCCCTTTCGACCCCCCTGTGATCTGGTGCTACAATATGATTGGCTGCCAGTCTCCCCCAGACACCCTAACTCTGGCTGCTTTACCAGCTGTCCTCTGGGCAACCCAGTCATCTGACTGGGGCGGCTCCACCAATGGTGAGTGGCAAGACGTAACAAAAACTGGCTGGGCAGCCAATCAGCATTTCCATTACCCCCAGGAAATGCAGAAAACCTCTCATTTCAGGATCACCGAGTGTCCAGATCCTATTGCTTTCCAATGTCGAGCTCACGTTGTTCTGGGAATCACACCGCAACAGATGGGCCATTTCACGATCACGTCAGGGGTTGCGCCATTGGGCATTAGATACAATTGCATACATAGAACATTGTATACATGGAAAATTGTATACATTGGATAGTATGGAGGATTGTAGTAGCTAGTAGAAGTAGCTGGTTGAACCTGAATATTACCAATACTCACGATGTATTATAAAATACATACCAAGAGAAAAGGTATTTTTCTGCTCCAGCAATTGCATCATTTACCAGCCCGTGTCCACTTTCTATTTCAGAACATCAGGGGCTTTGTGCAACACATTTATTATTTCTGCATGTCCAGCTGATGGTTGCACAGGTATATAATGTAAGTTGATATATGTATACAGCATATACTCCGTATACTAATAGTAGTTAGCTATAACTATATAGTCATTAACTATACTTAAGTTGCCGATGAAGAATTATGCTAAATTGCACATCTATTGTAGATCGCCTGTACGATGACTCCATCGCGCTGGCAAATTTGCGGGATATTCTCCCTTGGCCCCGTAGATCCAAGTCTAGTCGGCTAGGCTTGCACGGTACCTGCCCAGGAGGTGTCTTCCATAATTGACTCACCGTACGTACCGAGTACCCTGCGCACTGCGCACGCACTGTGCACGTAAGAATAGTGTCAGGCCAACTCCTCGGCAGTCGTCCAGCTGAGCCGAGGAGTCCGAGACAGAAAAGGGAAAGTGCCGTTCCCCAGACAAAACACAAAATGACGTTGCAAAAGAAAAAAGAAAAGAAAAAGAAAAGAAAACTCTTCCTCCCTCATGATTGGCTGAATTATCCGAGCGGCCAAGGAACCAAATCACCGCCCTTCCAAGATTCGATGTCTGTGCGTTTCGCATTTCCCCAGATTTTCCTTTCCCCAACTTTTTCTGCGTTGGACCGAGTCATGCGTCTCGGAGCGTGATCTTTCCAGCCCTGGATGCCGAGGAACCCCCGCTTAAGGGGTAGGGTGCAGAGGAATGATTCCGCGATCTCGTGGGGGCTTGGAATACGTGTCTGGACGTGACACGGCGCTTCGGAGTAGGATTGTCAGGTGTTAGGTTCCTAGAATAATGTGCCGATCTCCCACAGGGTTAGTGCCTGACTTGATAATCTTCAGGGGAACATTCCATTGCCCCTCACATAGAAGACAATCCTGTTATGCCGAGAAGAGAATTACTGTACAGAATACACACCCTCAAATGACTAGCGACACACATTATAAACGATTGGGTAAGGCCGTTCTTAGTAGGCGCTTTTTCACAATGTAATTGATCTCACAGCCACTAAATGCTGTAAGCCACCCTCACCGTCAGCCACAGTAAAGGTCTGTCACATGATGCCACCGGCTAGTTTCATAAAGCTACTCTTGGACATAGTCAACATTGCCTAGAATTGACATCCGAGGAATGACCAAATCCAAAATAGTGATTTCTTCTTTTGTAAATTTAGTCTACCTGTCTGAGTTTTTTTTTTTTTACTCCCACCGTTTTGCTTCAGGCCGACGGAGTAATAACCGCACTCTCCACGCTAGACCTACCCACCAGGTCCGCAAACATAGACGGCCGAGCCAGCAAATCCCGCGGAGGCCCATACTCAGCCAACCTCCCCTGATCCAACACCGCAACCACGTCCGAATCCATAATCGTATCCAACCGATGAGCAACGGTAAGCACCGTGTAGTCCTGGAACTCATCCCGAATGATCCCTTGCATGACCTGATCCGTCTCGGCGTCGACGTTGCTTGTTGCTTCGTCGAGGATCAGAATCTTCCCTGAGCGCAGCATCGTGCGAGCTAGACAGAATAGTTGCTGCTCTCCCTGTGACAGGGGCTGCTCCTTCATTTGTGCGTCTAATCCACCACGCTTCTCGATGGCGTCCCAAACCTTTGTTTTCTTGAGAGCGTTGATGATAGCTTCGTCGGGTAACTTGTTGCTGGGGTCGACGTTGATTCGAACGGATTCGCTCAAGAAGAATGGCTCTTGTGGGATGGCGACGAGACGACTGCGGACTAGCTCCCGTGGCAGGGTTTGTAGGTCGTATCCGTCAATTGCAATACTTCCACTGTCAAGGTCCAATAGGCGGAGTAAGGATAGCAGAAGTGAGCTCTTGCCGCTATATTATCATTCATTGTGAGCAAACAGGAGATTCCTGGGGAAAGAGAAATACCCACCTTCCGGTCCGCCCACAGATGCCTACTTTCTGGCCAGGCAGTATAGACATGGAGATCTTCTTCAGAGCTGGGATGGAGGGGCTAAGTACTGGTCAGCGTCGTCCATAGTAACCAATCAAACCTAGCTTACCTGTAAGAAGCCGAAATATCCTTCAATTCAATAGCACCATGCTCCGGCCATGTATCCGGGGGAGTAGTATCTTCCCCTTCCTGATACTCAGGTTTGACAGTTTGCTCCAAATTCTTCAATCTCGCAATCGCTCCCAGCGAGGTCTCTAATTGTGTCCAGCTGTCAATCAAAACAGCCAGAGCTTGGTTGAATCCGAGAACATTATTCAGTGCCAGGCCGATAGTGCCCGCACTAGTCATATGCGGCAGTAAGACCGCCAGGGCAATGACTACAACGCCAACTGCCGCAACAAGGAGATCGAGAACAAGGTTGAGCCAGCATTGGATGCAGTACATCAAGTAGAACGGCCTCTGGGTGGTGTCCAGCAGCTTGGTGTTGGTCTCCTGGAATTTCTCCTGCCAGCCAAACGCACGAAGTGTGGACAGGCCCTCTAGGGTCTCCAGGAAATGACTGTACAGCGGGCTCCGGGACTCGAGATCGAGGAATCGCAGTTGGCGCGACGTGCGGAGGTAGAACCGCTGCAGCCAGTACACGGTGACGGCACAGATTGGAATACAAACGGACATGTAAGATGAGCCCATCGCGATAAGTGCTGTCTGGGAAAGGATTTGGAAAATCTCTGTATTCTGGATCAGCCTACCTCCATGCATATACTCCTTGGAGACACTTACGGACAACCATGCGAATTAGACAAAGAGGCAGTACCCGGTCAATCAAACCGATGTCCTGGCTGAACCTGCGTCATGTTAGAATCGAGTCTTTTATCACTTCCAAAGGCCTTACTGGTTCAGTATCACACCACTATCGGTTTTTGCAAAGAAAGATAAAGGCGCGCTATGAAAGATTAGCAGTTGTCAGCTTTAAGAAAGACCTTCGCCCTTACCCAACAGCAACCCGCAAAAGGATTCGATGAAGATTGAGAGAGGAGATTGGCGACATCCAGATCAGAGCCCACCTGCGCCAATTGTTAGACTTTCATCTCAATTTCCTTTTGCGAAACGACACATACCAGAAGGTTAGACAGCGGGAAAGCATAGCGGCAACAGCCAGAACAACATAGACACTCATATATTTTCCAATAGAACCTCCGTTCACATTTGTCCACCATTGAAGCCAGATCTCTGTATACTGTTAGCATCCGAGTCGGTTCATCTGGAACAGTTCGACTGAACTTACGCTGGAAGGTGGTTGCAAAGGTAAACAACGCAGTACAAGCTATGAAGCCAAATGTCCGAGGCCAGCCAAAAGATCGGAAGTAGTACGCATAGACTGCCATGTCACCAGTTTGGCGTGTTAGATCTGCATCATCTGGTCCCGGCGCCTTGATTTTCGGCCGTGGTTTGGAGGATGGCTGGGGTGCACTGGCGACGTCCTCTGCACTGAGGACCTCCTCACAGTCGGAGGTCGCTATATCTGTTTTCTTTTTCTGGATGTCCTGGCCGCTCAAAACCTCTCGGACCTTTCCCTCCCGAGTTAGAACGATAACCTGGTCGGCGATGTTGAGATGGCGCACTGGAAATGATTAGTTACGTCTTCAATTATAGGACCGATTGTGGTACATACCGGAGTGAGTCACCAGGAGGATAGTAGTCTGCAACCGCCGAAGTAATCCTTGCTCGCCGAATAAGCGGTCTACGACCAGTGCTTCGGTCTTCTGATCCAGGGCACTCAGAACATCATCCAGTAAAATAATACTGCGTCTAGCGTAGACCGCTCGAGCAAGCGCCTACAAAAAAGAATTAGTGGTTGGTAAACGTTGAACAGGATAGAAGCTAGTTGAACGTACTACTCTCTGCTTTTGGCCGCCGCTAAGGGTTACTCCTCGGCTCCCAACTACAGTCTGTTCGGCATGAGGGAGCTGCGACAGGTCTTCTTCCAGAGCACAGGCATGAATGGTAGTCTGAAACCATACATGATCAATTTTTTCCTCGTCGCAAAACCCGCAGATAACATCTTTGATGGTACCATTGGGCAACCAGGGGCTCTGAGCACAAAAGGCAATGTTTTTGGTGGAGACGGCAATAGTGCCTGCGTCGCAGGGTAGTTCTCCCAAGACCGCTCGGAGCAGTGTCGATTTTCCGCAGCCGACGGGTCCCACAACCAGCGTGAGGGAGCCTTCTGGACAGTCCATGGATACCTGACTTATAGCTGGGTCGACGGTTGGTGCAGGCCGGATCGTCACTTGCTGAACCTTAATGGTAGGGGTCGAATGGGTAGTAGTCTCTGGCACTTTCTCACCCTCACGCATTGTCCCGTTGGGATGGCTAAGGCTCACCTCTAAGCTTGAGTCACCACTGCGAGAACCACCGAGTCCAGTGACTCCGCGACTATCCGAACCTGCTGGAGCACGAAGGAATTTCTGGAGCCGATCAAAGCAGCCTTTCATGGCTGCAGACTCATTAATCGCAAACATAAGGAGGGAGGCGGGTTGGGTGACCAAAGTTATAATGGAGAGAGACGTAAAAGCCTGGTTCGTGGACAGGCTATCGGTACCGCGAGCAGTGGCTTGTGCCACAAACACCACGAACGTCAGGACGGGGGCGAATATCAACGGGGCAGAAGCAATGGTGTTCGTCCACAATGCCAGCCAGCGAAATCCCATGGCGGACTGGATTTCCTTGCGGCGGTACTCCTGCACGCTACTCTCCACCACTTCAGTCATGCCCATGATTTTCATGCTCTTCATCGAACCCAGCATAGATGCCGTGACGGCAATGCGTTTCTGCACAGCCGCGTTCCAGACCTTTTGCTTTCCGACAATTAATTTGGAAAGTTGCGAGTTGGCAAAGGTGCACACTGCGGTCTGTTAGTGTCGTTTCGGACGTTAAGAATCTACAAGGATAGGAGCTATCAACATACCGACAATCAGTCCAATGGGCAGCACGGCCACCGCGCCCAATTGATCAACCAGCAGCCACATGCCGATTGCAATCTCCGTGATGCGTGCCCATACCTCATGGATATTTTGTAATCCCACGGTGACACGATCGATGTCCGTGCTCATAAGCGTAAGCGCGGCCGATTCATCGTACGAGTCAGGCATCTGCAATGTCTGACTGTATACGAGACTGACCAAAGAGCCCCGGGCCATTGCAATCATTCTGTACATTTCACGCTTGTAGAGGACGGTAGTGATCTATCGAAACTCAGCATCCAGGATCTCCCACAGGTCGAGAGGGGTGCAGGAACGACTTACGGCAATACTGATGTAGACTAGGAAAGCAGCCGCCATAAGCCCTAAGGCATGGCTGCGGAGTTGTTCGGAAGCCGGGGCTTCGACAAAACTGATAACACGGCTGATCAGGAATGGTTGGGCGTATGTGAAGCCGATCTTGGCCAGTCGCGGTCCGACGGCCGACAAGAGGGCCCATCGCATGCATGAGATAGTGGCCATGATCAACGCGTAGGGTGAATTGGAGTGCGCTATAGTTTTCGTTAGCCAAATGATCACCAATGGGGAGCATTCAAGTACCTCGACGGGCCCAGCTGGCTTGCATCCGTTCTCGAAGATGGAAGGTAGCGAGTTTGCTGTCCATCGAGAAAAGATCCTCGATTGATAGCAAACGGGCAAATCCCCTGAAGAACAGCGGATTGAGCCACCAGAATAGGGTGCGCGCCCACACATTTGCTGTCGCTTCGGGAGGATGGTGGCGATACGGCAGCCTGAGTTCATGGATCTTACTCTGTGCCTCGAACATGAGCAGTATTACCTTGAGACCCGTCGCTGCAGTAAATACCGCTGCCATGGGCGTCTGGTCCCCCATCAGGAAGAGTGTTCGCGACTGGGGGATATCCAGGACGAGCGAAGCCAAGAGAAAGACTCCCAAGAGGGTGGAAGGCCGAATGGAACGAGTATGCTCCATGTAGGAAAGCAGACAGATAGACAGCGCATCGACCAACGACAGGGCGGCAGCCGGGATGGTCGCGACCGTTTGGACCTGTGGATTTCGAACCCATAACACTAGTAAGGCGACTTGGACACCAAACAGAGCAACAGCGGCTAGTAGCTTGCTCGAGCACGCCAGGGAGAAGGAGACATTGGTCTTAAGGCTGGTGCGAGACAGCCAGTATAATCGGAAGGGAACGATAAGGAGCAGCAGGGCCGAAGGAGCAATAGACAGGATGGATTGTTCGAAGGTGAGGGTGAAATCAAAGCCTCCGCGGCACCGGGCATCGATCGAGGGGCCAAAATGGAGATCAGCAGCCTGTGGGCAGAGATCCCAAGTATCGGAAGCATTCAGCGCCATGGTCTATTTCTGATGAAATAAGAACCATGGACTGAAAGAAAGAAGGGTTGAATTCACGCGAGAACGGAGAGAACACAGATTTGGGGGAAGTGAAACAAAGAGACGCGTGCTTACAGGGTAGGTGGAACTAGTATCTACTACTACGTCTGCTATTTAGTAAAAACTACTAATTCTGTCTTATTCTCAAATTTAACAAAAGGTCAGTATAAAGCTAGTAAATTATATATACTAGAATGCTAACAGACCTTTAGGTTTTGCTATATTGGAAAACCTCTCAAGGTCATTGTCGGACCGTTGTCATCGCCTCTACTATACAGTGTACTGCCTCACGAGACCATGCCACTACCGTGCAGTCCGAGCCAATAGCCATCGTTGGGGCTGTAGATCCCCCGGGCAGAGCAATTCGACGTCAAAGCTCTGGGAGCTAAGGAGTCCGACGGGAACAGTTTTTAGCTTCTACCGATATTAAGGCACCACGTTCGCCATTCCTACCAGGTTTTGACGCGCAACTTGTCCGAATAAAACTTACGGAAGCTAATTGTGTCGGCCCTCAGTATCGTCTACGCCTTGAGACTGTCTAGAATCGGTTAACTCCGTTGGTTGACGGCTGAGACAGCGGTCTATGTTGGGTTGATGTGGGGGGAATATGATCGGCCGGGACCTAGACTCCTTCCCTATGTAGGTACTTCCGGAAGCATCGAAGCATCTCGAACCGTCTCTTATTTCTTTGACTGGCATGGTTGTAGACTTAGCCGACATCTATCATCTATGACTAATTTCTTAGCAGTTCCAAAACTAAGGGTAGAAAAAGTCATATGATGGTTATGTCATTGATGGGAATAGTTACCAGATCAGAATATATATTCAACCAGGCCAAATTAAACTGGTGTGTAGATAGGCAAATAGTCGGTTTGGGGGTGTACAGTAGTTCTCTTCTAATTTACATCTTAGAGCCCTCCAACTCCTCCAAGCGGTGCATATCCATATCCTTCTCCAACAGAGGAATGACGTAGGGGTCGAAAGTCTTCCAGTAAGGGTTGTTGAGGTGGTACTGCTGCGACGATTCCTGGGCGTAGCGCTCGACGATGGTGAAATCCTGCTTGTCGAAGACGGACTGCGACACAAACCAGGAGAGGGTTTCCTTGTCGTTCGAGTAGACGTTGGAAGCTTCAACGAGCTTGGCCTTGAGCTTGGAGATGGACTCTTCGTCCGGCTTGGCACGGAGGTCTACGACTGTCAGCGTTGGGAATAGCAAGACGAGGGGTATCACATACGGACGACGATTGTGTAAACCATGATTGTTTAGAGGTGAATGATAGAGGGATTGAGGGGCAATGGACTTGGAGGGGAATAACTACTTTTACGAATTTAGTCATCGGTGAATTATGCAGAATGGAAATCTCCGAAATTTACCCGGCCGGGTCTTGATGTCTTGATAAGCTTATTTCCATTCCAGTATCTCCACCAAGCTCCAACGATCATGAGGTATTTCTTGGACAGACAAAATCCTAAGGAGACATGCCCAGTTCCAATTCTCAGTCCTGTGGGCCAACCTAGCAAGCAGGCTCATCACCTGCCTTGCCAAATCCGGACACTTAAGATCGGATGTCGTCACGAGCCTCACTGCCAGGAACCACCTTGCTAACCATAGCGTCCGCGACACACTGCATCCACTGGTAGGGCTCATCGGCACGAAGACGGCTGGAGAACGAGCCCTTGGCCTTCATAGCGAGAATGGTAGTCACAAACTGCACCAAACGCGAGACGTAGCTCGAATTGAGTCTCTCCGCGCCGGTGAGATCAATGATGACCTCCTGCACATTGTGTCCCGCCGGGATAGCGCGACAAGCAGCCCTCCAATCCAAGTTGAGGGTGATGAACTCCAAGCCCTCGGGGTGGGTCACGTAGTCGATGAAGACGCCGTCCATGCTCGGGTACGGGAACGGCAGTGCCATGAAGAACTCGCGGACCTCGGTCGGCTTGTTGCGAGACAGGCGGCAGTATCCGTCGCCGGACAGGCCGCGGAGGCTCGGCTCGGGGAATCGTCTGCCGATGAACCGGTGCAGGGGGGCGAGGCGGAGCTTGGTCGCGGTTGCGTTCGGTGCGGTGCTGGCGAGGTAGACCTCGAATACCTTGGGGTCTTCGAAGACGAAGGTTGGGCTCGTGACATAGGCAGGGAGCTCGGTGAGCCGCACTGACATGCGCAGGGTGGAGGCGCCGATCGGGCTGGCCACGAGGTCGCCGTTGATGAGGGAGATCAGCAGCTCGGTGTTCACCGTGAGGATCTTCATCCCGTTGGCGAGTTGGTCAATGTTCATTGTGGCGGTTGCTATTTGAAGGAAAGTGATTTGGGAACTTGGTTTAGGGAACTGGTTGATGGAATGAAGGAAGGACTAATGTAATGCGACAGGTCGTGTGAAATTTATGGCGATGTGAATGTGTGACGACGTAAGCGTTTGATGCGTTGTGAACGTTTGATATGATGTATACGTTGTCGCGATGTCTACTGTAGGTGCGCTTCCTGAAGAGTCTTTCCAATTTGCGAAAGAGCGAACAAATATGAATAGCGATCTACCTGACTTCATTAGATGTTAATGACATTCTATTCCCCATGCAATATCCCAACCTCAGGAACTTCCAAGCTGACCATCTGACACCCAGTGAGAACCACCAGCACATCGGTAACCACCGCTTTGTTTAAGCCATTTAAAGCCAGCAACACAGACTCCCATAGACCTCAGCTTCATCTGATTAGCTTGTTCCTTGCGGCGAGCCTCGGCCAAAGCCTCTTGCTGCTTGCGGAGTTTCTCCAAGATCTCTTCCTGCCTCCTGCGTTCCATCTCAAGCTTGAGTCGGGCTTGTTCGAGGAGTCTTTTGGCATCTTCGTCTGCTTTTCTTTTGGCCTCTTCCAGCTCCCGCGCGGCCTTTTCCTCCTCCGCCTTCAATTTTAATATCTCCTGCTTCTGCTTCTCATATTCCTCTTTCAAACGCAAGTACTCTTTCTCTTTGGCTTCTGCTAGAGCCTTGTCCTTTTCGAGTTGATGCCATACTTCATCTGTAACATCGGCATCTCGCTTTGCAGTGGCAGTGGAATTCTCTGTCTTGGGCTCTGTCATGTCTGGTTCCTTGGAGGCCTCATTCTCGATGACCGAGCTTTGATTGTCCAGCTTGGTGACAGGCTTACTCAAAGGTTGAGTGCGTACAGCCAGGTCTGTTTGCTCTGCCGCTTGGATCGCAGTTGATAGACCGTTTTGCGGATAGACTTCCCGGCTGGACCGCTCATTGATCATTGAGTCGAGGGCTTCGAGCACCGTGTCTTCGCTCAGCACCAGCTTCTTCCCACTAGATGACAGAAGAGTTTCGCGAAAGATTGTCTTCGTAAGCGTTCCGACGTCTCGTGCATTTGCCCAGCCTGCAGATTTCGCAAGTCTGTCAAAGCGCTGCGACATTCCCTTCATAAAGTCAAAATCTGGACCCTCCAAGCAGACTAGATCGAACTGAGCCTGTGATTTGTTGAGGAGGTCTCTTTTTTCTTTCAACAAGAGCTCGTAAACTAAGTTGACACAGTCTGCTGAGGACAATGGGTCGAATTGAAGAGACTCTGGGAAGCGACTGGTGAGCCCCAGATTGATTGACATGAGACGGTTGATGTCTCCATCATAACCGGCCAGAATGATGATCAGCTTTTGAGCAAACTTGGGCTTGGTAATGGCATCCACAATCTCATCCATGGCCTCTTTGGCGAAATGTCCCTCAGCGAGCCGATAGGCTTCGTCAATGAACAAGACCTTTCCAAGGCCACGTTCGAGGACTTGCAGAGTCTTCGGGCCTGTCTGGCCTATATATTGACCCACCAAGTCCGTGGCTGAGGTTTCGACCACTTCATTCGAAGCTAACAAGCCCATGTCATAGTAGACTTGCCCCATCTTTCTAGCTGTGCTCGTTTTTCCGGTACCTAGGATTTAAATGTCAGCAATATTCGGCGGACAAATACTGAACGGAGAGGTGTATACCTGGAGGACCACGGAAAACAAAGTTAAACGGCAACTGCGTGCGCGGATCCAAGTCCAGTCGTCTAAGGCTCTGAACCATTTGCCGATAGCCTTCTAGTTTGGCAACGATACTTTCACATCCTATGACGCCTTCGAACATCTTTGCAACACTTTCCTTCTTATCTGCACGATCAAAGTCTTCGTCAAAGTCAGAAGCATCAAGCACAGAATCCGGAATAGAACCGGGGTGTTTGATGGACGAGAGGCGCTTTTGATACCGCATCTTGGCGGCGTTGAGCAGATTATCAATCTTGCCTGCATTTCCAAAAGGCGGTCGATTCCGAGCACGCTCGAGCATCTCCAATACCACACAGCGGCCACGATCATTTATTCCAAACCCTTGTTCTTTGAGCTTGAGGTCCAAAATCGCATCCAGCTCACTCGAGGTGAAGTCCTCGAAGACAAATGCCTGGTCAATTGGAAAACGTCGGGTGAGGCCAGGGTTGACCTTTTGAAACATCTCTTCCATAAGATCCTTGTAACCTAGAAGCAAGACGCACCTATCGTCACCAGGTGTGCTTTGCACTTCTGCCACGATGGTGTCTATCACGGCAGCTCGGTATGAGTCACTGTTGGAACCTGTCCCATCCGAGGTACCTCCAGAGAACAGTCCATAGGCCTCGTCGATGACTAGAACCTTTCCCAATGTAGATGCAAGTATCCCTTTGGTGTTCTTTTCGGACTCTCCAATCACACTGCCAACGAAGTCTGACGGGTTCTTTACCACCACTACGATTGTCAGTAAACTTCATAGACAGCGGAGGAGCCCACATACCTTCGCCATTGGACAAAAACCCGATATCCACAAGTATCTGACCGTAGATCTTTGCGATAGAAGTTTTCCCCGTTCCGGGATTTCCCAAGAAAACTTTGTTGAGACTGTACTCAACCAGGGGCTTCTCATCCAGCTCACGCTGGTAGTTGTATCGCATGGTGTCTAGTATGGCCTCCACCGTCTTCTTCACAGAGTCCAAACCAATCATAGTCTGCAGCTTTTGCCAAGCATTGGATGATTTCAAAGCCTGCGATGGATCTGGCCCGATCATGTCTTCCTTGCTCAGAAAGAGATTATCAACCTTGCTCGCAGCCTGTCGTGTTTCCCGGCTGAGACGTACAGCCTGTCGTTCAGAAATCTTGGCCATGGCATTCTCAACGGCTCGTGCATTGGCGAATCCCTCACGACCACGTCCGCTCCCAACCCGACGAGCTACAATGCGACAATAAAGTCCGCCAAGGTTATCCTCGACCTTCATCTGCTTTTTGTATTTCTTTTCGATGCACCCGACCAAAATCTGCATCAACTCGGCGTCGTCGAAATCATCAAACTTGAGCTCATTTGGGAAACGACTAGGAAGCCCGGAATTGTATGCGAAGAACTTCTCCATCGGTCGTTGATATCCCGCAAGAATGAAGACCACTTTTCCGGTGAGGTTTTCAATCTCAGCTAAGAGGAAGTCCAGAACTTGGGGGCCGCCGAAACTGCTGCCGACGAGCTGATACGCTTCATCAATGAAGATGGCCCCGCCGCCGTCTTTCAAGAGGTTTTCGATGATTTTTTGACATCCCGAGACACCATCGTTCGCGAGTCTAGACCCGGTTGTCTCGATGAATTTGTCGCCGGGAATGATCCCCATGGACGATAGGAACTTCGCGTATAGACGCGCAACGGTTGTTTTCCCGCTACCGGGATTCCCGAGCAATACAGATCCGAATCGATCGTGGCTCATATCAATGTTCTGTCTAATTGCGACGTCCACTTTAGCTTTGATCGACAAAAACTTTGTCTTCACTGATTCAAGTCCGATCATGTCGATTAACTTGTCGATCTCCTGGCTTTGAGCGTTGAGGAACTTCTTTTGATACTTCCAGTCTGCTTGAGCCGCGGACATCTTTTGTGATGGCATGACTTGTCGACTTGGAGGCTGCACACTACGGCTTTGAGTGCCTGTGGCACTGGATTCTGAGCTTGCTTCCGTGATGGTTGCGGGCGTGCTAGGAATGGCCCCAGAGCTCAATTTCCGCTGAGGCGATACAGGGCGCGGAGGATTCTTCAAATCCTCAATTTCCTGGCGGTACTGTTCAAGGACCTTCGCTCGCTCCATATCATCGAATTCATCGCGTCGCACACGCTTGAGATGAGAAGCCTCCTCCTGAGCCTCTGCAAGCTTCCGGGCGTACTCGCTCTGCTTTCTTTGCCGTTCTATCTCTAGTCTGATATCGCGTTTGCGCTTGCGCTCTTTTACCTGATCTTCTTGGATGCAGAAACGACATGAACCCTTGGCCTGGGAACAGGACAGAGACAAGGAATGACCGCGGGAACACTTCCATTTAACTATTTTTGTGCACTTCATTTTTGAGTGGTCCAGAAGCTGGTGACATTTTGAGGGGCACTCGTGTACTCCGCAACTCAGTTTCACGCCGCTATGGGAAAGTCAGTATTAAGATATCAGCAAAAGTTCTGGTAAACCTACCAAGGGGCAGAGCATCCTCCGTCTGGGCATTCTCTATCGAAGTCCTCCGCTGTTCGGAGAATCGAATTTGTCTGCGGATGCTGTTCGCATTGGACGGGCAGTCCATCGTATAGATGCCCCTCTGACTTCAGTTGGTCGATTAGCGGCTTCCAGTGCTTTTGGCCCTTCCGACTAGAAACGAATGTTTCCGAGTTTCCAACCATAATGAGGACATTTCGGGCTCGGGAAAGGAGGACGTTGAGGCGCTCGGGAGCTGCCATGAATCCTATGTCGCCAACTTGATTGCTGCGGGTGAGTGACGCTATGACTATCTCACTCTCTTCTCCTTGGAAGTTGTCTATTTTCTCAGGTCAGACTTTGCTTGCACCTAATTTCTTCTCCATACTTACCAATTGTAGACAGCTTGATTGGACGCTTCGAATGGGAGGCACCAGCCTGCGACAGAAGACCTGCTTTGACAAGGTTGTGGGAGTCGAGGTCATTCAGAACTGGGTCGTTCTGTTTGCTTAGAGTCTGTCTCAGTAGACTAAGCTGACCCAAATATGGAGTCAACACGACCAGCTTGTCTGTTCCATACCCCTGCTGTCCGAGATACTTCACGATCTTGAGGACGATCTCTGCCTCGAATACATTGCTCTTACTTCCCTTTGAGTTCTCGTCGTCCCGGTCAGAGACCTGGACAAAAATGTCTTCCGGATTTTGATGATGGAAAAATATCACTCTGTCGCACAGACCTCGTGGCTGAGGACGATTCTTGGTCTTTTTATCGTCTTCCAGCCCAGGATAGGTGAGGTTGCGCACAAGACTTGAGATCTCGGGACACATTCTATGTTGCTTGGCCAGTGTCGTATGTGGAAATCCGACATGTATGAGTCTTTCGAAAAGGGAGACGTTCAGGTCATAGCCATCGCCTTTCTCTGTGCTCAAGCTGTAGCTGTTGATTTTTGGCCGTAGCTGCTGATGATCTCCTATCAAGATCAAATGCTTGGTCTCCGGTGTCATTGCGGTGAGCACATGCGACTCAAGGATCTCACCCGCTTCTTCAAGAAGCACGATGCCAGGGGAAGCATGTCGAATGTCCTCGGAATACATTGCCGCCGCTGTAGTGGTGCAGCCGATGATTCGCTTTGATTTCAAGATTTCCCGGTTTTTCTCACCCAGGGTAGCGCTCAGTTGGCTTTGGCTTTTGTTGAACAATGCTATGCTAACGCCCAAAGACTCCGCCTGTTCACTCAGCAGAGCTTTCTTCCAAGAGCTGTTTTTCTCCTCCCGTATTTTCTGATCGAGTGCCCAGATGTCGTGACAATGAGCGGGAAGAAGATCAGAACATACCCCTGCATCCTGGTTGCGGATCCATCGGTGATAAAGGTAGTCTTTTCGAATTGCTTTTCCACTATTATCGACCACGGCCATGCTGTTTGGTTCCTCCGGCTCCGGTACGGTCAGAGCTGCAAAGTATTCTGGTTCTTCAAACTCCAGATAGTCCAAGATAGATGTAGCATTAGCTGTGAGATTCTTGTAGGCTTGGAAGGAGTCATTCAAATTGTCCTTTTGTTCATTTGCGACCGCTTCGAGTGAATGAATTGTGTTCCAGGTGGTTTGATCCCTACGGTAGGACGAGTGCTGCTTAAACAACCCAAGCGGCTCGGTTCGTTGTGAAGACTTGGACCCGAGTCTGACGATAGTAGAGGGATTGATACCAACGTCTAGTAAGTCTTCCAAGAACTGATCCAAGGCATGATTTGTGTAGCACATAACCAGGATTTTGTCTTTCGAATTATCGTGCAGGGCCTTTGCGAGAAGAGCACCTATGAACGACTTGCCGGTACCTAGAGCTCATACTGTCAGTTTAATGTCCTTGGTTATAGAAATGAGAAGATCATGAGAGGATACTAAAATGATAGTGGGAGGATAATGAGACGATCCACATGATCTTACCTGGGGGACCTTGAATAAGACTCACTCTCTGTGTCAACCCAGCCAACAGAGAATCTAACTGTGAAGAGTCCAATGTCACTGACATCGAGGTTTTCAGGGTGCGCTGGATATTACATCCGCGTTCTTCCTCCAGCATGTTGACCAAATTCCGAGGAACTAGGCTTGAATCCTGCACCGGCTGGCCTTTTTCGTAAAGGAACAACTCCTCTGTGAGAGGCAACTCAATCCTCTCCTGCAAGCCCTTCAAAATTGGCTCGTATGCAAACATTGCTGTGTCAACAAGCAGGAATTCCACGTCATTGTAGAGTTTCAGGTAAAGTAATGACTTTTTAAGGGCCTCTTCACCTGTAATACGCAGCATAACAACTGGCATTTTGAATAACAGTTCATCAATTTCTCGTTCGATTGTGGCAAAAGCCACGATATCTGTGTCCCTAACCAAGCAACCAAAAGCACGATGCTTCACAAACTGAGGCGTGCTGTTTAAGAAGGCTTTGCGAGCATCCTCTGAGAGGTTCTTGAGCTTTTCAAGGCCATATTGGGCAGTCACGCCGATCGTACATGGTCGGAGGTAGTTTGGGGTTCTAGCAGTGCAGCGGACATGAGAAAGATTGAGATTTCTCAAGTGGAAAGCCGAGCGTCGCCCCTTCTTTGTGCCTGTTGCAATTTGCAAGTCTTCGCGGAGCTCCGAGAGCATATCTTCTCGCAAAAGGCGAAACTGATTGTCAACATGGCCGGCAATGCGTTGGCCACTGGACAGCTGTGCGATGTCTTCAGCACGGCGATAAAAGGGTTTCTCCGTACATCCCATCTCATCGGCCGTGGGAAGGATGGCCGTCAAGCGAAAATCAGCAAAATCATTATCGTGCCGACCACCTGCAGTGATCTCAGAGTCTTCGACGGTGGTTGCATGTGATTTCATCTCCAGAAGATATCTAATCTTGTGGCCCAAGTTTCGTATGTCAACTGAGGGGGAAGAGAAAAGCGACCCATCCTTCAAAACAGTCTGAGCATCAGCTCTAACGTCCACCCTACAAGAGGGAGGCAACGAAAGCAACTCCGCCATCAACCAGCATAGAGTGTGGGTCGCATGATCCTCCAGTTTGCGAGTACGGAACGCCTCCAGAAATGCACCCCAGAGGGTGCGCGGCTCCAAGATAATCAGAAGAAGCTGCTCGAGAAATTGGCCGTTGCAGAGGAGCTTGACTTCGCGGTGGTTCAGGTATTGAATAAACTTCGCGGTGTACCCGTTGATGAAGGTCGGGGTTAGGTTAAACCTCAGTCCATTTCGCAAGGCATTCAGAGCGCTTTGGCTTGAGATGATTCGCTGAACGACAATGCTGGGGTCACCCTGGTCCAAGGTTGCTTCGATAAATCGCTTGAAACTGTTCTGATCCTGGACTTCGTGCTTTCCCTGGACAACCTCTTTGAAATATTTGGCCAGTCGCTCCGATCGAATATTTTGAGACATGATAGCGAATGAGACTTAACATAGATTGCAAGATCAAAGTGGCAGAGACAGATAGAATAAAAGGTGTAGAAAGATATCAGAGTCGAGAGATAAGAAACAGTTTAGATTCTGCATTGCCAACAAAGCAGAGCACAGTGAGACTAATGCAGATGCAGTCTGCCTTGTAGGCTTTTAGCTGATAATGCGCAGTTGGGCTATGCGCAGCAAAACCCAACAAACGCAAGAATGCGCAGGAATAGACCAATGCATGAAGCACAGTATGTGACGTGGCGACAGGGGTCTATGCCCCCGCAGCATAACGTGAGACAACAAACAAAAAGTACCTAAGGCTTTTTTTGTATCTGTCGTTGATTGTTCTTCTGCCTACATACACATACTTCGTCGTGCTGCTTCCTGACCATCAGAGTCTACCACGATGTCTCCACAAGGAAGAGGAAGAGGACGAGGACGAGGACGAGGACGAGGACAATGGAGAGAAAGAGGGGGAGTATATGCAGCCCAGACCAGTTCACCAGCACCTCCGCTAGGAGATATCATTGTCACAATCTACCACAATGAAATCGAGAGTCCGGCACCTGATCAAGATGAAGACATATCTCGAATCACGAACAGTCAATATCTGACATCCTACAACTGGCTTGGTGGGAAGAAGAGAAAGATAATCGTTCCAGGTAAGAGGATAATTTCCGATAACCAAGGCACTGTTTATTACCATTGCGTTAACTGACATATTCCTAGGTGAACCACCAAAGTGGACGCCTCTGTCCGATTCTCCCGCGCTTCCACAAGACAGGGGTGATTATTACCGTGATCGAAATGCCGCACGATACCCCACCTATCCTCTGGAGCCAATGGTACAAGCAATACTCACAGACAACCCCGAGTTCCCCATTACCAGTGTGGACATCATTGGGTGCAACAGTACAATGGGGAACCTGCGACGCTTTGCATCTGGGCAGGGTAAGCCCTTTAGGATGCTAGTTGAGGTACTCGGCAAGACAGTATTCTTCATCAGAAGGGAAAATTCGCCCACTGAGGTGTTTCCCGATATTCACGGTTATGGGCATACTTTCCCGGAAGCATACACCACGTGGAATGCAAGTGTGGGCGGATCCCTGTCCCACCAACGGGTGATGAAGTATGATTTTGCCGGAATGCAGTGCTTGGTACGTTTTGAAGGGGACGGCTTTTTGCCCGACCTGGTCCTGGATACCGAAACCGAAGGACATCCTGTTACCCCGAAGGATAGTATCGACCCAGAAGCTTTGCTGTCCATCGAGAAAGTGACAATTTCAGGTTACCCCTCTGCCATTACAGAAATGGCACCGGAGCAGCTTGACATTGCAAGACAAGGCCGGCGCATTCCACAGTGTGCAGTCTTTGACCTGAAGACTCGATCTCACGCTAAAAAGGGCAGTGACATTATTGAGGAAGAACTGCCCCGGTTGTGGATTTCGCGGACTCCCAACTTCATTCTAGCCCACCATACAGCTGGTCGATTCAAGCATATTCAGGTTCGCGACGTGCGGGATGATGTGAAGCAGTGGGAGGAGACCCAGCAACCGGCTTTGGGCAAGTTTGCCAGCTTGCTCCAAATGATCGTGGAATTCGCTCGGAGCGCGGATAACGGAAAACTTGAGATTGAGCATGAAGAGGGTGAGCAAGTTTTGAATCTGAGAGAACAGGGGGGAGTTGTTCATGGCGTCTTGTCCCCGGCTGTCGCAAGCAAGTGGGATATGTGAACCGGCTCTCTCGAGGATAATTGGTTTAAGCTACTACTCTTAGTTTGAAGCTTGCTCTGGGATGTAAATCAGTTCAATACAATCCAATCTATTCACTTACAACAACCGACTGTAAAGCCATCAGTCTTGCCAGGTGTGCGCAAGTATGGCATCAAGGCTGGCATTAGAAAGCAGAAGTGTCATATCTTGACTGTTCATGGTACTGTTTAACAATTCAACTTAGACACAGCCCTAGACTTGAGGGTTCATTGCCATGCCCGGAATAGCAGAGTGTGCAAGTGTAGTAATGAGTGAATGAATATCGTATATTTTTCGCCGAAGGGAATTTCTGCCTCAATTTCAAGTGCTAATATGGAGTTGATGGAGCAACTTTACTAGCAAGTTGGAATTGACATCATTATTTCGGTCAGAATTCACGCCCTTGCCGAGAGATGCGCTGTCTTGTCAAGGTTGTTGGAGAGCCGATAAGCCACTATTTTGCCACTTCAGACCGCCCGACAACCCTCACCACCGAGCTCCTAACAACTTGCCGATCCTACTATCTCAATTTCTCTCTTATTTGCGTCACCGAGGTTTTACTTCCGAGATTCTACCTCAAACTACGCTATTGAAAATCAGGACAGTTTCTGCTAGCCAAGATCTTCGTCTCTGAACGAGACCCATCCCGAAAGGGAATTTTCCTTTTTCGCGCGACGACAGCAAGGTACTTGCTGCAGAAACCGGCAATATGCCCAAATATAAGTAGCCTCTGGTCTCTATATTTGCAACTGAAAGCTAACTTCCCATGCACTCTTCTGTAGGTTTTGCCGCAAATCCACATCTAGACAGTGTCATAGCCTATTCCGGGCATGATGCGACACGAGGCTATGCGCCTCATTGCGGCCGGCTGAGCCCATCCATCGACATATTGCTGACTCCTCACTTCAACTTCTAGGCGACTACTGTGATGTCTACCTGACACACGACTCGATGAGCGTACGCAAGGCGCATAACTCCGGTCGAAACCACCTGAGAAACGTGGTGGACTACTACCAACGTACGTTTGACCGATGGCGCAGCAAGGCGCCCAACCCAACAACTGAATGATAGCTAATCATGTGAACCCATACAGAGATCGGCCAAGAAAAGGCCCAGTCCGTCATCGACTCCATTACCTCCTCCTACGCCGCAGAGGGCCAACAAGCCCCCAACATGATGGCCCCCAGCGCTTTCCCTCCTCCCTTCGGATTCCCTGGTATGACTATGGCTCTTCCTCCCGGGACTCCAGAACACCAACCCGAAACCGAAATCAAGCTAACGCCACTAGGACAACCAGGCATGCCCCCTCCTCCCTTCGGTATCCCTCCACCAGGCGCCCCCGGCGCCCCAGGCATGCTCCCTCGTATGTCACACCCACTTCCACACCCACCCCCACTCTGGCTTCCCGAGGACCCCAGCCAAAGATATCTAGCCTACCCAGGATCATACCAAGCTAATGACTATGCCTCTTACCCAGCCCACGGCCTTCCCTTCCCGCCGCCCTTCCCTAACGCCACCGGAACCCCGCCAACAGGCGGCTTCCCCCCGCCTCTCCCCAACATGCCCCAGGGCGCAAACTTCCCGATACCGCCCCCTGGTGGCTTCCCGAACTTCCCCATCCCCCCGCCCGGCGTTGCTGGCTTCCCGCCTATTCCTGGTCAGCACGGTATGGCGCCGGGTGGTCCATCGCCTATTCCTACCGGCCCCCGTGGCTTGGAGGGATATCCTCCTCCCCCTGGAGGTGGACCTCCTGGTGGGATGGATCAACGGTGGTGATTATGATCACGATCTTGGGGTTGATTCGCACGTGGATTGTTTCTGATACCTTTTTTTTCCCGTGCGGATCGTCGGCATGGCATGACATCTCATGGGTCTTTTTGCTCTTTACTGTTAGTGTAAAATAGCGGTTTCTTTTTTTACGTCTCTTTACTGTTCTGTTCGTACGTTCTGTTTCGTACAAAATTGTCACTTGGTTTCTAGTCGATTTCGAAAGACATGGCGTCTGAATTCTTTACGATATACATGGCACTGAAACTTGCAAAAGAAAAACTTCGACATCCACATCCATGTAGACATCGGTTTCATATTTACACTAGGATTATCTCCAGAATACTGGTGTATAAAGTGAGAGATGCTGCCCAGGTGACGACCGGAGAAATTGGAATATATTTCATCGGCAGCAGACATAGTGCAAAGCCAACAAAAAGAAACGAGAACCCCCAAGGCCAATCACCATACCCAAATGCATCAAAGAACGCCCAGCGGAAGTGAAAACAAGGGAAAGACACGGCAAAAGGATTTAGGGAGAGAGAGAAGGAGAAAAGAAGCGAGGAGAAGAAGTAAAGGGAAAGGAAGGGATAGATGACAAAAAAAGGCGCACAACCATTAAGAAATGGAGTGGATTAAGAAAAGAAGTTTATCTGAGCGACGAGGATGCTGCAGACGGTGCGCAGAAGCAAAAAAAGAAGAGAAAAGAAACCCGAACCCAGAGGAATGGCGAATGGAAAAATCATAGACCATCGGTATCCCGCGCTAAAACAAAATCACATATCTTCATCTCGGAAGCGACAAAATAAGAGACCAATGGCATTTTTTAATGATCATAGCCAGCGCCTCGTTGCCAAGGACTGGCACTGTTCTGGGCTCGATATGTCGTTGACAAAGCAGATTGGCCAACAGGAGAGGTGTTATCAAAGCTCCTTGGCGCGGGTGAAGGGGACCGGCCGTAATGGTCGTATCCGGGGGGAGGATTGTGATGACCTGACGCGTTGCTGGGGAACAGTGGCACGGATGGGTCAACGGGTGACCGAGGCGCTTGGGCGGCAGACCCGTGCAGGGAGTAGGTCGATTCCATTGGGCGGCCGACGGTAGCACCGTTTCCACTGGAGATAGAAGCGCTATCGTCGTCGAATGGGTTGTTATTATTATATTGTCCAGGCTTCATATCACCACGTGCGGTAGCACCCAAGGCATCCAATTCAGTGGTGAGCTGGGTTTGGGACTTGATGAACGAGCCACGATCGTCGCGCATAGGCTGGTAACGAGTGTCGGGATTCTTTGACACAACGGCATATATCGAGGCGAGCAGGACCAAGATCAAGAGGACCAAAGAAAACACGGCATTGTAAACGAAGAAAATGACACCCATAACACCGATCATCATTCCGGGTGGGTCGAACACATCCGAGAACACGAGCAGGAAGATGGAGTTGATGAAATTGATCACCGCAATGGAGATGTTGAAAACGTTGGTCTTCTTATCCATCCAAGGACGGAGAATGCAGACCGCAACAAGCATGCCTAGCTCAAGGACCACCAAAGCCACTGTTTGAACGACCGGTGCTTCCTGGCTCAGACCGATGAACATACCCTTGATCAAGGTGTAGACGAGGAACGGAACGACAAAGTAGTATGCCGTTGCTCGGTACTGCACATACAAAAAACCCCACTTGTTCAGACAGGTTGGGTCGGAGTAAAGAATATATGCCGGGTTCTTGTGCATGGTAACTGAACGCTTTGCCAAACGGATGACCTTCTGAGAGGCCCAACCAAGAGAGACGAGCATGGAAAGGAGCATGACCGCTGCCAAAACAATCTCGGCCGGCGAGTCACGCTGGGTGAACTCCCAGAGGCAAAGGATAGACATCTGGGGAAACCCGATGAGAGTCAATCGGAACAAGATACCACGCAGTACGATCTTCCACCCATTGCGGAAGTCCTGGAACCGGTCGCTCTTCATTTTGCCATGCTTGACAAGTAACTCAGTAATTCCCTTGAAGAGTGCAACGATGATGACGACAATGCAGGTGAATACCGCAAAGAAAATCAGGCCAGTGAGGAAAATGTTGGTATCCTCCATGTCCGCACGGAATCCAACACGATCAATTCCTCGGATGACAAGAAGTTTCTGGCTTGTCTCGGCTCTCTTGACTATACCACTTCCTCGCTTGACAATCATTGGTCCCACGGCTCTCCTCATGAGGTTCATGGCCGGGTCAACCAAGGCACGCTTACGGCGCCTGAGGACTTCCACAGAAGTATCCGAAAGCTGTGATAGGACTGTCGATGGAGTTCCACCGGTTGATCGCTGATACCAGGTAGCAATCGTCTGGATGAATCCCACGCGGATGATACCCATGCTCCATTGGAAGTTCTGGGTCCAAGCTTCCACGATCGGGGGCATATCAACGGAGGTCATGCCAATAATCGCTTGGGACTGCATGAATCCGAAAAGAGAGAGCGCATTTGCCGCAACGTGGGCTGCGGTGTTGGAATGCCCTAGGCCGGAGGTGATAGCGGATGCAGCGAGACCTAACCCGGATATAACAGCAGTTGTCCACGAGACTCCGGATTGATTAACGGTCTTGCCGTTGGAAAGTGAGGCCTCGACACAAGCAATCTTTTCTTCGGTGTCGGCTGTCCTGATGACAATCCGCACTTTTGCGTCGAGATCAGGCACACTGAAGGCGATACCAGGGATATTGGCTGAAGTGCCTGCTGGGAGGTCGAGAGAAAGTGGACCCAAATCCATGGGTCCAGCGGACATGGGACACATACCCATGCCACTAATTTTACAAGGATTAAGGGTGCTCTGATATGCCTGGTAGCCATATGCGGTGAAGGTCATCTCCGCAATAACCTTACCCTCGATGTATGAGACGCCATCGAAGCCGACCACGAGGGAGTTATTTCCTGGGTAGAAGATGACGCTGAAATATGTTGCCGTGAAGTTGCTACTTTCCATGCACACGCTGAGTGCATTGGATTCAAGGAGTTGGACGGCAGAGGCTAGCGGCGCCAGAAAGGCGACGAAGCAGGTGAGAAGAGATATTACCCGCATGTTGGTGTATATTCGATATAAGGAGGAGGTTGTGAAGCACTGGGTAGGTTGCCAGTGGTATACCAGGGCGAGGGGAAATCTGACAGGTACCGTCAGTGGCACTCCAGAGTACCACGTTGCCAGCCGCCGGATGCGGAAATTTTGGTACGGCGGACTATTGTTGGATAGCCGTGGGGTCGACTTATTCCTCGATGTCTCTTTGCAGACGGAGGCTGTGCTGTATGTTTTGGCGCAAATTGTCGGAAAGCTAGGGTTGAATCCAGGTGTTTTGCCTTTCACTGGGGCATTTGAATATAAGCGGGGCGTACAAGTAGTTGTAAAGGGGTTGATGGAATCGAAAGAAGCTGTATTGGTAGATCAACGAGAGTGTATAGCCTGAATGAGAGTACGGCCGAGTAGGGCGAAAAGGCGAAGTGGTCGAGAGTGAGTGGACTGGCGATACACAGTATGGCCAAAAAAAGGAGTAAAGGAGTAATAGGCTCGAAATGGTAGAAAGTGGTTTGTGGTGAAGACAAACGGTCCCTAGATTCCAGAAGAGAAGAAGAAAAAAAAGAGAGACAATGAGAGAACGAGGGTGAGAGGGAAGAGTCCACGGGTTGTTCACTCAGGGACAGTCGACAAGGGTCCGTGGGAACATTTGAAAGACATTCGAGGTCGTCGCCCATTCCACTGGCAAGGTATGTGGTATGGTATTGTACCACCACAGGGGCGGCTATCGGACAGCCAATCACAGTGTGGTATTTGCCGGTATTTGTGTTTGAGTTTGTTTCGTATGTCCACCCACTGGCACCCCCCTTCATGCCACTTTCAAGGCTTCCTCTATGTTTCACTTAGTGTCCTCCCCTTCTGCCCTTTATTGTTTCACTCCACTAACACTATTTATATGCATCTAATCCTCGATTCTCCGGTCAAAGAAACCAACCTCTTCACTTTCGGTATACGCGTACTAACGCTACTGAAAGCGGTTGATGGATCGTGGCGGAATCAGGCGGGTCCTTGGCCCTTGGTCTTATTATTAGCAGAAGACAAAAGTCGGGATAATGCCAATATTAAGTATTACACTGCGCCAAAGGAACGGTTGCCCCCAGCTGTGGAGTGTGCCGCATACAGTGGACCGCCACGTACGGACTACAGACTACAATGGTAACTTTCAATATCAACTTAATATAATGTATGTTGTACTCTACTCTCCTGGGCATTGCGTAAGTATTTCGTCTGCCTTGTCCCTCGCTAATGATGAATCAAATTTAGATTTCAGATTCCCAGGTCCACACCTCTATGTCGCTGCCTACTCCATACGGAGACGGAGTACTTTGTGAATTTCTTCTGTCGGGTGGGGCCTCTTAGCTGCCGCTTTTATGAGGGCGCTTCTGGATTGGCCTGAGTAACTTTCAGTCCGGAGAGATGACTTGCTCGATATCACGTGATTAGAAGTATGGGGAGGTTGGTGCTGATGGACAATGTGTACTCCGTACAGATGATTCAAGAATTTTGTTTACTATGCTAAAGAATCAAGCAGAACTAGCCTATGAAATCCGATTTTGATTCGATTGAACGCGGCTCATACATCAAATACATAATTCATTTTTGGCCGTTTTCAACAACCTGCTCCGAGGTGGCCTCTCCCAGCGAGAGCAACACTGCCCCAGCTTCATTGCGGTGCGCCGAGACCGCACGCCTGTTCTCATATATGGCTCTCCATCCCGGGTATTGCCTAGCTGGAAAGGCACACTATGGTCGGGCGGGGTTGGCAGGTCCGGCCATGTAAGTCGGTTCGGTGCGTTGATATATCTTTCCATGTCCCCATTGCGTCTCGCAACCCATTCATTCAAAAAGGTGCGGGATTTCGATACGTCAGAGTCAAGTTCACGGTTGCAAGTCCACTCCGATATACTCTGAACCATGTCCATGTGTTGATCCCAGTGGGGAATGCTCGTGAAGTGCGTATCGTTTGTGATAATCTCGTATAGCGTGAATACGACGCCAGTCCCATCATCGCGGCTATCTAGCAAGCGTTCTTTTCCAGATACGGCCCAGTTGAAGTCGAAGAGAAGAATCTTATTTGTATCAGGGTCGATAAGTAGATTCCGGGGTGCAATATCTTGATGCATGATCCCTGGTTCGAGATTTAGGAAATCCACAAGTCGGGTAAGCTGTTGTAGCCACTCAAATCGGAACGGTACATTCAGATTGGTTGGATCGGCGAGAGTTCCGCCTGGAATATACTTTGTTGCGAATCCTATCACCCGAGATTCCACGTCTTCGAGAACAACACGATCAAGTGGTACTATATTAGGATGCGACGGCAGAGCCTTGAGGATGTTGATTTCGTCCCAGGCCATCCGGATGTTTAAAGGCCTTGTATCACGTTGAATTTAAAGGCAACCCTCTGAGGAGTCCCAGATTCGTCTTCATAGGATAAAAGATCAACGCCTGGTCCAAGTCGATCAATTTCTTCGAGTTTAGAGTAATAGATTGTACGGCAATTGGCAAGCAGCAACGAGGGAGCGCTTTAATCATCAAGAAGGGAAGTTATGCAACAAATAAAGTGTCATCCTCTTTTGGATCCATTGAGACTTCAGTAAGAAGCCCATCATCGTGGACTGTAATTGAGCGAACTTGCGGTGACAGATGATCGGCGAATTGCGCCAGAATGAGGCACTCTTGGTTCTCCTCTAGCGGTAACACTTTGGCGCTGCGTTTGACCTTGATCATCCGTAGTTGATCCCAATCCCAGATGTTGCAATGGGCTTCGGTTAAGGGGTTCTCTTTGGGGCCGAAATAGCCCTGATTGTCAGAGAGGAATCTTTCTTGGGGCTTAATCATAGCAAACTAAAAAAGTCAAAAGCTCTGATTTATTTTGGCTAGTCTCCACGTTGGCTGAGTGGGAAAGGTAAATGGGTTGCTTAACCGCACGGTACGGGTGACTTAGTGGGTGCGGGGACGATCAGGCGCGCAGTCAGTGATACAACAGGGGCGTGCTCGATTTTACTCTGAGCAAAAGGCGGCAAGAGATAAACACTAAAATGGAAGGAGAGCTAAGAGTCATTGGCTGATATCTTTGCCGAATTTTTATGTTTCTTAGTTCTAGATCCGGGGGTAAGCCTTTCCGAACACTAATGAAATACTAGCGAGAGCTCATTAACTATGGAGTACTTTGTAGACATTATTGTTCTTAGTCTACTCTAGGGTTCTAGAGCCGGGAAGACCGTTGGACTCTATTTCTACCATTACAATTCCAGAGCACTTCCAATGGTAATACACATGATATAGTATACTTTTCTATTAATTTTGAGAAGACACAAGAGAAAATATCATCAATAGACTGCAGATGCATGGTATAAGGATCTACATGGAAACATGGAAATCTACTAAATAGCGTTCACACAATTGCACAGCCTCGTTTAGCATCTTCATCTCGGCTCACACGTTTCAGAAATAAAGTAACCTCCATATGCATGGACCATTCGTGAGCTTGGTATGATTGTGTCAAATCATATCCCCTCCCCCTTTTATTACAAATTTGTTTTATTATTCAACATCCCCTGATCACCAGGAAATGATGATCAGAACGATCACTATTTCCATGTGCGCGTCATAACCTCTTCATTTCCCGTATAATCTCTGACCTCAACGATGTATAAAATTTGTGGTACAAATTACAATAAAGGGACCTCGAGATGCCAGGACCATTGTACGATCTAGTGCTAGTTATATTTCGACGCGCTTAAAGTATGGGTGGTCGAGCTAGAAGTTGTATAGCTGGCTTGCATACCTTTCTAGGTGTGAACTAAACAGAAACTTCCCATAAGGTAAATACTGTTAGCACATTGATCTAACCTAACTAGGATAAGCTTATCTTGGCACCCAAAGTATTTTGTATTTTTGGCTCCACCGACATTATCTGATTCGTGGTTGAATCATTGAATATCATTGGCCAGAAATCTCTGCCTTGGCTGCAATTGGATTTCGTTCAAGGTATGGAGCACTGAGGTTATATATCACTTTGTTTGTAATTTTATACTTGTCTTCAGTCTGAAGCTTCAATTTGTAGGGAGCAAGAATACTCCATCATGAGTGGCTTGGTGGTGTTTTTGAGATATTTCTTTGCCCAGCCTTCCTCGAGGTTTCTGGGTACGGAGTATATATCCCTAAATGTCTTCCGCTAGTGGTTTAGCTAACACTACTACTCTGTAGTTAACTTCTAGACTGTCAAGCTAGCTAATGGCTCCTATCGGCTCTTCAGGAATAGAAACCCGGCTTGGCTGGTACCTACAACAGGTCTTAAAGTCAGAATTCATGCATAACTACAGAGACTCTGTCGGAGCAAGGATATCGAAGACCATTGCCCCTAGACAAAGACAAAGCAGCCCAGCCCTTGGAATAAGACAAAAACCGAGCAGGCACTAACACACGTCATACAACATACATACAATATCTCAGTTGCCTAACTTGAGGCCAACGTAGCCTTGCCCAGCCTTGCACAGCCTTCAGACTAACATCCCGTCCTTGTTCCACTAAGGGGAACCCACTGCTCGGCATCATTTCATCTCGGGTGTAAAAAATGCCTGATCATTTTCAAAATACGGGAGCCTTAAACTTGAAACACATGTGATCTTTGTGGTCTTGAAGTGTCACATCCAGGCAAGGAACAATGCCACAGGAGATGGCCAACCTCGTGCCCAAGGTAGGTGCCTTCGTAAGCAGGTCAATAATATCCGCCTCATTGTTCAGGCACCAACTGATCGAGTCTATCAACACGTGATGTGGAGTTCTGCCATATTCTACCGATCAGAAAAAAAAAAGTAGCAGAATGATTTCCGCCCGCAAAGATCAATAATCTAGACCTCCAAAGCACAAGGTCCAGGTTATACGAGACAATCCCTGATTGATTTGTTCCCGTGTCAAATATTACACTGTCGCAGGACCAATCAACAAAATGCCTGGCCCCGTGGACACCGCGAAGTCCATCAACAAGCGCAAGAGAAAGCACGGCTCGAAAGCAGAGAGCGATGCCGCCAAGCCCGTGGAAGCCAAATCCAGCCCTTCAGTGACCCCGAAAAAGAGTGTTGCTTCGACCCCGAAGGCTTCGGCTGAGAAAACTACCAAGAAGCGCAAGGTCAGCCCTTCACCAAGTGCCGAGGAAGAGAGCGCCGAGGAAGAGAGCGCCGAGGAAGAGAGCGCCGAGGAAGAGAGCGACGACGCCGAGGCCGCTGAAGATGTCGAGGTAGATGCGGAGGAGGAGAGTGATGCTGAAGACTCGGAGGCTGCGAATGGTACAGATCTTCCGACTTTGGAAGATGTCCGCTTGCCCCAGACCGAGGGCAAGCTGCAGAAGTTCACTGAGCTCAACCTTTCCGAGAAAACCATGCAGGGTATCAACGACATGGGCTTCACAACCATGACTGAGATTCAACAGCGTACCATTCCTCCTTTGCTTGCCGGACGCGATGTGCTCGGTGCTGCAAAGACTGGTTCTGGAAAGACTTTGGCCTTCCTGCTCCCCGCGATTGAGATGCTGCACGCCCTGCGCTTCAAGCCCAGAAACGGTGAGTTTTCCCCACACATTTCTCTGATATTTACTTTCCATTGAGACTGGTGGCTAACCTTTGATGCAGGTACTGGTGTTCTCGTCGTGTCCCCTACCCGCGAATTGGCACTGCAGATCTTCGGTGTCGCCCGTGAACTCATGGCCCACCACTCGCAGACATACGGTATTGTTATTGGAGGTGCCAACCGTCGCGCTGAGGCCGAGAAGCTGATGAAGGGTGTCAACTTGCTTATTGCGACACCCGGTCGTTTGCTGGATCACCTCCAGAACACCCAAGGATTCATCTTCAAGAACCTGAAGACCTTGGTCATTGACGAGGCTGACCGAATTCTCGAAGTCGGCTTCGAAGATGAGATGCGCCAGGTTGTTAGGATTCTGCCTAAAGAAGAACGTCAGACTATGCTTTTCTCCGCCACACAGACCACCAAGGTCGAGGATCTGGCCCGGATATCTCTACGCCCCGGACCGCTTTACATTAACGTCGACCACAGCAAGGAGCACAGCACGGTGGCGGGTTTGGAACAAGGCTACGTAGTGTGTGAGGCAGACAAGCGTTTCTTGCTTCTCTTCTCATTCCTCAAGCGTAACCTCAAGAAGAAGATTATTGTCTTCTTCTCGAGCTGCAATTGCGTCAAGTACCATGCCGAGCTTTTGAACTACATCGATCTCCCCGTTCTGGAGCTGCACGGAAAGCAGAAGCAGCAGAAGCGGACCAATACTTTCTTCGAGTTCTGCAATGCCAAGCAAGGTACCTTGATTTGTACTGATGTTGCTGCTCGTGGCCTGGATGTACGTTCCCTAACCCCATTACCACGTTGATTCCATAACTGACTCAAATTCCAGATCCCTGCTGTCGATTGGATTATCCAGTTTGACCCTCCTGATGATCCCCGTGACTACATTCATCGTGTCGGACGTACCGCCCGTGGTGCCGAAGGCAAGGGTCGCAGTCTGATGTTCCTCCAGCCTTCCGAGGTTGGTTTCTTGAAGCACCTCAAGGACGCGCGTGTGCCTGTCGTGGAGTTCGAGTTCCCGGCCTCCAAGATTGTCAATGTGCAGTCTCAGCTAGAGAAGCTCATCGGCCAGAACTACTACCTCAACAAGGTAAGCTATCTTCCCTTATTACTTATGTGTTACCTTATACTAACCCACTTGTGCAGTCTGCCAAGGATGGTTACCGTTCTTATCTCCAAGCATACGCCTCGCACTCTCTTCGCACCGTGTTCGACGTCAACAAGCTTGACCTCGTCAAGGTTGCCAAGGGCTTCGGATTCAATGCCCCACCTCGCATTGACATCCAGCTGGGCGCCAGTCTCAGCCGCGATAAGAAGCAGGAGCAACAAGGACGCCGCACGTACGGCAGTCAGCCTAAGCACGGTGCTGGACTGAAGTTCAAGCGGAAGCACAATGACTGAGAACAATCTGTATGAACATCAAAAGCGATCGATTGTCTCTGCATATTTATTTTAGGGACATTGGAGTTCAGCAATGTGGATATATCTATTTGGGTTTCAATTTTGTCCCCTTATTCTGTAATCATGAGAGATGGCATCCGAGTTAAATATTCGGTGGGATAGTCGAATGTATCTTGCTTATATGGATAACTCTCTTCTTTGCACCTCCTTGCGCCTTGTACCATGGTTTGTCCATACCGTTACACGGTAAGCATATGCTCAGCCTAGAGGTCTGCCCGATATATGTTTGGTCATCTACATCGCCGCAAATCGTACAACATCTAACTATATAATGATCGTAAAGCTTATTCCTTGTCACGGAATGCCACAGCCAGCATTCATTGAGCCATGTGGGATTCAACCTTTTCCCACGTGGAAAGGATTTGACTTCAAACAAGAAGAGGAGAGCTACAGAAAAGGTATGTGCAATGCAAATCTCTATACTAAAGGATCCTTACTGAAGTACTCCGTACATATTGGTACCTACATGTAGTGAGTTACTCAACCCCCCATACCCACCGAAGCGATCCAATTGGAAGATGCCAATTCTATTGTGGACAAGCGATCGTTGCCAATGACAAAGTCAAGCAGCTCGATTGCCACTAATGTACGAGATGCAGCAAGTGCTCAACTCCCAGCTGCGCCAGTAGTCTGGATGTGAATTGCTTGGACCCCCTTGCAAGCGCTACTATAGTTCTGTCCAGTCAGAGGTGAGATCACGGATAGTTAGTTATGTTGTAATGCATCTGGGGCCAAAAGTTGGGAAATATTGCCGGTGTATTATTGTGTATCTGTGCGATTGATAGGCCAATCATTTCATTGATTCCACCAATTCCAATTATCCCAACATGGAGAAGTCGGCAAGGTGGAAGCCCGAGCACACGAGTGTGATGAGTTGGCAGACGCTGAGCCCAATCACCCGATCTTGTCCAGGGTCTCTGTCGTCTGGGCGACGGTGTGTGCCTATTTCGGTGTTTTTTCGCCTTGTCTTTTGCGGGTCCACGGAGAACTGCAGGTGGACCGTGTGTGATCGTGTGTGACGAGGACACCAAAGCGTTTCGCCGGGTTTGTGATGGGGTGTTTGGGAGGGAAAGTTGGGTTGGGGTTGGTCTAGAGGGCTGGAGATGCCCAATTCGCCCAGCCACGACGTCCTCAGATGTTGAGTATACAGAGCAGGGCCTGGAGGTGAATAAAATAAATAAAGTAATTGAAGAACCAAGGAACCAAAGACGATCCCGAACGGATTCCAGGGTTCCGTTTGTTTACAACGTCCCTATCTTCGTCGGTCACGGGTACACAGGTAGCGGTCGGGTACTCTTTGTATGGTGGCCCACGCGGCTCGGAACCTGCGATGTACAATCGCCAACACATCCAGCCTCTTCATTTTTCGTTTTTTTTTCTATGAGGCTGGGCATCTTAATTACTCGGGTACCGGCTGATATTCGCCTGACTTATCCTTTGCTTCATCTTTCATTCCTAGCGATTCTGAATTCCTTTCCCCTTTTCCTCTCTCGCATTTTCATGTGAGGGATCGGCGAGCTTCGACAGCAACACTTCTTGGGCACCCTCACCGTTGCTTCCTCTCTCTCCTTCCTAATTCTCCCCATTCTTAATTCTTCCCCACTGTTCCGTGGTCTGCGCTGGTACGCTCTCAACTCCTATCAAAATAATTCTCGGGTTCTCTTCTTGGGTTCCTGTAATTTGTCCTTCCCCACTATCGTGCCAACAAGCACGGAGCAACAGTGATCACCCTGACAACACTCCCCTCCATCACCCTCGGTCGAGCACGACGGAGCATGCGATTGGGTTGAAGGACGCCTCACCACCATGGGGGTCAACACCCGCAAACCGATCCTTCCCGCCCCCACAGAATCCATCATCGATACCACGGGGGACAGCGCAACAGGCACAGATCTGGCAACTGACCTTTCTCGCCGCACAGACAAAACGTCGTACTCCATCCCAGACGACGGTAGCCCCGTCACTGTCTCCACTCGGCGGCAGCGGGAACGCGAGGAAAAATTGTCTCGAGCTCAACAGGACTCTCACACCTCATTACTCATCGAGTATTTCGAGGGCGGCAAAGGTTCAAGCGGCATTGTCTCTCGTCCTAGTGTGCGAGTGCGTGTGACCCCATCGTCAGCTAGAAAGTCCAGAGATAAGAAAGACCACTTTCAAATCACCGAATCAAGCCGAAGCCACAGCCGCAAACCGTCATATACCCACCGGATATCCCTACCATCAGCATCCGCAAAGCAGAAGCAATTGGAATCGGAAGCGGATGACCAGAGCTTTAGTTCGAATTCAGCCGAGGAAGAGGCTCATTATTCGTCACGTCGCGATCCGGTAGATATCGAAATTGTGAACCGCGGACAGGGTAGCGAGATGTCTTCCATCTCGCAAGATAATCGATACATGACCAACGCCTCAGAGGTTTCGTCCATGCCACCGGACAGCATGATCAACGCGTCGTCGGCTGGTCCCAGGCGGAAACGCAGCCAGAGTATGGAGCGTGATGCCGACGAAGATAAGGGATTGCTCAAGACCCCTCACCGACAAAGAAGTCGCAGTTTAAGTCATGAGCGAATTGCGCATCGCGTGGCAGAAAAGCTCACCGAGTCACCGCAAGAGGCTTCGAGCGGCAGACACAGAAGCAAGGGCGGCAAGGATTACCTCGAAGCCGAAACAAAACCATCCCGTCGCCGAACGCGCAAGTATGCGGAAGAGGATGTCACCAGTCCTGACTCTAGTATTCTCAGCACATCGGGAGTCTCTTCAAACCGCAAGTCCGATCAGTACTCAGTTCGCTCCGGTGCATCCAAATCCTCTATCAACAATCCAAAGTTACTCGAGACGGTTGAAGATGCGATCAGAAGATTAATTCTACCGGAGCTAAAGGAACTCAAGAAGGACCAAAAAGTAATGACCAACAAGAACAAATTCGATCGGGACGTGGCTACATCTCATTCGTCTGGCACGAGCTCCAGAGATGAGCTAGGTCGACGTCTCTCCAAGCACGCCAGTGCGCCGGATGTTATGCCCCAAGTTGTTCTGAACAAGAATAGCAAAGACGAAGGCATTGTTCTTTCTCCCGAGGCGGCCCCACGCAGTAAAGAGGTCAAGGAAGTGAAGGAGGTCAAGGAGCGTAAACCAAGCAAAAGCAGCGAAAGCTCCGAACTGGCGATGAGATGGGCCAATCGACCCGACTTCACCGAACAAGACAAGATCCGCAGGCAGAAGAGCAAGGGTCTCCGCGACGCCCATGCTGCTGCCCGAGTTGGGTCTGCTCTTACGGCAGCTTCTTTGAAACACCACGATTCGAACTCTAGTCTCGGCAGAAATGATCGCCGCCGAGATAGTGGCTCTCGGAAAAGTTCACGCAAGAGTACCGAGAGTATGAACTATAACGAAACCGAGCTTGTTTTCCAGAAGCACAATGTTGCGCCAATGCCAATGCGCAGCGAGATGGACTCCGAGTTGACCAGAAACTCGCTACTCTCGGAGCGAACGGCAAGTCCCACTCCCGAAAAACAAACCTCTTATTTCGACACTACTCGCGGATCGCCGAGGCAGGCCATGTCGCCAGCTTCTCGCACTCCTACTAGAAATTCTGCCGACTCGCGTTATGGGCTCGGAATGCGCCATGGCAATCAGTCGCAACATAATATTTCGGTGCACAGTGCTTCGGAGCGCGACCTTCATCACCAGAGCCAATCCCCTGGAACCGATGGTGGTAACCGGGCAATTGCAGCTGCAGCCGCAGCTAATCTCCTTGATGCTGCTCACCCCGGACATCATGAAACGGAAGATGACTATCACAATGGGACCAACAGCCGCGGACTGAGCCCCATTCAGAGTCTTGCAAGTGATCATACTGGAATTCGCCACGATCATTACTCGACTCACAGTGATCAGCATGTCGACGGCAAACATGAGATGGAGCCTCGACTCTCCATAGACTCTCTGTCATCCGCCCCCAGTACAAACCTCGCGAGATCCACTCGTCAGGGCACTAGCTCACACAGCCAGAGTGCAATCTTTAAGCAGCACAGCCAGGAATCACCTGGGCTCGGATACGAACATTCGCGCCAGGGCTCCCAAGACGATGGCTTCTATGGCTATGACGAGGAGAGCAGACGCTCTCACGACGATGGGGATAGCGATGTTGACTTCATGGAGAAAGTCAAAGAAGGCCACCGTGTGACTACCGGTGCTGCTGCCAATCCCCAATTTATGCACCCGATGCCCGTCGAATCTGCAGTCGCTTCCTTGATGGATCCATCTGTCCTTGATTCTCATGTCTCATCGAACCGCTCGCAAACAGATCTAAGTCAACGACCAGGCAACCGAAGCCCTGAAAAGCCAGGAAGCGAAGTTTATCGCGGAAGTCCTTTGAAGCAACGCCAGGATGCTTTCACTGCCGATGAGACCTCGTTCCCCCGACGCATGGGTGCCACATCGCCCCCTCAGAGCGTTACCCAGTCTTTGGACGATATCGACGACTCTGCTATGATGGATGCCAATGTCCCACATGAAAAGCAAAGTCCTCACACGGATGCTGAAAGCCAAGTCTCAGAGTCTGAAATCAACACCAACCCGTCCATTATACAGGGCCCCATTGGTGGTGTCGCTCAGGCAGAAAACTGGGGATATGATTCAAGATCTCCGCCACCGGATCACTACTACGATACCCAGATCGGCGGATCTAAGGGTCTCAATGCCGAGCAGCAGATAGGACTTGATGCGGAATACTACCAGACTGCCCAGAATATCTTTGGCGGTGATGACTACTCTGCCCACTCTGGCGACAACCAGGCCCGGCAATCGTTTGGTACCCCTCCTGGTGCCAAGGACGAAGGCTACGTTTCGGCTGCCAACCCTATGTCTCCTAGCATCGGGACCCCGAAGCAAGCTAGTCGAGGTCTTGCCGGCGCGGATGCCGCTGGAATGGGTAGTTTCGATAGTTCTGCCGGGGCAGACGATCCTTTTGCCTCTGGTAATGAGCGCCACTTCAGTGGCTACTCTCACGGTGTTGGCTCCCCACTCTACGACAGTGCTACCGGCCGAGGCATTGAGAGAATTCAGTCCCAGGACATTGTGGCTCTTATGGATCATTTGACTGTTCGAGACGCCCAGCGGAATGCCAGAGATACCGAGATTCTGATTACTTTGGTCCGAAGTGCTGCTGAGATGCGCACTTCCTTTGAGCAGATGAGGAGATTCATCGCCGACCAAGATGATCTCATCATGGACGTGAGTGACAGGGGACATGAGCGGACTCACAGGGCGCTTGGTGGTCCGCGACCATTACCCCCCAGTGGTTCTCGGACTCGGCAGCTGAACGCTGAAGAGGAAGATAAGCGGAAGAACATCTTCAAGCGTGCGCTCAAGGGATTGAGTCTCAAGTCGGGCAGTGATTTGACCAAGATTGAGGGCATGCTCGAGCACCTGCTTGACGAGGTTGAGGCCCTGCGATCCGGACAAGATGGCCTAAGCCCTCACGGTGGTACCAGAATGGGAAGCATAGAGCCAAATGGGTACGAGACTCCTGGTCCGAATGGTGTACCTACTGAGACGAGCCGCTCGCCCTACGGGTCCGGCTCTTCTCGTCCAGCCAATGCGCAGCGCAGAAATTCGGACCAGCGAGTCAGCACCGTCCATGAAGTTGACGAAGACCTTGAGCTTGACGAGGGTGACCAGTTTCTGACTTCACATCTCCCTGTCCGCGATGCGCCCCATCATGAGCGGTCGGGTTCATTGCCGCTTGACACGCCCCCACGCAAGCCAGTAACCACGTCAGCTCGTAGCACCGAGACAACCCCCAAGGCTCGCAAGCACAAGTCCAGCAGCTCGTCCATTTTCCCGAAGATCTCGCGCTGGTCTAAGTCCACGGCGACCTCCATGGGCGACGGTATTCGCAACAGCATCCAGCCTTCCCGCAAAGAGCGTCCGACCTCGGATGAGTCTCGGTCTGGATCTGATCTCGCACCCCAGGGAGCGTATCATGATCCCCAAGGGGATGACAGAATCCGATCCAATTATACCTTGAACGAAGAGCAAGATGAGAACAGACCTCCTTCACCGCTAGTGCCTTCCCAGGTGTCTGAGGCGCCCAAATACCGCGGCCACCGTGGAAGTCTCGAGCTGCAGCACCCCCAGCCTCGGCAAGGCCCAACCGCCCGTTACCAGTCCCGCCTCGAAACCGAGGCCCAGGTCTACGGAGGCCCGGTTTCTCCCACTGGCTCAGAACAGTGGGATTCCAACCCCAGCCTGGTCAACCCTTCCCAGAACCGCAACAGCGGTGCCGCGCGCCTGTCCCCGATCTCCGACGCAGGCTACTCGGAGACCAGCTCCCAAGCAACCCGTACACCAGGTCCACCCCGTCCTCCTAAAATCCTCGATTCGGGTCCTCTCATTCCCGAGCGTCAACCCAAAGCGACGGATAACGAGGAACCAGCTTACAGCGGTGACCGTGTTGTTTCTAGAGTATGTATTCCCAAGGATCCCCACTACCGTTTCAGTTGAACAAGTTCTAATCTCCACTCTTCAGAGCTCTGCCGTCTGCTCACCCCCCACTCGCAAGCCAACTGGCCCGCGTCCCCTTGCATCTGCCGGCTCCTACAGCCCAGGCAATATCAAGCGAACCCGCTACCGAGGCAGTCCCGTGCAAATCGACTATGACGATGAGTAGTATTGAGACTTGCATTGTGATACCCCTGGGTTGATGTTTTCAATCTCCATTTCCATCTAGCGCTTTTGCCTTTTCTTCTTGCTCTTTCCTTACGACAGTTATGACCGTTCCCTGGGACTCCGGTTTCAGTTCCGTTAACCCTAAATCTATGAGCAATGTGTGTGCATGTTTAAATGTCTACAATATTTCCTGCCTTTATGTTTTATGTCAATGGCCATGAGATGAGCGGGAAGTTATGTCTTCTCTTCGCCTCTCTGACTTTTTCCACTCTAAGTTTCTCTGCTTATTTTTCATGCTCTTGCTTCCGGCATGCAGCTACTCTCGCGCGTCTACTAAGCGTGAAGCCTATTCTTTGTAGCTTTTGTGTTGTGGTGTAGATAGTGGTGCAGAAGAAGACAGAATATATTACAAGTTCGAGGTGTGGAATTATCTTTCGGTTCTTTTGTACCTTTCTGTTGATGCCAAGGGATATGAATGCCAAAGGTTGGTTCTGTATATGCTCGCTAGTGTAGTTTCGAGCGATTCTCTTCTAATAATCAATTCGTAATTCGCATCTCTTCTTCGTCTTGGAGGATGTCTCTGGCGTATCTCCTTACGCATTATGCATAAGCCAAATTGAGGTCTGGTCACGGGCCGTGCCGGTGTGTAGATCAAGGGGCCACCTTCCGTCACTCATCTATCGTTATCTCGACATTCCCATCCATATTTCGACATAAATCCAACGCTCTATAAGAAAAACTGACGTTATCTCAGAGATGCTCTCGTCTTTTCTTAAGTCCTTGCCCCGGCTCGGAAGAAGATGGACACCTCTCAACTTCACCAATCAGAATTTCACTCGGATACCAACGAGCCATGCAATCGAGGAGGAAACTATCCCAGGCTATGTTGCTGGTCGGTATTATCCTACTCGAATGGGGGAAATACTCAAGGACCGATACCAAGTTGTGGGGAAGCTGGGGTTTGGAGTCAGCTCAACCGTGTGGCTCGCACGTGATATAGAGTAAGACGACGATACCTTTACAACTCCTTCACTCACTGAAAATATAGCTATCGTCGCTATGTCACTCTTAAGATTTTCATAAAGTCCACAACGATGGGCCAGCAATTGGATGACGAGCTGAAGATATACAAACGTATCGAAAGCGCTCCCCGGAATCACGCAGGTCGCAAGTATGTTAGATCTCTGCTGGACTCCTTTGATATCAGTGGACCTGAAGACAAACATCGATGTCTCGTGCATCCCCCGTTGTGGGAGAGTATGTTGGATTTCCTGTTCCGCAACCCGGTGCAGAGACTACCAACACCGATCTTGGCAGTGACGCTTCATCGTCTATTTCTTGCATTAGACTATTTGCATACAGAATGCAAGATCATCCATACTGGTGCAATTTTCTTTCCCCAGTCTTGAGATCGATCATTTGCTTATCAATATATCAGATATCAAAGCAGATAACATTATGTTCGGCATTGCTGATGATTCCGTTTTCAGAGATTTTGAAAACGATGAGCTTCAAGATCCTTGTCCTAGGAAGGAGTTAGATGGAAGGACAATCTATACCTCCAGCGTGCTTAGAACGCCTAAAGACGTAGGCGCGCCTGTCCTCTGCGATTTCGGCTCGGCTGTGATGGGCGACGAACAGCACACCGAAGACATTCAGCCGGATATATATCGAGCACCGGAAGTGATCTTGCAAGTTCCATGGTCATATAGTGTCGATGTATGGAACGTGGGATGTGTGGTAAGAAAGCCTATACTTCTGATGCAAAAAAGTGAAGTTTTAGGCTTACGTTGTCAGATTTGGAACCTTTTCGAAGGGGGATCGCTGTTTAGCGGCCAGGACCCAGAGTTCAAGACTTATAGGAGTCGAGCTCATCTTGCCGAAATGATACGCCTGCTCGGTCCGCCACCGCCAAACTTCCTTGCCCGGGGGAATCACACGAAAAAGTTCTTTTCAGAGGAAGGTAATTCATCTATCTGTCATTTTCCTACCTATGACTAGAAAGTGTCAATTATTGACTGTTTCTGCTATTCTAGGTGACTTTCTCATTGGAAAATTAGTAGGAGAACACGTACCAATCGAGCAAAGGGAGACTAGTCTCGAGGGAGAGGAAAAAGAGATGTTTCTTCGCCTAGTGCGGAAAATGCTACAATGGGAGCCCGAAAAGCGAAGCTCTGCCGCGGAACTCGAACAGGACGAGTGGGTGCAAACAGAATTACGTAAATAACTGCATGTCCTTCAGAGTGTACTAAAAGAACCACACAGAGTGCGAAGCGCATGCGAATACACCGATATCCCCACTCCGCTCATACATGGAGAAGTCTCCCCTTTAAGCCGTGACGCGTCTAGGCAGTCTTTTAGGGCATTAGCGGACCTGCAGCGGCGATCCATTTGCATTATGACGACAATTCCGACATCCGATTCCGAGTAACGATTTCCCTTGAATACAAATAGATAATGAGCGGTTTGAGTTCCAAGGATTGTGTTCGGCGTCTCGGTATCTCGGGGCTCGGAGTGGGTCCGCCATCCGAAGTATGCAGTATCCCGAGAAATCTCATGGATCGGCTTGTGTCACTCAAATTTGATGTGTGGCGATCCGAAGCTGCCGCCGTGAAGACTCCTAAAGGGATATTTAAGCTGGCTAAATTACCAAGGGCTGCCCTGGTTCAATTGCACTTAACACATACACAACCTCCATCTACGAAGACATATTCACAATGGCCAGCATTGAACCTCACCTCTGCTTCCGGTCATTTGTCGAAGCCTTGAAGGCCGACAATGATCTGGTTGAGATCGACACTCCAATCGACCCCAACCTCGAAGCAGCCGCTATCACTCGTCTTGTCTGTGAAACGAACGACAAGGCCCCGCTCTTCAACAACATAATTGGTACTGAGAAGGGTCTTTTCCGCATCCTAGGTGCCCCTGCATCTCTGAGAAATTCCTCAAAGGATCGCTATGGTCGACTTGCACGACACTTGGCCTTGCCACCGACCGCATCTATGCGCGACATCCTCGACAAGATGCTCTCGGCTGGCACCCCGATCCCACCCAACATCGTGTCTACCGGTCCTTGCAAAGAGAACTTCCTCGAAGAAAGCCAGATTGATCTGACCAAGCTGCCTGCGCCTCTGATTCACCAGGCTGATGGAGGAAAGTACATCCAGACGTACGGAATGCACATTGTTCAGTCCCCCGATGGATCCTGGACTAACTGGTCTATTGCCCGTGCTATGGTCTCCGACGATAAGCACCTGACCGGTTTAGTCATTGAGCCTCAGCACCTCTGGCAGATCCACCAGATGTGGAAGAAGGAAGGCCGCGACGCCCCTTGGGCTCTGGCATTTGGTGTTCCCCCTGCCGCCATCATGGCCTCGAGCATGCCCATCCCGGATGGTGTGTCCGAGGCGGGATATGTCGGCTCCATGACTGGATCCGCCTTGGATCTGGTAAAGTGCGATACTAACGATCTCTACGTGCCTGCCACCTCTGAGATTGTCTTCGAGGGTACCCTTTCTATCACGGACAAGGGTCCCGAGGGTCCTTTTGGTGAGATGCACGGCTATGTCTTCCCTGGAGATGTCCACCTGTGTCCCAAGTACAAGGTCAACCGCATTACCTACCGCAACGATCCCATTATGCCCATGTCATCTTGCGGTCGACTGACCGATGAGACTGTAAGCCATCCATCTCCATATTTCCGGATCCCTACTAATAGTATTAGCATACCATGATCGGATCACTGGCCGCTGCCGTGATCCGCAAGATCTGCCAACAAGCCGGTCTCCCCGTAAACGACGCCTTCGCGCCGTTCGAGTCCCAAGTGACCTGGGTCGCCCTGAGAATCGACACCGCAAAGCTGCGGGAAATGAAGACGACCCCGAAAGAATTCTCCAAGAAGGTCGGCGACCTGATCTTTAACTCCAAGGCCGGATACACTATCCACCGGCTGGTGCTTTGTGGCGATGACATTGATGTCTATAATGGCAAGGACGTGATGTGGGCTTTCTCGACTCGCTGCCGTCCTAACCTCGATGAGATCTTCTTCGAGGATGTGCCCGGGTTCCCTCTTATTCCATACATGTCCCATGGAAACGGATCGCCAGTGAAGGGTGGAAAGGTTGTTTCTGATGCTCTTCTCCCCTGTGAGTATACTACCGGGAAAAATTGGGAGGCCGCCGATTTTGAGAGCTCGTATCCTGAGGCGGTCAAGCAGAAGGTTTTGGCCAACTGGACGAAGATGGGATTCCGGGAGGAGTAAATCAAATGTATATAGTACTTTGTTACCTCAAATGTAGATTGGAATTTTGATAAATACAGTATATAAGCTTTTTTAGTAATTCGGGTATATCCCCGGGGCCATGGATACTTGTCAAGCAACCATGGCCGGCCCCGTACCGGTGTAAGCCCCCGTGTAACCCGAAGTGGGCAGTTCTGTCAAGGCGGAAACCCAACCCGACCTGCGTTTCGCCCTACATCGCTCAGTTTAGGCCATATTACCCTATACCAAGCTCGGATGCGTGTTATTGTATTGAAAGAGTCACAACCTTTCAAACGACACAGCTTCTTGGCCAATACAACAACCCCTGATAATCCCGGTACCTCGGAGTCCTCGGCAGCATGAGCGCCGTCAGTCAAAGCGAAGCAGACCGGGTGCTACACCTCAAGAGCCGAGAGCGAGAGGCTCATGCATGCTACACATGCAGAAAGCGGAAAGTCAAATGCGATGGAAACCAACCATGTCGTACTTGTCAGAAGCGAAAACACCCCGAAATCTGCACCTACGCCCTTGCACATTCGAGGCGCAGATCGGCTTCTCGCCACAGTGTCGCTCGCTCGGCTTCGCCCAGATCACCGGCCGTAGCAAGCAACGAACAAGCACGGCCTGATGATAGTTCGAAAAATTATGTCTATTCTGGTGACAATTCGGTTGTTTCGATCCTGCGCATGCGAGCATCGGACGTCAATGGATCGGTGGCCCGCGATGTTGGATCTGTTCTTGGTCTGCAGAATACCTTCAGCAATTATATTTTTATGGATTCGAAGACGCCGCTTGAGAGGTGGAAGTCACTGCTGACTGTAATGCCTCAGAGATCAGAGGTCTTGAAGTAGGTTGCAAACAACTAAAAAGGAATACGGCTGACTGGTTAGATTCTTTCACTTTTATCGTGTCACAGCATATCCATTCAATCCAATACTCGCTGACATAGACCGCTTTGAATCTGATTTATGCACCTATCTCAATGCTCACGCATCTGGTGAAGTACGCGACCCGGAAAAGATCACTGATCGCTGGGCAACCGACAAGTCTATTGGCCATATCAGCCTTCTACTAGCAACATTGGCGGCAGGGGCGCATTACTCCGATACTGAATACCCCGAACGCTTTGAACTGTCAACTGACTTTGGTAAGCTTCATCGCACGCTCATCAAGCTTGGCTAACGGTATCCAGCCCGTCGATCATTTCATGCTCTCCGCTTGGCCAATTTCCTTTTCCGACCATCACTAGATATTATACAAGCGCTGCTTATCTTGGGGAATACGCTGCAGAATATGGGACAGTCCGACGCCGCCTGGGCGTTACTGGGAACGACGATCCGATTAGCTCAGACTATGGGCCTACACACTGAAAGGAGTACTGTTCACTGGCCGGAAAATGTGAGAACGAAGGCCAGGAATCTTTGGTATGGAAATCAGACTATATGCATACCTACTCGACAACTAACTTCCCACAGGTCAACAATTGTCTGGCAGGATAGTTTACTGTGCCTTTGCTATGACCGACCGCCTATTGTCTCCGTGACTGGCTGGTCTCCCGTTAACTCGTTTTTCGAGAGACAAGACTTGTCCTTCGCAGAAGTGATGTACTTTATCTGTCGTATTGGTCTAGATACTATGCGACCGGAAAGCCTCAGCGTCGCTGAATATGAACTAGCAATAGAAGGGTTGCGTCAGCTAGATTATGCTCATCAACGCGGTCTACCACATCTTCGATCACGGGAAAATTGCACAACACTACAACAACATCTCGAGCATTTAGCTCTTAGAATGCACACCTCCTTTTGTGTATCGGTTCTCTGCCGACCGGCCATGAAGCAGTCCACCCCACAGCCTTTTCTCCACCACGCTGATATTCTTCGGGCGCGTGCCAAAGGAAGCTTGATCGATGCTTCCAGGGCATTTCTTGATTTTCAAGCTCTAAGTACTGTTCCATTGCGGACCTGGTCAATGGTGCATACAGTGTTGAGTTCGACCCTGCTTCTCTGCATCTGGGAAGAGACGCGCAATGACCCCGAATGTCGCAATCTTCAACAGAAAGTCATCGACGTCTTCTCATCGTCTAATTCAGGAACTAATGACGATGGTGCTTCTTCATCTGAAAGTGATAGTCAGTGGTTATCGGCTCGTCACATCCGAGCCTTGGTGACTTTACGAAGCGCCTTGGATCGAGAGCAGGAAACGGGCGCTACCGAAACAGAGAACTGGGCAGAAATGACCTCGAATATGGTGCCGCAATTTGGTCCTGGGTAAGTATCCTGCCCGTAGTGAAGATGGATGCTCACATCTGAACAGGCCCATGGACATGCCCAACCCATTCGATGTATCACCTGTCACATATTTGGACTCGATCATGAACCGTAAGCACGGTTTGCCTGGTTTCTATTAACAAAAGCTGACATCTCACAGTTCCGGTGTTTGATTATACACAGGAAAATGGATTTCTGTGAGAACCTTAAAGCCGATACCCTGCGTGCGGTCATAAGGGCCAGACCTAGATCAATTACGTTTTCACAAAGCATAGGCACATACAGTAATTACCCATGCAGGCTTTCTTGCAGATCCTCCCATCGATCTTTCCCTAAATAAGTGGCGCCACTGTGTAATGGCCCTCCGCAAAATCATCGGCTCTCGGCCTCGGGGCCTCGGACGACTCCATTCGGAGTCTCTAAAATCTCAATGACATATTCTCCTGTTTTTCGGGCCATGCGATAACTTCTAGTAAGAAACCCTGCGCAACATGAATATTCGGCATCTTGCCGTAGATTAATATAAAACAAGCCAGGGTTGCTAGGCTCAGTTCATTCATCACACCTGTCTTCACAGCTCCACGCATCACTCAACAAGACTGAAATAACACCTTCAACAAACCTCAAACCAATGCTTTCTCTTCTCTCTGGAACCCAAACCCCATCTTCCAGTCGCCATTCCCCCGGAGACAGTCCAACTGAAACAGCCATGCCAGCCATCGATCAAGCCCCTCAACAAACCCGACGCAGACGCATCGTGGTCGCAATGACCGGCGCAACGGGCGCAATTCTCGGAATCAAAGCGCTCATTGCCCTGCGTCGTCTAAACGTGGAAACCCACCTGGTCATGAGCAAATGGGCCGAAGCGACCATCAAATACGAAACCGACTACCACCCCTCGAACGTCAAAGCACTAGCAGATCACGTCCACAATATCAATGACATGGCAGCGCCGATCTCTAGCGGATCCTTCAAAACCGATGGCATGATCGTTGCTCCATGTAGTATGAAGACACTGGCTGCTATTCACAGTGGTTTCTGTGATGATTTGATCTCGCGCACTGCGGATGTCATGTTGAAAGAGAGACGGAAACTTGTCCTCGTTGCGAGGGAAACACCGCTTAGCGATATTCACCTGCGTAATATGCTGGAGGTTTCCCGTGCTGGTGCGATCATCTTCCCGCCGGTGCCGGCGTACTATATCCGGCCTGCGTCGGTGGACGACTTGGTTGATCAGAGTGTGGGGCGCATGCTGGATCTGTTTGATTTGGAGACAGGGGACTTTGAGAGATGGGAAGGATGGCAGACTCAGAAATGAAGGCCAGAGCTGGGTTGGTTCGTTTTGTCTTGCATTTATTGGCGTTGATATAGACTGGTGTACTCGAAAATTTACAGTGCTTTCCATCGACGTCAGCTTTCTATTCCCCTCATTAGATCGATATCGAGTTCAGGGTAAGTCCTGAAACTGGTGAATACAGCCGATATCCTGAATTACTTCCTGGTATGTCCCATAGTAGTCACGCGGAAAGTTACTAATTTCCAAAACCCGGCATTACTCTACCCGCCCTGTATCCGGTGGTTCCTTCCAGATCAACGAGTATAACAATTGGGAAGGCGAAGAATACCAAAAAGGAAGGAGCTACTCCGTAGACACCCCCGAAGTCGGCTCTTTCCTCGGGAACTCGGAGACTTCGGAGGCTTTGGAACCTTAGAACCTTATAATTGTTCCCGCGGCTCCACTTGCCTAACCCTTCTTCAACCTCCTTTCTCTCTATTGATGTCTAGTATCAGGCACACTGCTCGTTCCATCATGTCTGCTATTGCCTGCAAACATCTTCGTCCGCGAAAGTTCGCACCTCTCGGTGTGGAGACGTCATCTATCCCTCTCCTGAAGGGAATTGTGTTTGATGTGGATGGGACCTTGTGGTGAGTCATTTTTTATTCTTTCTCTTCCTGATACTTTATATATGTGCTGTAGTTATTTCCCTTGTTGTATGTTTGCTATTTGCGTGCACCCTCGAGAGCTGGTATCTACATCTTGAGCTATTATTTGGAAGTGGCCGGCCTGGGGGCAAGAAATGAGGATTGAGGCATCAATTTGAGATTCAGGCAGAAACGATTTCCTATTCAGGAAAATATACCTGCTTGCGCAGGTTAGATGATAAGCCGGTCTGGGACGTAGTAGTTGAGTGGAGGCGTTCCCTTTCTCTTCGGGCTTTATATCGTATTCCATCTTTTTCGTCTTGTTGTTTTCTATCTGGTATTGGGGCGATTCTCATGATACCAAGCTCTGATCGTGTTATCAACAACAGTATATTGACCGAACCTCGCTAACCTTGACCAGCTTACCACAAAACTATATGTTCCGTCAGATGAGGTATGCTCTACTGCCTGCGAGCCATTCAAACCCCTCTGTAACAAATATTCCACTATAGAGAAGCACTAGGAATCGACAGCTCCGTCGATATCCTCCACCACATCCGCCAACTCCCCACCGAAGAACAACCCACAGCCGTATCGAAGGTGCAAGCAGTAGAGCGCCGAGCCATGGCCGACCAGCAGCCGCAGCCCGGCCTGGTTCTCCTAATGGACTACCTTGAATCCCGCGGCGTACGACGAGCGCTCTGCACACGGAACTTCGAGTACGTTGTAGTTATCAACGCAACCTTCCACATGCATTCTAGATACGTACTGTAATGTGCACACAACGCTAACCTATATTCGCATCTTTAGAGCACCAGTCCAGAACCTGATTGACAATCATCTCAACGGTCATGTCTTCCTACCAATCATCACGCGGGACACGCCAAATCTCCTGCCCAAGCCTGATCCCGCCGGCATTCTGCATATTGCGAGTGAATGGGGTCTTGATGATGGTCGGAATTTGATCATGGTTGGTGATAGCATTGATGATATGACGGCTGGGCATATGGCTGGCGCTGCGACGGTGTTGCTTTTGAATGAGCATAATGTGCATTTGAAGGAACATCCGCATACGGATCTTTGCATTAAGCAGCTATCTGATTTGATCGATGTTCTGGAGGCAGGATTTGTCGGGACTAGAGAGAACGATGAGCATGGCGCGTGATGGGATCTAGGTGGAGGCTGCCGGATGGATATTGGGCAGCATGGGTATGTAGTGCGTACAATATAAGAAATATACTTGCTCAAGCGAGAGATTTTGAATAAACTGTCATTTAATCGTACATACTTGCTCAGCTGAGACTGAGCGGAATGGTAGATGCTGTTGCTGGCTTTCGCCGAGATCTGTCGCTCAATTCTGAAGGGGTAAAACCTCCTTCTTACCACCCGCGGCTTCGGCCGCCGCCACCACCACCATTACGTGGTCCGCGTGAGAATCCTCCTCGTTGTGATCCGCGGTTTCGGCCGCCGCCTCTCGGTGGAGGAGGACCCCGTGGAAGAGGCGGGTTGGGGGAGCGCGCGCGATTGTTGTTTCCAGAGAATGTTGAGCGACCACGAGAAGGCCCTCTAGATGGTGGATCACCACCGCGTTTAGCTCTGCTTGGGACCCTGATGGAAAGAGTATTGCCACGAGGAGCAGGGATGGGGCGTCCTCGGCCGCCGCGGGATATGCGGGACATCATGTCATCATCGTCTGGGGATGGGGGTCGCGACCATTCTCTGTCTCGTCCGCGAGATCGGCTTGGTGGGCCGGTCTCTCGCTGCGGGAGGACGGTGTTGAGGTTTGTGATCATATCTGGGTCGATTCCCTTCAAGGTAAATGATGATGACGCGGCTGTTGCGCGTAAGCTGCTAGATGGGCAATCTCCTACAAGATGCTTCGCACTGCAGCAATTCGCACAGCAGATTGACACTATGACTTGGTCGGAGTGAAGATCCCTCCTTGGGAACTTCCATAGGAAATCACATTCGGCTTCCAGGTGTTCATTGCCGCAGTAGTCACATGGCACTTCGTAAGCGAAGTTCCGTAGCTTTGCATCGCATTGCGGTTCGTCGTGACCACGTTCACGGCATCTTTGGCATCGTCGCCAATCGGGACAAGTACTGCTTTGGTGCTGATTCCAGGCACCGCAGTGTTCACACTTCATATTTGAGGTTAGTAATGTGAAAATAAATAACTAGATGCAAGACAGAACATACCTCTTTTGCTGGGCAGACATCGGCTATATGGCCCTCATTTTGACATTCGAGACAAGAGATGGGAAGTTTGAGGTCTAGATCATGGATGTTACGATCAAAATAGACGTACTTCGCAAGGATCTCAAGGTCTGTCTGGCTTAGATCCACTAAAGCAACAGGCGCATTTGGATATTTGATTGAGAAAAGTCGGAACGCTTCCTCTTTCGACCCAGGTCCGGATTGTGTAGATGTGCCTGAGTTTCCGGTGTTGGACCCATGCTGATGGGCTAGAGTGGCAGGGTCATAGTCATTGATACCATCCATCTTGTCCCCTATGTTCAGCAGGATAGAGTCATCAGCTTCAGAACCAAGAGAATCTGAATCATCCGTGTCACTCTTGGAGTCAATTTCCCCATCTTCCAGCTCACCGTCGTCTTGAGGTTGGTTGTTTGCTGTGGGCTTGTCTTCGCCATTGGCCGAAAGAGATTCACTGCGACTGCGCCAATATTTATCATTCACGGCTTCAAACTGAGTGGGCTTCTCATCGGGTGGTGCTGGTCGTTTTCCAAGTGTTGTGTGTACTAGAGCGGGGTTCTCGTCGGCTGGTGCTGATCGTTTTCCAAGTGTTGTGCGCACTGGAGCCTTCCGACCTTGGTTCCAGCTAATTGCAGGCGCGGTGCTACCGGCATGTGGGTTTGCGACGGTAGTTGGGGCCGCATTAGAATCGGAGGCTGAACTAGATCCAGAGCTAGATGTGTTGTCTGGATCATCCACTGGCAGTGAGGTGGCACTGAATGCAACACCTTTTGGAACAAAGTCAGCTAGGTCCGAGTCCTTATTTCTATTGCGGCGCCGTCTCTTGGTCGGGCGGGTGCTGTCGCGGGATGCGGAGCGCGAGGAACGCGGATTGGACCGAGTGCGCGGTGCGCCCACCAGGGCTGTGCGTGAATCAGCCTCTTCATCTGATGGATTTGCCATTTGGTTAATTTAATTGGATAATCTGGATAAAAATATCGGGAGATAGAGTGAAATAGAGTGAGAGGGAGTCTGGAAGGATCAACAGTAGAATTTGGGTCCCAGAGAATTTCACGGCAGACGATATAGACCACTCGCGCAATTCCACAATTGGAGTTTACGACTTCGGGAGATATATAAGGCGATAAGTTGTAGAACCCTTGGTTTGCACTCCGATAAGGTTTATAACCTTCTTTCTGTAGTATATAGAAAGGAAACTATTGGTTGCTTTTGTTTTCTGAGAACAGCATCTCCCATTAAATCATTACAGAGAGCACTAGCAGACCTCGTCTCGGTTGTATACAACCGAGACACAAAAAGAAATCAGAAAATACAAGATAGATAACTCTAAGATCAAGTCAACAGGTCAATTAATCAATGTCAATATGATCTAGACATGATCTAGACGGCAGGCAGACCACTAGCCAGTAAACCCTTTTGACCCGGGTTGCACTCGTGACTTCAACATCATATTTAGATTCATTCGGGTATTAATGATACAGATTATGAGCCAACACGCCACCTCCAAGGGCGAGTCATTAAAGCTGCAGTCTGCGTAGGATCTACCCGTAGGAGGCGATCGACGCCAAGAGTGGGGTTGATGTCATATTCGTAGTCCCAACCGAATGTTATTATGGATCTTATGGATCTTATGGATATCCATCTTAACCCCTCGTTATGGTTTATGGATTGGGCTGGTACTGTTGAGTATCTATGAACTACAGCTAGGTGAATGTTCATAGCCCGCAGTCATCCGCACTCCCATTTGCCAGATTAACGAGTTGATTCTAAACTGACCTGGCAGTGTTGGAGAACTACCTAGCCAGCACCAGCTCTTACTAGATAAACCAAAGACCCATCTACTCTTATTTGCCGGTGACATAAAACGCTACATATAAGCACGGCAATACCAAATAATTTGGGCGGAATCCGAGCCAGTGTTCCCGCGATCAACTACCTCGGTTTATAACAACCGAGTATCGGGCTCGTCATGTAGGATGAAGGCCTCTTTCCATGTCGATAAGATTTGCGGAGCTCTACGACAGCAGTGGATCTTCAGAAACAAGAACCCGGTACATGATTTTTGTATTCAACAATGCAGACCTCTCCCATTTCATAGCCATTGAGAAGATGACCACCTGCCGTGGCCTAGTGGACTAAATACTATGTATCAACAATCTTTATCAACTGTTCATGACACCTGTTCAGCATTTTGCCCCCGGGGATAACACCTCAATACGAAGGGAAAGCCGGTGGCTTAGCCTGAAGAAGACCGTGCCCTAAACACGGCAGAATATTGCATGCTGCCTTTTCACTAGAGGTCTCGAACTCATTGCTATTATGCAAACACATAAGGCCCTTGGCTTTGAATGTATGATTGCACAAGAATAGCTTATGCATCTGCTAAGAATCTACTATTTGGCCAGGTAACATTAGAGATTTTATATAAGAACATACCGACATATTCTATATGTATTTCTAGGTCTTTCAATGTCTTCTGAGATGGCAAACGTGGCAATAAGCATAATTAATTTGGCATAGTTGAGTAAAGGTGGCCAAGTCCATATTTTTAGTCTTTTCTATATGCATCTATCGAAGTCTCAAGCCATATTGCCCCATAAAAGGAAACGTCAACGATAAGAAACGTTTCAGATCTTCATAAAACCAGACCAAAAAGACAGGATATATATAGGAACCTTCCCCTTTCCTGAATCCTTGATATAAAGTACAATATAGTTTTACTCCTTTCGGGCTAGATTCCGCACATGCATACGTTTTGTACATAGGCCAATTATGCATTTTGCCTCTAGTTGCTAGGCCAATCCTGAAAGTAGGAAATAGATTAGGGAGAAAAAAGACCCAATCTAATTATAGACCTCTGATAGAAAAGCGAGAAGGAAAAAAAAAGATAGTCCCAGCAAGAAAAACGAGAAAATACGTGAATCAGAGAGCTCTTCCGCACCCCGTGACCGAAAGCCGATCCGACCGGCAAACTCCCAGTCTGGGCCGTGCCACCTCATCCCCACGCTCCTTTTCATTCTTCTCTCCTTCTCTTCCAACTTATTCTTTTCCTTTTGGATCCAACCGTCAAGCTGGCGTCCGACAATTCAAAAGTGTCTTCCCTGTTGACCCCCCGGGGGATATCCTTTCCTCCGGATGTTGACACAGGGCCGCAGCGGTTGTCTCCAAGGATGACCTCAAAACAAGGCCGCCGGAGGCGGTCCAGCAGTCTTATCTACCAGGAACCGGCCGAATCTATTGAGCACACTAGTGATCAAGCCGCATTGCCAAACCTGAATGCGAACTGGGTGAATTCCAAGGGTGAGTGACCAAAAAAAGCCGATCCTGGAGACCACATATCACAAGATAGAGAAGAAAACAAGGACTAACGTGGAATCTTATTTCAATTACAGGTGCTTGGACCATTCATTTCGTGTGTATCGCCGCTCTCAAGATCTTCTACGACATCATCCCCGGCGTCTCGCAGGAAACTTCATGGACCCTCACCAATATCAGCTACATGTTCGGATCTTTCCTCATGTTCCACTGGGTGCGGGGCATCCCATTTGAATTCAACGCCGGTGCCTATGACAATCTCAACATGTGGGAGCAGATCGACAACGGCGATCAGTATACGCCCGCTAAGAAGTTCTTGCTCTGCGTGCCTATCGTGCTCTTCCTCCTCAGCACTCATTACACCCATTTCGATTTGACCCACTTCACTATCAACTTCCTGGCCACATTGGGGGTGGTCATTCCTAAGCTGCCTTTCGTATGTTATATCTGCTCGGGAGAAGACTTACGAATCTCATTTGCTAACATTCTGATTAGTCGCATCGGCTGCGAATAGGTCTCTTCTCCGATATACCCGAGGAGTCATAGTGGCTCCCATTTAATCTTTCCTTTTTTTTCTCACCGATAACTACCCATGTTGGCGTATCCACGGCCTCCTTGATTTCCCGAGCTTTCTCGCCTTCCCCTCCTTTTCTCCATAAAAGGCCTTTGCATTGCGAATTTGATTGACGGGGGTTGAACCGTTCTTGGCCACCGCGCATCCTGTTTCTCTTTCTTTCGTGTCGGCAAATATGAAGAGCAGAAGTCACTGCGAATCAGTCTAAATTCCCATCCTTTCCGTCTGCCCTAGGCAGCTTATCCTTGTCTAGATGTTCAAGTATCCAAGCCCTGCATATTTTACCCTGCAAGCATCTATTCTCTCGGGTCCCTGCTCTGCCTTTGAAATGTTGGGCCTGCGCAATGTAAGGGATCAACGTACCTTTGCAATTTATGCACATAAAGTAAGACATTGTCCCTAGAGTAATTAATGCATGTCAATCTCTTGGCTGTGGCCCATGCGGGGAGGGGCTATTGTCTCATTGTGTCTAGATATAATCCGATCAGGATATCACTTCTAGCAACATTCGAATGATTATGTTCGAAGGATACAAACAAAGAGCCGAAACAGGCAAGGATATCGTACTGACTACGTATATAAAGCCCGTGAGAGAAATTTTCTTTCATCTGCCCTTTCTAATATTCTTTGTCTTAATCCTCAACCTCAAAACTCGAAGAGAATGTCCGTGGTTTTTTTCATGTCGAGTTTTAGCCTTGCATCTGTTTCGGCGTTCATTCGTTCCTTTTATTTACTTTTTGACGAGAATCTTTGAATTTGAAGAGGCATATAATATAGTAAGGCATGAAGAGAACATGAAAATACGGTCCTAATATCATATTGACAATAGATCAGATTACCAAAGTCTTACGCTTATTTGCTTTCCTTGTTTAAAGGAACCAGAGGAAGGTTCCTTCCCTATTACCACCCAAGTACCTATAGCTTCCTCGATTGTAGATAGTAGTCATAACTTCCTACACGGCTTGGTCTAATTCTCAATAAACTAGCTATATCTTCACCAGCTGAGTCGTCAGTGTTTCTCTCCACTATGGATCAAAAACCTTTGACAGCTTTCCCCATATCCTTCCTGAAGACAATACATCTCATCGGTTCTCTCTCCTGGCTGCAAGTGCTCTACGCAGTCTCCTACATCGTACGCCCGTTTTGGAACACACGGCGCGAGTTTCCACCATTCAACAGAGCCATCGATCGCACAGAAAAAAGCATTATCAACACCATACTCGGCACTATTGCACTCTCAGCCCATAGTTCTGAAATAGAAACAGAGCGCCAGTGGTACCTTTCATCGGGAAATGGCACCCTGAACAACATGCGCACCACCTCCCAATCCATCCCCAGCTTGCTAGTCACCTCACCATGGCCACCGGATGAACATCAAGACTCGGATTCCTCATTAGAGCAAGAAAGTCCCACCTCACAGCCGAGCACCGAATCTCCCCGAGAAAACTTCCCTATCTATGAAACCGTGCGCAAGCTCCGATCTAGCACACGGGGCAGCATTTCAAAGCTCGCCAACTCGGCAAAATCCATCTTCCGACAGCCTCTGACCGTTCTGCCACGGAATATGGGCGTCCCCTCCCCGGATGAGGAACGGGCCGAGCGAGACCTGATTCCAGTCCCAGTACACACTGCGCAGCCTCACTTCGTCCAGAACATGGCTTTCCCCGCGCCCATGTCGGCCTCTGCACATATCACGGATCACTTTAGTGACCCTGGTCCGTCGACTGGAAGCAAGGTGCAACAGCCAGTCTCGTTTGGGGCGACCATTGATGCGGCAGCTGATTCTGATACGGTGCAGATGAATCGAGCGCGCAAGTATCAATCTGTCGAGAGCTATCCGGGAAAGTTCCCTGTTAGTGATACATTGGATTATAGCTCGCTTGCTAGCGCTTATGCTGTTAGAGGGAGGGGGACTACCTCCGTTCGACCTTTCTCGGACTACTAGGGCTTTTTTTTTGGTGATGGGCATTTTCATTGGCATTGCGGGTTTCGGAGATGATATCTCCGTGACGATTTTGGCTGTTTGACTGAAGGCTTCGAATTAGGTCTTTTGATTTGCTTTTTAGGACATGGCATCAGAGTCAGTCCTGTACTTGGGTTTCTGCTATTCATTATATTCATTACCAAAGATCAGGTCTGTCAATCTTGTCATTCAATGGAATTTCTATATTTTCGCAGAATTGGCTAGTTACCTTCTTTTATAGTTAGGTGAGGGTCGAAGGATATGCTTAACCTGGCGCTTTGCGATTCAAACTTTCACCAAAACAAACAACTCGGTACTGTAAGTACGCCGTCCACGGGGACTCATGCAGTAGCCCTGTCAATTCCTCGTCAATCCAAGGAAGAAATTGTCAGTTCTTTCATTGTCTGTATACTTCCCACCGCCTTTGTTTCCGCTCGAAACAAAGAAGTTCAATCTTTTTATAGAATTAGTTGTCAACATTTCTCTTAGCTACTAGCCAATATAAAGGATAGTATGTATTTATCCCAAATACCTCTAGAACCTACTTTGGAGTCCTTTCTCTTGCATAATGTCACATATATCAACATCGAACTGCCTCCTGTTCTGCTGGACATATACACGTGGACCTCTTTCGACGCGGACGCGCCATCCTTATCGATAAGCGCGTTACTGCCACTATCTTTTCAGCTGGCTTTTCAAAAAAAATCCCCCCTCTGGCCATGGCAACCATGGACGAGGTACCATACCGGCCACATGTGCCCCTTCAATGGGAGCTGGCTCGACAGACAGAAATCTTCCTCGAAGATAGCCTATGTATGTTCGCTTTTCCCGTGTTTTGACGCGTGCGCGAAAAAACCTCAAAGAGTCGCTGCTAATAATCTCCTTCTCAACCAGGGCCGCAAGCATATAGCCTTCTCTTTAATGTCCTTGCATCGGGCACTATCGCATCAACAAAAGCAGTGATTCCACTGCCTCGGCATCTGGCCGTCGCAGCTACGATGCTGGTGCACCCAAGAACAACAACGCGCGCCGAGACGGAGTACGAAAAGGAAGCATCCAAAGCAGCTTTGCGATTTCTCCGATTGACGAATTCTCTTGTTGGTCCCACGGATGCAAAATTTAATCTCGCTTTCGGATTCAACCAGTTTGCATCTTTGCGACCTGGTAGGCGGCGTGCGGAAAGCCCGATGCTCGCTGAGAATGACAATCCTGATACCAGGCCTCTGAATACGAAATTCGACCAGGCTTCTTCGGTGTGGAACTGCGCAGAGGACTTCTGGCACGCTGTCGGTTGGGCATTTAATTGTTCGGTGCTTCATCCGGCCCGGTGGGAGCGCTGGCAGATATGGCTCCAGTTCATGTGCAACGTACTAGAAGATGATTGGAAAGAGTGCGAAAACAAGGCGGTACCTGATGACCTTAGCATATTTCGGGAAAGCCTGATCTTCCGTTATATCTCCTCAAACTCCACAGCTGGACGGAACCGCAGAATCATGCGGGCAATCTTTACCAATGCCAAATCGAATCCTGGCGAGTTCAAGGAGGTATTCAAAGATGAATTAAGAATGCCCGTCCCTAAACAAGACTCGCATAATTTAAAGAAGAGAGCAGGTGATATCGACCTCGACAAGGGTCACTATGGCGATTACCAGAACAATTTCGACGATGATTTCGAAGCTGATCAAAGCTCAACCTCGGTATTAGAATCGACTGCTAAGCCACGACGTAGCAAACGAACCCGACGAGGAATGCGCAACGCAGAGGACGACGCCACAAACCCCATTAAGATGGCCAAAGCAAGCCAATCATCCTCCCGCGAAAGCAACAATCTCTCCCTACTAGGCGGCTACACTTCCATCGGCCTCCGCCAACAACTCCTCAGCATCCTCTCCAACGTTTCGGAAAAACTGCCGCGGGACTTCATGCCCCTAGACGACCTCTACAACATGTTCGTCGAGAACATTCGCGACCTTTCGCTCCCGATCTTCCAACACTTCATCAGCCCCTCCAACCCACACCTCCTACCCGAAGCGCACTCCACACTCTGCGAACTCCTCCTCTTCGTCATCCGCGAAAGCTCCGCCCCAAGCTCTGATGCCAAGTACCTTACCCAGGACAAGCTGGAGAAATGCTTCCTCCCCTATGCGGCGGCTACCCCAACCGTGGAGAACAATGCCAAGATCTCCATTCTGCTCGAGGCGCTGATGACACACCTGCACGAGGGAAAGATGATCTCTGTGACCCCATCGCTGACGGAAGCTGTCAACTCTGGGATTGCGCGTCGTGAGAAGGCTAGTCTTGATCGGGACTCGCTTGAATGGGCTTACTTGAAGGAAAGTGGGTTTAGGATGAAGTTTATGGTCGAGCATATCTTACCGTGAAGCGTTTCTGTAGGATCGGGGATGACCGGCGTTGTGGTAATGATATTAATGGTGGTAATGATACTTAATGATCGGATTTCGGGGCGTTTTTCAAGCGTTTGAAATGCCATTTGATTCTTTTCGGGTTTATAATTGTTATGATATATACTTAGAGAAATGCAGATTCTTCCTACTTACTTTGAAAGGACTATCCTACGAATGTGTGATCAACTATGAAACGTATTTTTAGAATGTGTTTAATATAGAGCCTTGAGTATAAATTGCTATCTACAAGCACATCGCGTCAAAAATAAAGAACAAAAAACAAGGGCCTGAAGCGGGAATCACACGCAGATAACACAATAATCCACCAACGCAGAAATATGATAATAAGTCTTCTGTTCCAATGATGATATCCGCCCACAGAGGCAGGAGGAAATGAGCTTAGAAGCCGAAGTAGAAGGAGAGAATAGTAAGAGAATAGAAGGGGCAAGGAGTCAAAGAAACAAGAACCCTAGGTTGAATAGGTAGGTTCAAGGAGCTGTCAACCCAAGTCAACGCTTATTGCGGCGGCCGGGGCCCAATGATCTGGCGCCTAGCACCACCAATACCAAGGCCAAGACCGCCACGGTTCTGGTTATCACCACCCATATAGCCATACTGATGAACATCCCAGGTCTGGCCCGGTCCAGAGCCCTGGGTGCCATCTTGGGCGCCACGCTCGGCCACAGCCGCCACTTGTTTCTGGTTCTCCGCCCACTCTTCCTGACGCGCGCGTTCGCGCTCCATCTCTCGTTCTAGAAGAGACTTGGATGCCCAGCCGCCGGCCTTGGTCTTCTGCTGTGCAGCTACGCGGCGGCTATTCTCGGCGTCGACTTCGGAGGTCGTGGTATAGTCTTGGAACCGGTGGGTAGCTGGCGCTGGGGACGCGGGTGCTGGATTCGAGGCGAGGAAGCTATCCACGCGGCTTTCGTGGCCTCGGTTGGCGTTGTATGCTACTGGGTCTGGGAGGGGCCGGGGCGACTTGGGAAGGTCCCTAGGAGGGAGCGTCGGGGTTGTAGAGAAAGACGATGGCTTTGGCACTGGGAGGGGACGAGGGACTGGGGGTGGTGCTTGCTCCTGGATGGGTTCGTGCTCCTCTGCCTCGGAAGCAGCAGGCATATCCTGCGTGTTCTGCCACTCCGTCCGGAGAAGGCGCCGTTCTTGTTCGAGAGAAGAGAGATCATAGCTAGGCTTGGCGGGCACGGGACGACGAGGCTGAGGCTGAGGCTGATCGCCAGTCTTTCCAGGCTGGACTTCCTGCCGCTCAGTTTCGTACTGGCGCTCTCGGTCCTTTGCCAGCTGTAGCTCGCGCTCGAGCTCTTTGATGCGGCGGCTTTGGGCCGTTTCCTCGACCGGCCTTGCTACGGCATCACTAACCTGGGAGTTGGAAGCCTGGTACTGGCTCAGGAACTGACCATTGAGGCGGTTATCATTCAGGCTTCGTCTCTGTTGGCGTTCCTTCTCAAACCGGGCCTCGGCTTCCTTTTCTTCCGCCATACGTCGCTGCTCTTCTGCTTCCCATTGGCGCTTCTCTTCGTCCCAGCGCTTCTTCTCTGCTTCCACCTTGAGACGTTCTTGCTCCCTTGTACGGGCAGTCTCTTCTTCCCATCGGCGCTCCTCTTCTGCCTGGGCACGAGCCTCCTCTTCTGCAACCTGTCGCTGGTGAGCCCGATCTGCCTCTTCCTTCTCTGCGTTCTGTTGACGGATGCGTTCGTCCTCTTCGCGCCTGCGCTTCTCTTTCTCTGCAAGGCTTGGTACAGCAGGTCCGGGAGTGGTAATCTGTCTGCGAGCACCAAATGCAATCCCTTGATTCCCTTGGCTAGCTCCCCCAATGTAGCCATACTGGTGAATGTTCCAAGCCGGCGTGGTACCCTGCTCATCTCCCTTTTTGGCCCAAGTACTGTATGACCCGGAGGGTTTCGCAGGGCTGCCTGTTTGAGAGGGAAGGGTCCCCCCGACAATGCTAGAGGAGCGAGCGGATCGGGGTGTATATGCTCCGTTGCTTGAAGACCCCGTCGCATTTGGGCTGATTACACCGCGCTTACTCTGCGGGCCAACCGTTCGGGGAAACTTGTTGGGCGCAAGGGTATTGGCCCGCCGACTGAACGCTGCGATACACTGGAGAACCTGCGCCGGATCCTTTGCTTCGTATAGATCAACTGTCAGAAAGACATCGTGCGGGGGGAGGTTGAGCGGTGGCAGTTGGCATGCGCGCAAGAAATGCGAAATATTCTCCATCTGTACAAATGGCGCTGACAACTTCTTATACTTCACGCCTGGTGACACAGCGAGGTTTACTAGTCTTGTGATTAAGGAGTTAGCCAGGGGTCTAGACCCACTACTTGAGAAACACAGATACAACTTACTTGCAAAGAGCAATGCCATCTTTCAGGCCTTCGAGTAAGTCTGGCGATGCCAGTTTCTCATGCAGCATTTCCTCAATCCAGTCGCGCACTTCCGCGGCTGCCTGCGGGGTATAGCGGGATAAGCGCATATTGCGCAAGTCCTTGTCCAACGAAGTCACTGAAGCCATGATGAGTGCGGAATACTCGATGCTCGAGTTTGTTGAAGTGTAGGTAGACTGTTGTTGCCACTTGGTATGTATCCCTTTGCCGGTGCCTGACCGGCCCTAATGGTGGCGGCGATTGGGTAGCAGAAGGAAGGCGTTCCGTGATACAATTGGTAATGGCAAGATGAAGAGAATATTTCAATTACTAGAAGCGCAGATGTTTCCAGTAATGTCGTAGAAATGAAAAAAAGAAAGAGAAGAAGGTCTAGGGATAGAGAGAAGATCGAACGGGTGGAATGTTCGGGCTGTGTTTATCCCCCGATGACGTTCCTGACATGCCGTGCGCCTAGATCTTTTTTTCGCCTCCTTCTATTCTTCACGCTCAACGATGGTTAACAGCTTGTGGTTCAAATGGAAGAAGCTTCGCCTGCCCTGGCGAAAATCCTTCTTGGTCGGTCAGTATCTGCTTTTTGTTTTTCTCGTGATGTCTCAGTACCGCTAACCGTCTCTCAGGTGAGGATCTCGCTGGAAATACCTTCTGGGAGTTCAAGGATGTGTTGAATGCATCTCGGTTCCGACGCATTGTTCGATTCGATCCCAAAACTCATTTGAGTGATGTTCAAGTGACACGTAAGTCCCGTCGGAAGATGCAGGCTCGGGCTTGGACCACATGTCCCTATTCCGGGGTAAAGGGAAGTGAGACTATGAATCATAACTAACATGTTGTTTCAACACAGCGCAATGGTACCAATGGTTGCGACATGTCCGAGAACACCCCCCGAGCATCCAGGAGCAGCAACAAGATCTTGTCCGACAGGCGCAAATCAAACAACTCGCTCGACTCGCCGATGAACGCTGGGCCAGCAAACCCTCCGTCCTCGATAAGCCCAAGAATCATCAACAACCACCAACGACCCAGATCAACGAGGCGAATTTGAATCAGCCCGCTAACGCTGCTCCCGCACAAACAGTACCGGCTTCAACCACATCCGAACCCGTACCGAAGACACAAAAGGTGGAGAACCCATGGGGCAAGGCCAACAAAACCAACCCAGGTGAGGAGTGGCAACCTGAAGCGTGGACTCCTAGTTCCAAGCGGTGAAGATGATATCGGCTTATTCCGGTCATCTCTTCACAATGCTATATAAGCTTGACTTCCAGAGATGTGTGCCGGATGGTAGAGAAGGCTGTCGCCGTGCACTGTTGGTCAATTTACAGCAGAAACACATTTCAAGGAACCCGGGTCATGGATGGCATTGAGGCTATCTCATGCCGACGAGTCTTTGAACTCTACCCGCGCTCCTTTTTGTGTGAGGATAGCGGCTATTGTGCACTATGTTCAACCTTACAGGTCATAACAGGTGTGGCCCGACCTGTCTCGGGGGTTTCAAAAGAATGAGAGCCATGTATATTGGCACTTGTATATTATGCTATTATAGTTTTCTATTATCTAGCGTTTTCCACTCAATCTTACCATCGACTAAAGGTATTCTCGAGCCCTCAACTATACTCTATATCCTAGTAAATCTAGTGGCTAGGCACAGTGTTTTTTTTATATTTTCAATTTTCCTACTCTCACATATAAATCACCCCCTTTTTTGGTTTTTTGTATTTTTCCATGCTGCAGCGCAAGTGTCATAAAAAGACCTCACCCCCCTTTTTTGTATTTTTCAATTGTCGCACTTGTTGCAGCATAGGCACATCTCAAGCTTGTAAGAAAAGCAAGGATACTGCACCCTTTTTTTTGTCGTTTTATGTTTTTTTTTCCATCGCTTTCATATCATGAGCAGTATTCCAGCTCAATAAAAGAAGTCATTGCGAAAATCATAGCTCAGATGATTCCAAAAAGGAATGGAGCATAGCAGGAGGGTATCAAAGTCCAGATTCCGGAAAGATTGGTTAGATCGTAACGTCAACAAGAAGATAGAAAAGGTCAATGGTCGATTTAGATGTAGACCATGCTGTTCTGGCATGCGCTTGCCATGGCCAAGGTAGTACCTCTAAACTTATCCTCGTTCTGGACTTGCATGTTGTTGTCATGGTAGTAAGCCAAGAGATACTTTCGAGCACGATCGCAGAACTTATCAGCCAGGAAGGCAGGAGTGCTGTAACTAATCGAGCGAGTAGCGCGACCCATCAGATAACAGATATTGTGGGTAAGTTCTTGCAACACATCAGCTGGCTTGCGGTCAGTATTGACCTTGGGGTTGGTGAAGATCTCATCGTGGATGACAATGTAGTGAGCCGGACGAGCGGAACCCTGAAGAGGAGCCTGGGCTTGTAGATAGAAGTCCCAGTAGATAGGACGGGTAACTCCGCGGTCAACAACACATCCGTTAATGGGGTTAGATGTCCGATCTTGATCCTTAGCATTGGTAGGGTAGAAGCGCACGTTATGACGCTTTCCACAGACAATGATGGTAATGTTGGGCATGGCTCCACGGTATACCGCTTTAGCAGCAGCTTGAACCTTGGGGAGTTCCTCTGTAAGGACCATGGGGAACTGACCGTCGCTGACACCGTCGCGGTACACGAGAATATTCTGGGGTAGGTTGCCGTTGTTGGTCTTTTGCCACAAGCTCAACCGGGTAAGCATCATCTCCTTGAGGAATTCAATGTGCTCCTGACGGCGTGTCTGGGCTCGAACCTCACCGGGCCATTGTCCCATGTTGTGATCGGTGGATGCAACGATGGCAGCAACACTAGGGAAGATTTCGGGGTCTGTGCTTGACGGATGAGTGACATCCAAGCCAACGACCATGGTGTTCTTCGCTGCACTGATAAAGCGTGCGTTTGCCGGCTGCAGGAGTTGATTGCATCCTCCCATCTTGAGGTTGACCTTCATCGCGTTGTTACTCAAGTACTGCTCATTGGCACCTCTGAACTTCTCGGATAGCATGCAGTGCGTAAGGACGCCAGTCTTAAGATCTCCGGCATACTTGACGTAATCGAAGATTTTGCCTTCAGTGGTAGGAAGCAGAACAACTAGGAAGGGGAATTCTCTCATGAGCTTCTTGAATGCGTCCTTGATCATATCGCGATTTTGTCTGTCATCCGGGCCGAGAAGGACTGAGAGATACGGCTTAGAAGGCGGAGGAAGCGTCAGGCCATGGTCACGCAATTTCCTGTAGAAAGCGTCCATCTCGATCTCGGGATTCTTCAAGGCATCCTCTTTTCCGCGCTTTCGAAGCCAAAGACAGCTCCATTTGCTGATGCTGGCGCCACGGGCAAATTTGGTGCCGATCAAATTCCACGAGCCGTTTCGAGGGTTGGTAGTCTTCTTGCCGCCATAGAGTAGATTGGGAGGATTCAAAATCCGTGCAGGTACAGTGATCATCTCCCTGCCGGGCTTGATCCCCACTGTCTTGGTATGTCCTCCGGAGATTCCCATTATGTCCAATCCCTCAGTCATAATAGAGTCATAGTTCTGAGGAGGCCGCCGGCAACTGAACTTGATCATGTTCTGTCGTTGGACAGCGGACGGCTCTGGCTTGAAGCATTGCCCGGGGAGGACTTCGCAAACCTCTGCAGGAAGGTAAACCGGACGTTCACGGGTTCCAACATTCACCACCGGCATATCCTTGCTGTATTTGAGTGTCCTGTTGTAGGCTATTATTTCCTGTTAGCACAACGCAAAATACCGAGTGATAGGCAGCAAACATACTCTTGAAGAAGTATTCGGTAATGCTCATGTATTTTCCCTTCTTGTCATCTCCCATCCAGAACTTCACATTGTCCGCACTAGATGAGAGGTTTTCAATCTGAGGAGGGTTGGGGCCAGGGCGTCCATCCCGAGGAGTAGCAGTTCCGAGGATCGTTCTGACAGGGTATTCCATTACCCCAGCTCCGTTCTCTCGACGCTCCAGATGCAAGGCATAGACTTTCACACCCTTCAGGTACCGATTCAAAAGCTCTCGGTCCGTTCCGTGGACTTGGGCAAAAGCAACAAGTAGCTCAGACAGCATACCCGAACGGAAGAATGCACTATGGCTGACATTCAAATTAAGGAAGATTCGTCCAGCACCAACACGGACACTCGAGTAGTAACCACGAACGGCTTCGGCGCCAGCCTTCATGTCCATTGACTGCTTGCGCCTGTCCATCCGGAAGAACTTGTTGCGTCCCTTGCCGACGATGGAAATGCCGGTATCTTTGTAAGGATGAGCACTCATGAGGATATTCAGTACTCGGAGACAGGGCGCTTCATTCTCAAGTTCCTCTCGGTGGTTGACGTTCTCAAGGCACGCCATCATCTCAGCCGGGGAATAAGAGCTGTCGAGGGTCAAAGTGGCTTCCCAGGGGCCGGTGTAGGCTTTCGATTTCCCACCTCCATGTCCGCCTCCGTTGCCCATGGAACAAGTGAATGGCTCTCTGCCTTCGGGGAGTAGCTCGGTAGTAACAATCTCAGTAGCGCCATCGGTGGCAACGCCAATTCCTTTGTTGAATAGAGGGTACTTGCGGAACATACTATCGAGAACGAACTTTTGCTGTGCTTTCTTCGCCTCGGGCTTGACCTTGAGCCGGTAAGAGTAGAATCTAACGTTCGGCTTGAACTCCATGGGGAAGAAGTTGGCGCGAAGCACAATCGCACGACCTTGAGTGCCGTAGCCAGGACGTCGAGCCAAAGAGTTGGACTCTGGGCGAACCTTTGCTGACTCCGTAACGTACTTGTCCTCCAAGGCCTGGACCCTGGTGCTGGGAGCTTCAATTGGGTCCGACAACATTCTGTGCGCATGTTAGATATAAATCTTTCCTAATGTAGAACAAATAAACTTACCCAGAGGGGGCTTCGGACCCGCCACGTCCACCACCGCCGCGACCACCACCACGGTCACTGCCACGGCCCCGATCACCGCTGTAACCGCGGTCACCACCACCCCGGCCTCGGGAGCCACCACGATCACCACCGCCACGGCCGCCTCGAATGGGCAAATCGTAGCCACGACCAGACATTTTGACGAATGTCTAGTTAGAGAAAAGAGGTAGTTGTAAAAAAGAAATGATTATGTGAGACCGTGAACTTTGCACGTGTCTGAGAAAGTAGGATAAGCGACGAAAAGGACTCGAAACCCCTAGTTATTTGGGTATTTCGGAGAGGAAACGAGGACAGAAGGAAGGACGGAAGAGTAGGTTTCAGGAAAGGACAAGCGTAATCTTGTCCACCGCAGGTTTCCTTTTTCAGAAAAAAAAAAAGAAAAAAAGGTCAAATGCAGGTTCGTTGCTCTATCGTTATGCATTAGTAACGATGAAAAATTGGTTTGTTGATATGCATAAAGATATTGATGTAAACTCAGAACCATGCAGCAGAGTAATGGGTGATGTAGGGCATGCAATAGCATGAGGCAAGTCGCCCAACCCACAACCAAGAGCGAGCCAATGGGAATGGAAATGCAGTGACAATGGAGATAGTGAGGCAATGAAGATGTAGGACTGGATATCGGATATGAAGAACTGGATGATGGTGCAAGGGAAAAAGTTCAAGGGAAGACAAATGGAAATCAAGGTAGACCAGGAAGAAACAAATGAACAGCAGCAAATAAGAATATCAGAACAAATGCTAGGAGGTATGCCTGATCTCAATGAAGAGGCAATTGGAAGAGAGATTTGTTGCAAATTAGGGCTTGGGGCAAAGGATTCACAGCAATCAAGGGGCGACAAGCATTACCATCAAAGCAGCAAGTGAGAGATGCAAGTTAGGGGAAGTGGATTGCAAGTGAAGAATTGATAAAGATTAAAGTAAGGTATATGCATATGCAGTGAGGAATACAGAGAGGACTGGCTCAGTTTGCCAATATCAGAGGTACTGGCATGCGATTGAAGGGTGTAGAGACATATTAGGGCAAAGAAACGAACAATGTACTCACCAAAGCTGTTTGTATGGGTCGTAGGGAGGAAGAAGAAGGAAGAGGAAGAAATTGCTGGGGATGGTATATATAGTCGGCCACCGCAGTATGCGCGCGCTGGTAGACTTCAAGACCATGAGGCATGTAACGCGTGTTGGTGGACTTCAACTTCAATATCATAGAGTATGCATGAAACGCGCGCTGGTAGGCTAGATCATGGGGTATGAAACGCGCGTTAGTAGACCTCAAGCTGGTTGATATGTAGGACTTAGGGCAAGGACTTGCTACATGGAACTTATAATATGAGCCTGATAGTATGGGGTAGGACTTATAGTATCAGTATAGAAGGCTTGGAATAAAAAGCAAGTTAGCCATGAAAATCCACAGTACTTAGTACTGATAGTACTAGGGCAACAAAGAAGAAATGAAGCTCACCAGTCCGACAAAGAAAGACGCATACTTTAAAGCTCCTGAAGCTCAAAAGAAAAAAGATAAAGGAATACAGCAAAAGCTAGGTAGTCACAAAGTATTATGAAATTAGGTATCCACAGAAGAGTCTAACTAGATATTATGATAATCTAACATTTTAGGGCTGTAAACACCCGGCCTAGGCCTGAAAGCAAAACCACAAACTCCAAAAGCAAACCAGATATTCCCAATGATATAGCCCTAAACACCGGCTAAAAAGAACAGAGACAAAAAAAAGCAGAAGGAAAACAAAATCAAAATCAAAAAGGCTTAACAGAAAACAGCTTCGAGGGCTTCGACGTCGCCGCCAGCGCTGCGAACAGCTCTCAATGCGGCTTCGCTCAGCTTGCGACGTCTATCGCGGGCTTCTTGCTCGCGGCGAGCCTTGGTCTTGGAACTGCCAGAGGGAGCAACTCCGGTCAGGATCTTCTTGCTGTCGTCGGCAGTAAAGTTGACGAACGATACGCTGACAGACTTGTTTGAGCCTCGGGATGAGGAGCTAGGGGCCTTGGCGGGCTTGGGGGTATTCATGCTCTGGCTGGAGAGCTTGCGGCTGTGTGTGCGGCGGTGGGTGGGCTTGGAAATGGATCCATGGTGGGTGTCCCTGGGTGATGTGCCGGTCTTGGGAGAGAGAGATGATGATGAACGGGAGATTTCGTGGACTTGGGAGGAGGTGTAGGAGGTGTCGAATTTTTGAGAGGCGGTAGGGAGCATATTAGATGAGAATGAGTGGTCGGCCGACATGTCATATGAGGGATTGAATTGAATCATTAGTCCTCCTTGCATGATGTCATTTTGGCTTCCAACGTTTTGCATGTGGCGGACAGGTGTGGGAGATGCGAGGTAAGCGGCCTGCTGTTGAGCGACCCGAGAAGGCATGGGGGACCACCATTGAGATTCCTGGCCTTGGAGGTCTGGGGTGAAAGGTAGGGATGAGGCATGGAGAGAATCGGATTGCCAAGAGGAGAGAGAATGGAGGTCGGATGAGTGAGATGAAGAGAAGATATCATCAGCGGAAGAAGGGCTGGAGTTGGTCAAAGCGGAAGAGCTTGGGTGAGCAATGTAGTGCTGTTGCTGCCGCGCTGACATTGCGATACTCGGCGACTGCATTGGAACTGACGGAGACTGGTGATATAGCCTTGCGTCGTACTGAGGAGGCATCTCTGCCGAGTCTCTAGACTGGTTCATGATTTGTTCGGTAGGCATGTTCTCATGCTGAATGAGGGCATCCGATGGAGGAGGCGACAGTGGCAAACGGTCTTCGGAATTGTGAAGGCTGAAGTTCTGAAGTCGCTGGGCCCAAGCCTCAGGATAGGCCATCCTTGATTTGGATAGGTTGGAAGAGCGCATTAAGCTAGGGGAGAAACTTTGCTTGCGCAGATGAGAGCGACGCTCATTCGGGCTGCGGTGGCGGATAGTCTTGGGAGTGATGAGAGCACTCTGGGTAGGCTTCCGTCTAGGGGTAGCTGGAGGGGTAGAAGGCGAGATAGACAGAGCGTGTGTTGCTGTAGGACGAGAGGGAACTTCAAAGTGGTTCAGGTTGACATCTGAGATGGCAGAAGGATGGACGGTGTCATGGAAAGCAAAATGATCGGCAGCAGGTCCGTCATACTGCAGGGACCACTCATTACTCCAGGGTTGCGGTGATTGATGGCATTTGGGAGTGGAGACAGTGGGTGCAAGATCGCCACAGTCGTTTGACAGCGAGTCAAGCGGAAAGAGCTGGTCAAACTCGGACAACGCCGAGTCTTTTCCATCAGCGGCACTAGTTTCCATGTTGACGTATTGGTTGAACAAGTCATTGAACGAATGGTCGTATTGTTGGGCGAACATCTTGCCGGATTTCCGTTTGCGGCGACAAAGTAAAAGTACGGGGCAAAAGTGTAGTCAGCGACTCAATACCCGAAAGGCTTTGATGTGATTGGATAACAAAGATATAGTCTCGGAATAAGCTTGGGAGAGTTTGGGGATAGTTCGGGGGAATCGACCCGGATATCCGAGGAGTGCAAAGGATGCAAAAAGAGGGAGAAGCGTTTGAATGTTTGGATGTTTGATAGTTTGTCAATCAAAGAAAACACTGCAGACGATGCAAAGAAAGCAAAGCAAACAAACAGATGCAAGCCCTATTTGAATAGCTGCCAGGGACACCAGCCTCGGAATTTATGGACACATTCCTCGTCCATCTTTAGAGCACTTGGAATGTGCTATAGAGGGCCCGGTTGGCTCCTGGTCGGCCCCACCAACCTCCCTCAAGAATGCTTCAAGGCTCTCAAACCAATCGTAGTTGCTGGAAATACAATGGCTGGCCGAGCAGTTAATCTCCGTCAGATCTAAAAGACGCTTCGTGTCGGATAGCCACCCACGGGAATGCAACCCTCCTTCACTAAGCCAGAAGCAGTGGAACAGCCATCAAATGGGTTAGTGAAGCAGGCCTTTAGGGGACTTAGGCATGTTGGCCGATACCTTAATTAAAGATCGACATGACTCGTACAGAGTACAGAGTAAGAGAACGGCCGTGGAAATGGGTCGGAACGCTCTCCGAAACGTTCAGGATTGTCCAAGGAACCAGGACCATACAGCTTGGACAGAATGATGATCACTTATCCAAGGTTGGTACTTGCAGTGTAAGCGTCATGATACCTGATATCCCATCATCAACCGCCCGAAAAGACTCGAGTTGGGTGACAGTATGATCGGCCGTGCACTGTGGCTGCATATTTCTTGCATTTGCTTCATTATGATTAGCCAATTGATCAAATGGGGGTCGGTAATGTTGTCGATTGGTCAATGTCCTGTTAGTGATAGACGGTCCGGAATGTGGGTTGGAACGTAGAGGCTGGGCGGAATGTCACCTCCCACCCCGAACAATGCACAGAAGAGTTCTAAGTATTCGAGAAGAATATGTTTTCCTGGAAAGCTCCAGTATGAATGTTCCCCTGCTTAGAAGTTCGGCGAACCTTGACCTGCAGGAGATCGCCGTCCCGGGCCCTTATTCGGGAGTGTTTGCTTCAACCCCATGTTCTATATTTGGACTGCATGAAGATGATCAAGATAAGGCCATGTTTGAATGCAGCAGAAAACAAGCCTTTCCTCCGCATGAGATAAGGATCTGATACCTCCTTTCCCCTTCGGTATAATCGCGCCATTTAGTGGTCAAGTGTAGTGTCCTTCAATCGGTGGGGTTTTAGGTGGTTTTTGGTACAAATCTCACATGATATGATTAGCCAATTGTCTTTGGGCGATTTTTTAAATCCGCTAATAGTCTGTAATGCGTTGGTGGCGTGTCAATGTGTATGTTTCTTCCTTTGGCATCGATGTCGTGTTTGAGTTGATTCAGGCATCACAAAGCAGCCAATATTCAAACGAATAAAGATTTAGGCGAGACTGCAGGATTGACAGACATATATTGAAAGAGTTAAAGGACAAGATTCGGTATAGTTGCAGTTCAAACCCAAATCGGCCAATCAGCAGTTGTGCCTGTTTCGTCAAACGCAGTCTAAGGCGCTAATGCAGAATGCAGACTGCCGGCCTGAATAAAATTAAAAATAGAGACAGAAAAAAGGGGTAGGTGTCAACAAACCAACGCGTCGGCGAGAAGAAGTGGTCTGCGAATATACGCGATGTGCGATCTGGGATTGAGATCGATTGCCCTAACGATGCGGCAATAGCGGGTGGCCCCGTTCAACACTATTTGTATGCAATCAGCAAGGACAGACTTGATAATAAGTCACAGATACCCCTATTAAATATGCAGTTATTCAATATCATATGCCTAGGAGAAAATAGTAGGAAATATTGTGAAAATCCTGAGTGCGACACTAAAAAAAGCAAACCCGGCTGAGAGGTACTGTGTACTCCGCATTCCGGTACTCCCGAGGCTATTCAAAGGCCGATATAGTGTACTCAGTACTGTCACGAGTAGCATTTGGAGGTATAACCTAGACAAACGATCAAATGCATTCGAATGACCTAGAAATAAGTTGCATATGACTGCATATTGTATCGAAAGAGCCCAAACAAAATCCCTAAGGTCCAGTGGACGGACCAAGTTCGGGCTGAGTCAGATGACGAGAAATTGGGGCGACTGCCCTTTCGATTCCAGAAGGAACTCTCCTCTCTCTTTCTCTTCCTTTTCCCCAGGCCACTCGAAACAGTGCCCTTGGACTATTAATTCTCTATTACTGTTACTGCTACTGCTTCTTTGCAGTGTTCCCTCGCACTTTCCTCTGTACTTTGTGTCGTTGCCTTGACTCCAGAGTCGACGTGACTCAACCCGGATTTATTTGCCCCTCCGTCACACCCCGCGAAACGTGGGACACTCAACTCTTCTCTACTTTCATCTCCGCTCTTACCTGCCCTCTTGTCGCGTCCTTGTGCGATAAGCCTTTGTTTTTGCGACATTGCGACCCTTGCTGCTCTCGCGACATTCCAACGCCGCTTGCATTGCGTCACGCGAACACAAATTCTCTCCTAGCCACTTTCTAATACCCTACATGCATCTCAACAAAACCTGTGGCCTTTTTGTTATTCGTGACCGATATCAACTTATTTCGAATCATTCAAGCAACCAGTCTCGACACTGTTGCGCGCACCCAACCGGCAAGGAAGCACCCTTCTACATTCAATCATAAAGTGTATCAAAAAATCATGTCTTTCAACATTTGTGCTGGGAACAAGTTCCCCTAAACTTTTACACGATTCCCGTGTGCCTTCACTATGCACTTTTCACCGTGCTTTGCAGGCTTTCGATGCCCTTGCTATTCTCTTGATTCACTCTCGACTTACTGATATCACCTTTTCAACCTCATTTCTTCCACAAATCCGGTCTCTCCTATAGAGGAGTGCTCGGTCAAAGCCCAGAATTTCCAATTCTTGATATCTTGGGCAATTCGCCAAATCACCAAAGAAAGCGTCCCGCTGAAAGCATGGACAACCCAATTACTGAGCAAATGAGCAACTCGGCCCTCCATCGAGGCTCGTGGGAATCTGTCTCGTCTGCCTTCTCCCACCTCGAGATGTCTTTTTCCCACGATAGCTGCTATGGCTCGGATGAAGTTTCGGTCACATCGAATAGTTGCACCCCAACTCAATCAGGTGTATCGACTGCTACTACCAAACCGACTTTGCGTCCTTTCTTGAAATCGATCCTCAAAAACTCAACCGTTGCCTTTGACTCTGATGAAGAGTCCGGCTCGGAGTCGGGCTATAGCTCAGACGGAATTGATTCGGAGTATGATGCATTATCTGATGAATCCGACGAAGAAGATGACGATGATGATTCGGACTTCTCGGTCTGGGATGAAACAAACGGGGATGTCCCTGAGACGCATGAGGATCACACCGAGTCGTTTGACGATGCCTTCATTTCCTTTGAGGAGAATTCTGTGCGCTTTGACCCGCAGGTAGAGTACATTGACAGCGTGGAAGTATCGGATGACGAAGGTCCTGATCACCAAATGACTTGCCATGAAATGATGATGCTTGCTCGGGACTCGAAAGGCACCCAAACACTTCTAGATCAACTCGATAAAATGGACATCGCCGAGTCCAGAAAAGAACATTGTCATCAAGAGTTTGGTCGCAAATCTACCAACCAACCAGAAGAGTTTTCCCGCGATGCCGTGGACTTGGACTGCAGTCTCTTTGTCGCTTACATGAATGGTATCCGCGGGATTGTTACACCGAAGTACAAGACTTACCTTCGAGTTCAGGTTGACCATATTCGCTTGGGCAAGGATACCGAATTCGTGGATACAGAGGGTGCGCCTTCGTTGTATCTCGACCTAGTCTCCAACCATGTCACTGGAACCTTCTGCAACCTCCTCGCTGAGGACGAGCTCAACGAGTTGATCAGACTCCGCACAGTAGAGCAAGCCGGCAAACAAAACGATACAAGCTCGTCGACCCTAGGCTTGGATCACCACCAAGTCCTCTTAAACAAAATTGAAAAATTCCTGCTGGACAGGTTGGCGAGTGGTCGGGTTGAAATTGGCCCTGATGAACTGAGCTTCTTCGCTGGCGGCATTGCGCACGAACTCGGTACCAAAACGTTGCCTGCACAGGTCTAAGATCTGCTTGCACATCGGCAAACAAATAACACGACTTTACGATTATGACCAAACATTTCTTTCGGATTCGCCGACTATCAGGGCACACAATGGGACGGCTCTTTAGCCAGGAAAAGCATTTAAACTTCTCATAAGTTGCTTTCGGAATAGGTTTTGACAGTGGTCATGTATTTTCCCGAACTAGCACTTGATATGTATTCAAAAAAAAACAATTTCAAAACTTCAGATGTTCGCAAGTTGATGATTCAGGTGTAGCTAAACCTGTTTTTCTGCCTCCGTGGGACTCCGACCTCGAGTGCCTAGCCAATCATTCTCATTCACTCCTTTCCGACCTAAACCCCACCTACAACATCCGAGTCTCGGACAAGGCGAGACGGAAAGAAAATGCCAGTCTTGACTCTAAATAGTCGAAGTATACCATACTGTAACAACTGTTCAACCTCCCTTACCCATTTTGAGTCCTAGATACTCAACGTTTTAAGGTTACACTCACTGTACATATACCTATGTGTTCTTAAACATATGCACCTATTGCTCCGTGCTTGCTTAATATTCACAGTAGTATGACGAAGTATATATATCGTACCACCAGCTCCGAGTTAGATGTTTCAAAAGTCTCTAAATACATACCCAATACACTTATATTTCTAACCAAAATCAATATCAGTATCACATTACCTAAAGCCCTTTTACACAACATGGCTAAACCTATAAATTTCATACCTATGCAGGGGTTAAGGAAAAAAGATGCTGTATCATTTGTACCATTTATGTGAGAATACCATAAAGGAACAGTACCTATTGATCTACAGTAATACTGTAGTTAAAGATTAATTATAACACGCCATTATTCTCCTAGAAATCTCCTAGAAAATCTCCTGATACTTCTCTAACACACCTGATACGCCAACCAAGCCCCTTTATCACTAGCTGGCAAAGGGCCTAGACACTAGTGGGCGTTCCGGCCCGGGGAATTTCTATTTTTCTTCCCTGCAGGGGAGGGATGGGCTGATGTATTTTTGGACGAGGCGTGTGCTGTGCGGAGTAACTGTTTTGTGAAGAACGTTGAAGTATTTTGTATGTAGATCATGGGTATGCGGAGTACGTAACTACGGCTTAACAAGATCGGTTACTACTAAACCACCCTATACAACATACAACATAGGAGACTTCATTTTTTTTTTTTTTTTTTCACTCTCGTTCTCGTTCTCTGTTTCTAGTCTCCATTCCTTCAGAGGTGGGACTTTACATATGCAACGGACTTCATGCAGACAAGTTATCCACCTAGCCCCGTCAAAATCAGCGGGGATTATCAGTTGTTTCATTTGAGGGTGCAAACTTGGCAGTTAGATGATGAGTGACAGGAAATAATGGATCAGACGGTATCCAGCTCCACCGGTTATAAGTTCGATATTGTATGTACGGAGTATGTAGTCGGGAGTTAGTGCTATGACGGGTATAACGCATATCTTCATGCAGTGAAGATCACCCGGATTGGCATACGATAGTACGGAGTATAATCCGTAACCTTGGATCTATCTCCCAACAACGCTGCTTTCGGAAGAAATGTGACCGTTTCGAAGTGACATATCAGATAAACCCAAAGGTCAAGTTATCGACTCGCCGTTTTTAATTAAATCCGTCGATCACAACGGCGTCGAGCACAGACAGCACGGGGAGAAACCCAAAACCCACCGAGGCGTAGCATACGGAGTAGCTACGGAGTAGGGGGCTTTCATTTAGACTTTTAGAACGATGCGGTGAATATGATCTGGCCGAAATAGACTTTGGGCTCCTATTCTCTCTGTCATTTTTTGCGTCTGTCGTACCTTGCTGTCGATCATTGACGATCTCGAGTTCCCTTATTCGGATGATATTCTGCTGTACGGAGTATAATGTGGTTGATGATCGAGCAAAATGACCATCTGAGTAGCAGTGCATACAATGTGCTCTGTATACCGCTGTGTCATTCTCGTTATAGATCTCAAGCATGAAGAGCCTCACGGAGAAATACACCGATGAAGAAGAAATCGCGGAGATATTCGGCCAAAAATCCATCAATCGAATTATCGGTTTTCTGCTAACGGCAGGATCCTGTGGGGCCCTGAAGGATTGTCAGGAAGGGTTTGACAGCTAGGGAACAGAGTGGAGTGTCTTTCTTTCCGTATGGGGTACGTAGACTCTAAAAATGGAGTTTGGGGAGCACGGAGAAGGGCCAGTCGCTAGGTGAACCAAGTTGTTTGATGACGATTACGAGTCATAGTCATATCCATAACTATGGGGTTATCGGGAGTGGAAATACAGACACGGCTGAGTAAAGGCTTATTCGAATCAGTGAGAATGACAATATTTCAACGCCGGCTACCACGTGGTTTGTTAGGCGATACGGTGACTCCTGCGTGAGATTGGATGAAGCTGGTGCGTAGACGGTGTTCTGGGATGTTGATGCTGTACAAGATAAGCTGCTTCTAGGGCTGAGGGGTGGTACAGGCCAGGGAATATGCATAAGGATAGGATCTGATATATCGCTGGATCTATGGAGCAGTGCTGCAAGGCGCGAGAACAAGTTGTGCGCTGTACATTTATTCTTTGCTTTTTCTGGGATTCCGGTAGTTGGAAACTCCTGATCTTCTGCAGGATTAAGGTGTTATCCGACAATGTGCATTGTTATCGTTAGTTCCTGCTAGTGCGCACTACGTTGGAGCTGCTGGCAATAGTCGCGACCCTATTGTTCACTGTCACATAGGCCCACCTGACCCGAGTCCTGTCATCTCCGATGTATGAGGTGGGTAACGGAGTACTCCGCACATTCCGCACCTTGTACACTTGTATTATCCGTTTTCAGCTAACTACAATATACAATATATTAATAGATGGGGCTCTCAGCCTCTCATTCGCTTAGACAGGTTCTTCAAAGAAATTGATTGGAATGGTCATTCCACGGGTGAGATTCGGCAAATGAAGTGATTGGAGGAGCCAGAGTTGACAGTTGAATGGTTCAGATCAGGCACTGCGCGTGACATAGGGGGCCTACAAGGGAACCGTTGCTGATTGGGGGAATCGATATAAGTCGGGATAATTGTCTCAGATAGGAAAGCATTCCAAGGCCTGGCAATATAAAATGTATACGTAAAGTTTCTAGAAACTGGGACCGGGTCCCCGTAGCATGGCATTTGTGCGCCACAGGCTTATCCTCGTGTACCCCTGGGAGCTGTGGAACGGCTGAGGAACGTGTGGAAAAGGATGTTATGCGCTAACAACTGCACTACCGAATGTGCCCCGTAGTACTCCGTACTAGCGGGTCATACCTGAATGAGGTACATTGAGATATCAGATATCAGAATTGCAAATAATTCTGGGTCCATACCTTGAGAGTGCATGCAATATATGTCCTCCGCGCATACAGACAAACTTCCTTTGAGGAATAATGACGGAGGCCAAAAATCAATAATTATACCAGAAAGGAAAGGCGCCAAAGACTAACTGTGTCCCCGCCCGAATCCATGGGACGGCATGCAATGATTGGCTGTCCACGACCAATGGGGTCTGAAACGAGGTGCGAGCGGGGCACTTTAGCGTGCCGATCGCTGGGACATTGTCCTGTGTTTTTTTGCCTGCGATAGGCTTTTTCTCCGAATCAGGGGGAAGACGGTCTTGAATAGCTCAATAAGATAGGAATTGGACCGTACAGTAACTGTCTAAACCTGTATCTATGTGAATAAGTTACATTTCAGAGAAATAGCCTAATTAAGGTATGGGGTATACAAAACAAACTGTAATCAGGTAAGATTGTATGATGAATGTAAGATTGTAAGATTTGTATACACTTGCAGGTGCTCCATAAATCATGCCGTAGTCGACCCCGAATGTTCCCAGGTCCCCACTGACTCGGATGGAATAATTACTCCTGACTCTCTTTCTCCTGGCCTCTACGGGTCATTCTGTCTCATCCTCTCGCTTCCTTCCACTTTCCCCATGCCAATGCGGTATGAGCACTGATCGCATCTTTGATTCAAACGGGTAAGTTGGAAATCCACCTTCCATTGTCACGGGGGCCCGTCCAGACGACGTTGCGCATGCAGTCGTACAAGCCCCCGATTCCACTCGAGTCAGATTTCACCCGCAGAATCGTGTCAGACTGACCGTGCTGGGAGTACAGGATGATTTAGAAATTTCGATTTCTACCCAGCGCCTTCCGGTCCAAATCGAGGTCCGCGAAGGAACACAGAAAAAGAGGCAAACAAAGCTGTCAAGTCGAGCCCTCGACCTAAATATACCCGGGGTACACAATGCAATCCTTCAAAACACCCGACTTCTTGGAGACTGGGGCCGTGTCCCGTTCGCGCAGCCCCAGTGTCGTTTCTAGCGATTCGCAATTTTCTCGAGTCAACCTCATGTCCCCACCGTCCGTGACGCCCGCTCCAGCATTCATCTCGCCCTCTGCGGCTTCGGATATCGTCTCTGCCGACCAGGAGTTCAACGCCGCTGATTTTGTCGCCGAGGATGAGGAAACCGGGGCCGGCGCCACCGCGCTGGTGACCCCGGCCGCGCTATCGCTCCTGAACGGATTCCTCGATAATCTCTTGTTTAATATCCTCGCTTCGTCCAAGTCGACCCAGCTCGCATGCATTCGACCCGCCATGGCTGATGTGTTGAAGCCCCGCCTGGCCAAGGAAGTTGTAGCCTCGGCTGAAGAAGAGTTGGGCGAGTATATGGGCGGAGCGGACGATGAGCAGACGGAATTCCGCGGTGGCCAGGAGCCCGGCGGCGATTTTGATCTAGTACGCTCATGGAAGTTAACCCGTCTACGATGCATGGTCTACACACGGCTGGGCGATATGGAAGAGGATGACGAAGATGAGTTTATTGCGCAGGATAGCCTGGGAGAGACCGATGGAGCACCCCGCAGATTCAGCAGTCACGTCGACAATATTACACCCGCAGCTTCTATTTTCCTTACCTCGATCATCGAATACATTGGCGAGCGGGCACTCGTCATTGCCGGCGAGACATCGCGGTCTCGTTTGTCGGCACAACTCAACAATGGCGGTCCTGAGTTTGGATCTGGACATGAGCGGAAAAGAATCGATCGACTTGTGGTGGAAGATCTCGATATGGAGAAGTTGGCCCTGAATGCAACCCTGGGTCGTCTGTGGCGCACGTGGAGGCAGCGCCGACGCGGAACCAATCTTTCTCGAACACTATCCCGTGAATCATTCCGCCCACGTGGATACTCGCTGGCAAACAGCCGAAAGAGCAGCATTGTGACCATCGAGGAGCCAATAACGCCCAAGGAGCCTCTCCCTGTGGCGATGCCCCCGCCTTTGGACCCCGCCACTGTGCCCTTGCCAACGAGCCATTACGATGTTCAAGAGATCGAGGTCCCTGGCTATACTGGCGATCTAGATGGGGAGGTACAGACCATGGAGGCCGTTATCGCTCACAAGGTGCGACCGCGCAGTCTGATGGTGTTTTCATCGCCCTCGCTTGTCCCAAAATCTCCAGGTTCAGCAAGCATCTCGCCCGTGAGTACGTCAGCTATTGAAATTGGCAATCCAATCCGTCATGTCCGCACGAGGTCTCTACCTGGTGGGGCACCTACACCCGACTTCACTGAGGAGGAGCCGGAGTGGCCGACAGACCACCCGTCACCCACTGCATCGGAGAAAAAGCAACTCGAGACTATGTACGAGGATGATGAATCAGCAGAATATGTGGATGCAGCTGAAACCAGCCCTGGCATTGCTATCACGACAGAAGAGGAACAGGAAGAGACACCACTTATGGAACCTGTAGAAGAAGCTTCCGAAATTGCGAGAATGTCGATCTTGCATGAAGAAGAGGAGGAGACACATCCTGTCGGGGAGACGGTTGCATCATTGCACGCTATCGCACAAGCTGAAGACGCTATGACTGATCAATCCAATAGTCCTCGCGTCTCCCTCGTATCCTTGGGTGATCGGCGGAATCAGAAAGACCTAGAAGTGATTGAGGGCACTGGGTTATGCGAAAAGCCTAAATTGACTTCGACGATACACCGACCAAAACGACAACCCTCCAAGGACGCCAGTCTACTGAATGCGAAGTCGATCTCTGAACAAACTAGCGACTCTGAACTGCAAGCCGTTGCGGAGAGTCAGCCTTCAGCGCAAGGGGTTAAGACCACGCCGGCTCCACCCGCACCCCCCGTCGAGGCTATCACATCTCGTACCGATCACGATGGGACCCCTCCGACTCGACCATCAGAGGAATACACCGAAACAGCAAAATCTCTTTCCCCCGATATCATTTGCTCGACTTCTGGTTCAGGTAATTCGCAGCTATCGAAAACCCGCCCCAGACCTTCTCCGTTGGAGGTCACAACCAACAATCGAAGCTCCTCTTCCTCTACGGTTGAACGAGCCGCTGTTCAACGCATGTCTCGGCCATCGTCATCTATCACCACTAAAACCCGCCGGTCTGGGAGCTTCGGCAGTGCTCGCGAGAAAACGCGTCCAGTGACTGCCGGCTCCACTACCTCGCAGGTGTCTAGCAGGTTTAAGGGTATCATGAATCGGCCACAGGGTGAATCTGGGCCGCCCCGCATGCGCAGCTCGTCTGAAACTAGTCGCGCATCTGGCGGGAGCGTGGACTCTGTAGAAGAACTTGCCGATTTGGACAAGTTGATCAACAGCGACGAGACTATCCATTACACTCTCACTCCCCGAAGTGTGAGGGAGATGACATTCCCCAAACAACCCAATCGTTCAGTTCCTCGGTCAGAGACGGCAGGCGTCTCCGACCTGGCTAATTTCTTAAATACCACTCCGCCACCAGGGGAAGATAAGCACCGTCCTCAAACCTCGGTTTCCTCAAGAGCAACCGAAGAGATGTCTCCAATTTCCCACACCAGATCCATTGATTCGCCCAAGCACATCCCGCTTACCACGCGCTTGACCAACATGTCATCAACATCGAGGTCTAGCAAGATTGGGCCGGCGCGGGATGCGCGAGTCCCACCCTCGGACTCGACACGCGACTTTGCGGATTTCATGAAATCGACTGGTCCTGCTGGTGGGGTAAACGAGTTCAAACCCTCTATCTCCGCTGAGGGCACGCGGTCTGTTCGTCCTCCATCCGCCGTCTCTTCTGCCTCCCGTGGAAACCGACCTAAGCTTCAAGCTCGGTCTGCTGAGACGAAAGGATCTCCGACCTCGGACCTCATTGACTTCATTCGCGAGGGACCTCCTATGCCTGCAGGTGCTCACCGGATTCCTCGGACAGTTGCGCCTTTCAACGCCCTTGATTCGGATGATCTTCAGATGGAGACCACCACATCCAGTTCTTTCGTCAGCACTGGGAATGAATCTACACCCAATAAATCATTGACATCTCTTGGTTCGCGGTCCGGCTTGCTGGATTCAAATCAGAACAAGGCCCCAGCGTCGACAAGCGCCATGGACTTCGACGAGCCTCAGCCGCCTGTTCGGAAGCAACGCCGTGCTCCAGATCCGTACGCCATTGACGACGATGACGATGACGCGTATCTAGAAGAGCTTCTGGAACAGGAACAGAACCCCAAGCCCAAGCGCGAGGAGGAGAGCCTGATGGATTTCCTACTCAACGCTCCTCCTCCCCCTTCCTCCGAACAACCCCCACAGCCATTTGCCGTTCGTGCTCCTGCATCAAATAATCTCTCCGGTGCATCGGGCATGAAGGCCCGCTTGCTCCGCACTTCTCATAACTCCTTGCGCACCCAAACCGCCCCCACCAAGGTCCATTCTGACTACGCTACCAAGGTCGGTCAGCAGCGCAACAATGGCACCCTGCCTTCTCTCTCAAATCGCCCGACCAACACCGGTGATTTGGCGGATTTCCTCCGAAATACCGGACCTCCTCCAGCCCCCGCGCGAGCTTCATCAACACCAATGGGCGCTAAGACGAAGGACGGTAGCTTCTCCCGTTTCTTCTCGCGTCGAAAGAAGGTCGAGGCTTAGGGTTGAAATCCTGACGACATTCTCGACTGTCTTGCTTTGCTGAGCGTTCCAATCCATCTAATGATCTACATATCATGTCCATCGCTTTGATATTCCTTGTTTGTGCGACAACACTGCGATCTTTGTCATTCCTTTCCTCTTTATCTTATTCACATAGAGTCGTGTCCTCGTTTCCTTGCTGTTCGGGTGGCTTTTTATTATCTTCCTTTGCGCTTGTGTGCGCCATTTTATTTTCTACCTTCTGCATGGGACGGAACAATTAATTCGGACTTCGGGTTTTCTATTTTGTCCCTTTGTGGGACGTCGCTTTGATTGTTTTCGTGGATTTCGAGATACCATGCCTATGTACCTACACTGGGGCTATTTTTGTACCCTGACATTCAGAAACCATTTCATTATTCTGTGAACATTATAACTCCAATACAAGTAACTACTAGACTTACATAAATAAACAATTAGACCTAGCAATAACTATTTGCTGCGTGAAAAGAATCCCTCGGTCGAAGTATAGATCGTAGACCGTAACACCGGAACAAAGTTAATCCCACACTCCCCTTACCAGGTGTCATCAACAGCAGCAAGCATCCGTGTTTACAACCGCCAATTCCACGCCGCAACAATGGGCACCTCACCAATTACGCTGAGGGCCATCTTCAGCTTCCTTTTTGTCTTCGTCCAGCTTGCCAGCGCGCTAAAATTCGACCTGATCGCCACCTCCGGCAGCGGCAAGAACGAGCGATGCATTCGCAACTTCGTCTCTAAGGACCAGCTGGTCGTTGTCACTGCCATCGTTGGCGGTACGAAGGGTGACGGCCAGAGGGTCAACATTCATGTATGTGGACTTATGTCTGGATGTGGATGGGAATCCGTCCTGCGTCTGCTGGGACTCGGAGACCAAACCGCCGAATTGCAGATTGCAGATTGTGGATCGCGACTAATTCTTCCTTTTCTGTGTATAGATCAAGGACGCTATGGGCAATGACTACGGTCGCCCTAAGGATGTCGTCGGAGAGACACGTCAGCTTTTCACTTCGCCCGCGGACACGGCTTTCGACGTCTGCTTCGAGAACCAGCTTGTCGGCCACAGTAAGTGGTAGCCCTTTGCACAACACCAACAATGCACCGAAGAAAAGGCGGAGTTAAAGATATTGTCATGCTAAATCAACATTACCCCATCAGACACCATCCAGAACCCCTCCCGCCCCGTCGAACTCGACGTCGACATTGGCGCCGACGCCCGCGACTGGAACAGCATTCAGTCGCAGGAGAAGCTCAAGCCCGTTGAAACAGACCTACGCCGCATCGAGGAGATGGTCGCCGATATCGTGACTGAGATGGAGTACCTGCGTGCGCGTGAGCAGCGTCTGCGTGATACCAATGAGAGCACCAACGAGCGCGTGAAGTGGTTCGCTTTCGGAACTATGGGCATGCTTATCGGGCTTGGTGCTTGGCAGGTTGTTTACCTGAGAGCTTACTTCAGGTATGTGAAATTATGGTTGTGGTGGAAGGTGGAGTTGGTTACTGACAATTTGGTTCCTGTAGATCTAAGCATCTTATCTAGATTTACTAGTCCGTGGAATGGTTGCATCTTTGATGGTTCTTTTTTTGGTTTTTGCAGCGGTTGCATTGCAAATCCTTTTGCTCTAACGTCGAGTGGCATTCTGTTCAACAGTCATGATCTCAATGATATAAAATGTACACCATGCTTTCTGCAGCCTGGCGCTAATAATATTCTCTGTTTATCGCTTGTGTTGTCCTGGGATTGTGGTTAGCTATACTTTACAGGGTGCATCTTCGACCTTGTAGTATTACCTGAGTATTTATGGATTGATTATATAGTTCTCTATGTCGGTAAAGCACTGCTTAAATAGTATGTGCCTTGGTAGATAGCCCTGGAGGGAGCTTCCCCAGGGCTTCTGGTGCATGTGAGGTCAGTGTATACATCTAGATTGACATCTGGTAAAGGGATCCCGAGGCCGATGAAGTTAAAATATCAGACAGGCCAAGACGTCGAACAAATAGTGTCTCAATTCTAAAGCCCAAAAATAGACATAAAGAACTGCACCGTGTCGACAAGTGTGTAATTCACGGCCTCTCAGTGGCCTGCCAGGTCAATGTTTAGCATTGCAAACAGAACAAACACCGGGCATTGCAGGAGCTTTTCGGTTGCCCGGGCTTATTACGCCGGATGATGTCAAGGCCAAGCATCACTCATCCCTAGAGGAAAAAAAAGCTCCCAACTCCCTCTCTATAGGACACTTTACAACAAAATGTCCGCCCCACGTATACTCCATCGCCTCGCGCGACCAGTGCCATCATCCCTAAGCACAATCACAAGACTGAACGGCCACCGCCAATTCGGCGCGACAGCTCTCCGTCTCAAAGATGGCAACGACGAAGCTGCCTCTGGGGTAAAGGCGCACCGCGCCAACCAGACCGACAAGGTCCCGAACCAATTCGTGCCCAACACAACCTCCACTATGACAAAGGACTTCCCCAGTGTCGGCGAGAAGCCCCCGCCACCGGAGATGCTGAACTCAGCCGACCCCAACTACAGACCGTCCGATCCGTACCCGGGACGGATTGAGCATTTCACCGGTGGTCGTCAAGACGATGGAGCGCGCAAGCCCGAGCTTGAAGTTGGTGAGATGGAGGGTATTACGTTTAAGATTGAGCCTCTGAAGAGGGTTGGGGAAGATCTTGTCACGAAGAGGGCACGTCTGCTATGTTCGTACACCCGTTTCCATGCATGCTTTGCACCTCAGTCCCAAACCAAAGCCGAGGACCTGGTGCATCTATGTCAAGAATGATTGAAGCTAACCAATTCCACTCCAGACCAAAGCCGCAAGCGTGGAATCCTCGAGTCGGACCTGCTCCTCTCGACTTTCGCAGATGTCTACCTGGGCAAGATGGACTACGATCAGCTTGTCGCGTATGACAACTTCCTCGATGAGAACGACTGGGACATCTACTACTGGGCCACGCAGGACCCGCCTGAGGATATCTCACCCGACGCTCCTAAGGAGGATACCATCACCGAGACTTGGAAGGAGACCGGTGCCAAGAGCGGTGAATGGGCGCAGACTATTGGCGCTTTCAGAGCTGCTTACCGGCCTATTCCGTCACGCTGGCAGGACTCTGAGGTTCTCACGCTGCTCAGAGAGCATGTTCGCGATAAGAGCGCTCTTGGCTTTGAGAAGGCCAAGAATAAGAAGATTGGCGGTGGTAATGGCTTGGGGAGAATGCCTGATGTTCAGGTGTTCCACTCGTAAGGGCCTGTGAAGAGATTGAACTGGATAGTTTGTCGATTTCAAAACTGTACTATAGTTGTCATTGGCCATGTTTAATTGTCCATAGGAGGCGTGTATTAAGAATGTTGTATATCTGATGATACTGGGATCAATAGGTGTAGGATTCACAATAAGAATAGAAAATAAAGCGATTGTTAAATTCGAATAAGACAGACTTAGATGTAAATCAATAATTATCCATCTCAATATACATCGTAGTCCGTATAGATCCAGGTCATGTGACCCTTCGCTTAGTATTAGGGCTCCACGGAACCACACAAGGAGAGCAGCGAAGCGGCTTAGGGCTTGGGCGGGCACGTCTGCCTCCCATCTCGATTTTACCTCCCCCCCCCAGAGTCAACGACAATCTCCGCCCATCCCTCTCTCTCCTTCATTGTCTCATTCCCATCATGGCTGAGCAGCTGGTTCTTCGCGGCACCCTTGAGGGCCACAATGGCTGGGTTACTTCCCTCGCCACCTCCCTGGAGAAGTAAGAGTGACCTATCCCGATCGGGGGATTGAATTTTTGAAGGGACAAAATTCTGACTTGAATGTTTGATAATAGCCCCAACATGCTGCTGTCCGCTTCCCGCGACAAGACCCTGATCATCTGGAACCTCACCCGTGATGAGCAGGCCTACGGTTACCCCAAGCGCAGCCTCGAGGGTCACTCGCACATCGTCTCTGACTGTGTACGTTTTTCTTCTCCCGAATGAACCACACCCACAAGCCATTGGATGCGACACATGGATTTGGATGGCGCATTTCGGAAAAAAAAAAAAGATGGAATGGTTTTGGCTGACCGATGGTCTTGTCTGCGTTATAGGTGATCTCCTCCGATGGTGCCTACGCTCTGTCCGCTTCGTGGGATAAGTCTCTCCGTCTCTGGGAGCTGTCCACCGGTAACACCACCCGCACTTTCGTCGGCCACACCAACGATGTTCTGTCCGTCTCGTTCTCCGCCGACAACCGTCAGATCGTCTCCGGTTCCCGTGATCGCTCCATCAAGTTGTGGAACACCCTTGGTGACTGCAAGTTCACCATCACCGAGAAGGGCCACACCGAGTGGGTTTCCTGCGTTCGCTTCAGCCCCAACCCCCAGAACCCCGTCATTGTCTCCGCTGGCTGGGACAAGCTCGTCAAGGTACGCTATCGACTCCGAATTTTCCTACACAATTTCCTCCCCACCTTGCTTTGCCCGCGTGATGTTTGCATAAACGTATTTGCTACTTCAGAGCCCTTCGGGGCCATGAGACAATTTTTCACCCAATTTGCCTGATGGGCACAGCAACAATTTTTTTGTTTTTTTAAATCGAACGAGAGAAGGATTGGAAAAATTTTTCCTTGACACTTGACATTCTTTTTTTGAGGGTATCGACGCTAACATTCGATCCGCGTCTAGGTTTGGGAGCTCGCTTCTTGCCGTCTCCAGACCGACCACATCGGTCACACCGGATACATCAACACTGTCACTATCTCCCCCGACGGATCCCTCTGCGCCTCCGGTGGCAAGGACGGTACCACCATGCTCTGGGATCTTAACGAGTCCAAGCACCTCTACTCCCTCTCCGCTGGCGATGAGATCCACGCTCTCGTCTTCTCCCCCAACCGCTACTGGCTGTGCGCTGCCACCAGCAGCTCCATCACCATCTTCGACCTCGAGAAGAAGAGCAAGGTTGATGAGCTCAAGCCCGAGTTCGTTGAGAAGGGCAAGAAGAGCCGTGACCCCGAGTGCATCAGCTTGGCCTGGTCCGCTGACGGCCAGACCCTGTTCGCCGGTTACACCGACAACAAGATCCGTGCCTGGGGTGTTATGTCGCGCGCATAGATTTGAGTTGTTGTATCGGAGCTTGAGGAGCCTCTTTTTGATCTATTGACAAGGGAATTGAAAAAAAGTTCAAAAGATACGGCCAGAAGCGCATTGGTTTGGGATGTATGAGCCACGAGCAATGAAGCACTTCTCGCCGGGACGAAGTCGTCCCCGGCCTGGAGGTTTTCTGACATGTCTAGCCTACTCGATCCACATTTCAAATGTATGGAATCTTGTGCAAGACCTGTGATGTTCTAATACCAGTTAAGGCATCAAAATGTTTCCTATTTTTCTTTATTAAAAATCTCTTGTAAATCGTACCGTATGGTTATGTTATATATCTGTCTCATTTATCCTCCCACTTGTGTTCTGAATCCTGATGTAGGGCAATGCTACGGTAGCTGTTGGATGTCTAAATTATATGTAGAATAGTTTGGAGATTTCTATTTCCAACAATAGTCATAATGTACATTTGAACAGAGGGCCCTCACGTATCTACCCATTATTTCTTTCCAAGTCTCTTCAAAGCCTCCTTGGCCATCATACTTCCTTCCTCATATTTAATCCCATCAGCCAACGCCTTAGCCTCAGTATACCGCTGCTTAGCGACTTGTGGCTTCTTCTGTAGCTCAGCCAACTCCCCAAGGTTATACGTCGCAACCACACATGTGATGTCACACTCCTCGTCACGTATCGGGGGTTTAATGTGAGCCGCAACCTCAATAGCCTTCTCCGCCCACTTCTGGGCAGCCTCAACAGTCTGCTCCGCTGTAACAGGTTCCTGCGGCTGGGCCCTGGCAGGCTTTTGAACCTGGCCGACTAGAGCGGTAGCAACATCGTTCAGCAGCACCACCTGTTTGCAAGATATAGAAGTTCCTTCAGCGGCGCGGATCAAATCCAACGAGCGCATATACAGCGGCATGGCTAGCTCATATCGCTCCTTGGCGGTATAGGTAGCGGCAAGCTCGGCCAGCGCCGTCGCTATCTCAGTAAGGTTCAGCCAGGCCTCGCCGTCTGCCCCCTCGCCACTGCTAGCGCTACCAACAGGAAGGCCCAGCATCTGGCGGCGGCGCATTTCCTTCAGACAGATCTCCACAGCAGCGACCTGCGCGGCCTCGGCTTTCTTCTCGTCTTGTATATACTCGCTGGAATAAAGCTCGCCAAGCTTCATCGCAATGCCGACGACTTTCTTGAGCGCTTTGTCTCGCTGACGAGCCTCGTACTGCGCCAGTGCTTGCAGATCTTCCTGGCTTTCTTGAATCACCTCGTTGTTAACCTGGACAATGGGCGCGGTCTTCTGGACCTGTCCCTTCGCTTGCTTCACCTTCTCGGCCGCGGCAGCAGCGTTACCTGCTGTGACTTGCTCCACCCAGACCAGAGCCTCGTTCTTCGTTCGCTCCAGCACATCAATCGCCGGCTTCACAAGTCCGGCCTTCTCCAGCATCATAGCAACCTGAAGCTTGATTCCAAGGATCTCATCTGAGAACGGGTGTATGCCCATCTCGAATGCTGTGTGCAGTGCCTCTCTGTACGACTTCATCGCCTTGGCTGGGTTGAGGTCGATCTCGGTGTAATAGATAGCCGTGCGGAGAGCGTCGGCCACCGGCGGCGGGAATTTGTGGTACTGCGGTCCGACACGTGTCAATTCTACGTAGGAGATGTAGGCAAAGATGAAGGCTCCGCCGACAACCGAGAAGATTGCTAGTGGCATGAGGACGGGGTTCTTGCGCCAGATTCCTCTAGATGCTTCGCGGTATTTGCGGCTGATTTTCTGCAGGATCGTGAGGTGCCGTGTGCCGGAGATGTAGGGGCTTGCGAGTGGTTTGCCATTGTTGATGCGGGGTTGGAGGGTTGGTCGGGTGGTGCTGTTGATGTATATTGAGCGGGCGAGGCTCTTAGATTGTGGTTGTAGAAGTTTTGCGGCAGGCGCGCTCGTGCGCCGTGATGCTGCTCGGAACATTGGGGATGTGTGAGTGGGTATTCGGTTGAGATTTCAAGTTTTGATTTTGATTGAGCGGGTGATTGTCTGATACGACCTGGGGTATTGACGAGGATGGAGAGGAGATGGAAAAGGTATATGGTGACGAGAGCCCGCCCTCGATTTTCTGGTGGTCCAAGCTCCGCTCCGCCAGATGACGTCGCCCGCTGGAGTATGCACTCATCTTTCCGCCCATTCCGCCTGGAAAATGAGCTGTTCTCATTCAGCTTTAATTGTGAGACATCGCTCTTGGATCAGTCTAGTGGTCTACCCTGATAATGTGTGGGCGATACGCTTTGGGTGTGGTAAGCTACGGTTCCTACATCTAGACTGTCCTCCAGCTGACGATCCCAAGCGCTTGGCGTATATCCAACAACAGCTGCAGGAGCATGGTATGCAAGTGGATGAAGCACCGGATGACGATTCAGTAAGAGAGACATACAACTTTGCACCGGGCAACTTCGGCGCTGTCTATCGCGCTGAGATCACCGATAAAAAGAGCCAACAAGATGTTGATAGCGCGCACCAAAACCATGATTTAGAAAAGGGAAAAGATGACGCGAGCTCGGATGCTAAGTCAGTAGACAACACGATTATCAAACACAAGCTCCAGAGCATGAAATGGGGTCTCATTCCATTCTGGACGAAGCGCCAGCCAGATTACGGATCCATGATGCGCACGATCAACTGTCGCGATGACTCGCTGATCGATGATTCGGGGATATGGACTACCATGAAACGACGAAAAAGATGCATTGTCGTCTGCCAGGGCTTTTACGAGTGGCTGAAGAAGGGGCCTGGGGGAAAGGAAAAGGTTCCACACTTTATCCGGCGCAAAGACGGAGAGCTGATGTGCTTTGCTGGATTATGGGACTGTGTTTCCTACGAGGGCATGCCTTCTTTCTGATATAAAACATCAAGCCGGGCTGACGATTGCACAGGTTCCGACGAAAAGCTCTACACGTACACGGTGATCACAACCTCTTCTAATTCCTACTTGAAATTCCTGCATGACCGTATGCCCGTCATTCTGGACTCTGGGAATGAGGCGATGAACAAATGGCTAGACCCCCGCCAAAAGACCTGGTCAAAGGAGCTCCAGTCAATTCTCAAGCCTTACGAGGGTGAACTAGAGTGCTATCCTGTCCCCAAAGAGGTTGGAAAAGTTGGAAATAATTCCCCGAACTTTATTGTTCCTGTCGACAGCAAGGAAAACAAGAGCAATATTGCGAACTTCTTTGCCAACGCGAAAACGAAGGAGAGTCCAAACCCCTCTTCAAAGGAGCCGTTGCCGAAAGTGGAGATGGTTAAGGACGAGCGCCCTACTAAGAATTCAGAATGGAGCGAGGACAATGCCCCAATACCGGTGCCAGCTGTCAAAAGGGAGCATAGTCCAGAGGCTCCTGATGCCGCGCAGGAAAGTAAGAAGCAAAAGGTCGATTCAGATACAACTAGGCCATCGCCGCAAAAGAAGAAGTTGCGCAGTGCTACGCATAATAGCCCTATGAAAAAGTCAAGTGGGACGAAGGCAGCAGATGGGTCGCAGCGAATTACCAATTTCTTCAAGAAATAATACACGCAATGAAGCAAGTGAACCTTGCTTCTATTATTCGGTCAACCATGCTTCTCGCTAATGTATATATATATTTTTTTTTGTCAAATCAAAGACGAGAACAACATGGTCGATTTATATTTACCAGCTGACATGTATCTAATAGATTGAGTGAGCTCAGCTCCATGATTGAGTTGAAAACAGTTCAATGCAAGAGAATTGTCACGAACTTTTGAGTTCAGCAGCAACCGAATGCAAGTTGAAAAGAAAAAAAGAGTAGACCTTCGAGAGGACTTCTGAGTGAGGATATATATTACATAGGATTCCGTGGGCGATGTACCCGATTTTTTGAGATATCACTTCGCAAGCTCTCGTAGCTTCTGGACCAGCTTTTCTCTGAGGAAAGAACTCAATCCGAAACTATATCAACCAATCAACATTGGTTACTCATAGATAAAACATCCAAGAAAGGGGGTACTTACATTCCATCTCGAGTCAGGATACGATAGGTACCTGCTAAGTATCAGCTTGGCCTGTTGAGCCTCATATCGGAAAACATACCACTCGGCTGGTAATTGCCATTGTCTCCAACGAACTGCCCATTGGCATCCACCTCAAGGCTACCGAACATATCCTCTGGCCTGAATGGAATTAGTATGAAATAAAACGTACCTGTTGAAACACAAGCAAGCTTACCAAGCAATCCGCCCATAGTCAGGCGGCCGTCTGTTATCAGAAATATGAATCCAACCACCACGTCCACCAGAGCCTGCACCACCTTGACCACTAGCACCACTGGTCGAGTCGGCTCCACGACGTCTCCCGCGCTGACCGGTTAGTAACACGCCGCCTGAGTTCAGGTTCGCTCCGGCCACAGACACCATGACCTGCGCCTGCGACTTGGCATCGGGGTCTTCATGCGCATATTCTGAGCACACTTCTTGTACAATATTCAGGAATTTGGGGTTTTCCTTGAAGGTGTCTGTTGTCGGTGGCAGTTGAGTCGCGAGTCCGATAGCTAGGTCTGGGTTGACTGGCTCGGAGGGTAATAATGACAAGATGTGGGTTCCACTTGCTGGTCCAGTTGGGAACACATACTATGAATAATTTAGCTTCAAGGAGCGCTTTGGAAGGTGTAACAAGCACATACTATGTACGGAGACCCTTCCAATGTCGATACACAACGGAATCGAGTCCATTTGGGAAGAACCCGGGCCTGTCGTCCAAACGCTCTGGCTGCAAACATTGAGATACAAATATAGTAAGGCAGTGGGTAACTGAGTAATGGCCTTGCAGGTAGCAGGTCGGATATAATCAAATTCAAGAGAGCTGGATCATAGCTTAATGGAAATGGCAGGCGGTTTTGAAGGCGGTGAATATAAGCCGGAATTAAAGTGGACCTGACCAGAAATACCTAAAGTAGTCTAGCGGGGATTGTTGATATCAGAAAGTTGGAAAAACATTATAGCTTCATACCAAAGCGATGGCAGTTGTGAAACAAGTCGGCCGGAAATAAGAGAAGCCGTTCCTGCTCTCATGATCACGTTGCCATTCAATTAAGCGAGCCCATGTCGTTGTTTGTCTCATTTGTGAATAGTGGCATAAACCGACCGCCCTCAGTATACCTAAGAAGGTGGCCCTGCCCCCAGAACTTCCTCTTCTTTTCTTTCTTCTTCAGCTCTCTTTGCCTCTGGCTTAGATCAAGTGTAGTGTCTGTTCTATTCAGTTTAATCGCTGAATGTTCTGCATTGCAGAACGTCATGATTATTCTAATATTTGGACCTCGCGACTTGGTCTCTGTGCTTGCACACGCCTCGTTGCACTGTATCACCGGGCTTACACTACCCCCGGTCGACGCGAACTCCTTTCATCAACTGTTCGGCTTGTCCGGGCACTTGGAGAAGATCCAGTCTGTTTAGCATTATAGAGCGGTGTCGAAAGCGGTCTGTATTCAGACATCAACCCTTCAAATTCAGGCATTTAACCTTTGGCTGCAGGTGTCTAACATGTTCCTTCCCGGTCGTACCTTCCGGTCATGCGACTTGTAAAAGCGGAAAGCGCGCCACTCTGGCTAAACAAAAGCTTCGGCCATCTTTGAGGGTAGATCCCGCCTCCCCCACCAATATGACATCGGCTGTATGGTGGGGTAGGTGGAGCATCAGAGTCTAGAGACCTCAGGTAGCCAAAACTACCATTGCCTTTTGTCTCTACAAACGAAGCAGCACAGAGTCAAGCCTGAAGCTGGCTAGAACACATTCAACATGGCAGATGTCTGTATTGCATATATGGGCGGTTTACCGATTACGCTAGTTACTATTTAACTGACTGATCCTCAGATAGCTTCTCAGATAGATTCTACTTTTCTGTGACCATTCCTAATATTCTCATCGAATAGCCAAACAGTGTAGGAGACCTAATCTATCCCGAAGCTTTGGAGGCTACAAAATGAACGAAGAATGTGCGTATCCTTTGATGGCTGCGTGCATATGCCACGATACTGGTATCTCGATGGAGGGTCATACTAGCCAGTCAAATCGTACTTCCCTTCCAGAACACATTCTGTTACACCGCTCTAATGAGCAGGCGCTTTGGACTCAAGATATGGTTCGCCGAGCATGAACGAAATCCCAATTGCACACGTGTGAAACAAGGCGGGCGCACAATCGTTATGATTATTTTAGGGTCTTTTTCTCTTTGGGGGATTTCGTAATAGCGGTTTCATTCCCGCAGGGAAACAACATATCCCCAAAGTCTCCAAAAAACGAAGAATTTGGAACAGAATTCAGGTATTTGATTACCCTTCGACTTGTCGAGACACCAGGCTAATTGTATGCCCAGGATCACCGAATCATGGTGTATGTGCTGTCTATAGAGATATCCGGGGCAGGCGAAGATCCCCAGCACCGGTCTCATTGGGGATTTACGATGCATAAGCCCTCAAGCCCTATTAGCGACCTATTCCACGTGGAGGTGATCGACATCGACAGACCCTGGTTTCAATTCGAATCGAGAATGGGTACCGGCCTGCGCACCATGGATGCCATTGGCGAGGTCAAACTTGGCGAGCTTAGTGAACAGCAACGTCAACAGGCCATCCAAGTTATCAAATCTTCGCCTGCACCAAGGGATGGAAAGAAGAGATGCCAGGATTGGGTTTATGACATCCTGCTGTCACTGGAGATTGAAGAGCTAGTCCCGTCTGGCACATACCACTTCTGGAAGGGGATGGTTGGGAAGCCGGCACAAGCTATTCAGGCAACGGAGGTGTCAACTGGACGACTCTAAAATGAATCCAGCATGTTGCATTTAGCTCAGATCCTGGTATAAACTACCATGGATTGATTGACTTCATTCCAAAATTCATACTCGTCGGTTTCGAGTATAGTGGGTATAAGTTTCCTCCATTCTAGGTCCAATGCTTGCCACTGTAAACAGAAATATTCCCTTGCCGATATGCTGTAGCCAGCTGCGCCCCAGTCTATGATTCCGGTGATGATATCACCGTTCACAATAATATGGCTTTGGTGCAAATCACCATGCGTGAGTACCTTCCTCTCATCCTGGCTATGCGATACAAGAATTCTCTCCACTAGAGGCTCATCTCTTTTTGTGAGCTGCGCATTGGGTCTGGCGTAACGGAGAGCCTCAACCACCCTTGATTGAATTCCTTTCTTGTTAAGAAGGGTCCGTAGTACCGATATTCTGCATCCCATGGATACTTGAAGAGAACATCTTCGCATGGACCACCATCAATGGACCCAAAGAGAGGTCCTTCAATCTGGCGCCACTCCAGGATAAAGCTTTCAAGTTGTCGGACAATAGAAGTCTTGGAATCTCCAGTCAAATTTTCCCAGCATTGTGTTAGAGAGAGTCCTGGAATTTTCGACATTAAAATGAATCCGTAATCGGCAATTGTGTAAGCATTGAAGACTTCAGGGACGGGATCACTGGTGAGAGAACCATCATCGATTTTTGGTATGCTCCTAAGGTGGAGATCCTCTGTTTTATTTGACCGAGCAAATTCTGCTTCCATGCAGTGCGAGTCCTGCAGAGGGCAGAGGGGTTGAATAGTTGCTAGTGGAGTTGGGAGACTTCGCAGTGTTGAATATCTATTCCGTGCTAGTGCCCAATCTCCCGGTCCTCATGGCTTGGTATGTTTGTTTCATTTACATTTCAATAGTTGACCTGATTTCGAAGGCGCTTCGAGACCGGAGGGGAGATGAATACAAAGATGCAAACAATGCAAACGCACGTGATTGTGTCTTTCTACGGAGCTATCTGTTTGGCTTCTCGAAACCAATCGCGTTAGTTAATTGCAGTGTCCATGGGAACGAGGTAGCTTCGATGCGTCATGAGACTTGATCTGTACAATCATTCGACAGTTCTTCCCTTGTGCACCCGCCAAATTGGCACTTGCGCCAGTGAGAATTGAGTCGCATACAAACATACCCGCCTTCCTTGCGTTCTGTGCTTCGATACCTTATGATACCCATTTTTCGGACGGATTTGACTATAAGTAATTGACTGTTGACACTTTTATCTGTCAATCCTCTCCTTTTATCATGGCGACTCCCTCGGCCAAACCTGGCGCAACGCCAACTCACCTCACCTCTCCCCATCCATCCTCCGCTCCTCTAGCCCGATCCCTCGCCCATAAATCGCCTTCAATGAGAACACCAACAGGCTCAGGACCTGCGCATGCGCATCACACGAGTGTCTCGTCCCATCAATACGCTACCCCTCTCGCCGTCCCCGGTGTCGACGATCCTGTCAATTTTAGCTCGCCTTCGGCTCTCTTGGCGCTCGGTGGGTATACTGGCATCAGTCCTTCACCGGCAGTGCACGATGGTCTTGTTGGTTCGGGCATGAATGACAGCGACATTCAAACCCTCTCAATGCAGGGACTCAAGCTCGGAGTCACGCGCGACAACGACGAAGAGCAGAGACATCGCGTCGAGCAGGTCGTTCAGCTTCTACGGGCCCGAGTCTCTGGTAGAGGGGTTTCACGTGAAAGTGTAGAACGGCTGAGTCGACTGGAAGATTTCGAGTCCATTTGGCAAGACGATAATCTCAACATCGCCGGTAACTTTGTCGATCTTGAGATTGATTTCTACGCTGGCCAGGATGTTGTCAAGGATGTGAGTCTACGATATGCCACGCCTGAATACACCGAAGGTGTGCGGCGGGAGGAAGCTACAGCGGTCTTGAAACGTACCCTCGCCCAGTCCGCGGAAGACGCCGAATGTGGGAAATGGAGGTCACTCCACGAGTTCCATGAAAACCTACAATGGCTTGCAAAGCTTGACAAACTCAGCCAGGAGGTAAATTGCTTTGAGGCCTTGGAGAATCTTGAAGAGAACTTCAGGCGGATCTGGGTGGAAGAAAGCAAGAATGGGAAGCACGGCGGCGAGTATCAGCACCTTTGCACAGGTGTGCTCGGACGTCCCACCATGCATAAGGGGACCCGAATCGGACTTGGCTTAGAATATTGGGTTGAGCAAGCCAAAGTCCTGGATGCGAAGCAGAGCCTACCGTCTTCGGACGCTATGGAGATTGACCCGCAACATGATCAAGGTTCAAAGGGCGAGTTGGATGATCAAGGCAGATCATGGGCGGTCATGATTGAATGCGAAGAGGGGTATCCGTCACTGCGAATTTCAAAGGAATGGGTTGGAAGTGAAATTTTTACTGCAGGTGAAAGCACCGAATTGCTTCCATCAAATGGTGCCGCTGGGTCTGTGAACTGGCTTGATCCTCCGCAGACCACGCGGTTAACCCATGGCAACCATGACCCTATGGCATTAGACTCTAGCATGCTGGAGTCATCATCACCCAATCGCCGATTCGTCGGTAAACTTGAGCCTGCACTCGACGTTCCTATTCTTGCAGCCTCCGAGATTTATCGTCAGCTCGGCATGCAGCTACCACAAGAGTTTAAGATGATCACATACGATGCGTTGTTGGTATCAGAATCTTCGCATTTGACGTCGCCGGTTTCATCCCCTCAAATTGGCCGTAGAAAGCGCCGGATGTCAGTACATGCTGTTGATTCAAAGGGCAAGCCGTATACGAAACAACATAACTACACTTTCCAATCCTTTGAGTCCATTACTGGTTGCACCATCCATGACCTACCCTTCTCGCACCCCCGACAGCTCGCAGATATCCTTCCGGTATGTGTGTTTTTGTCTGATATCGTCTTCCACTAACCCAGTTTAGATCCTACGGCAGTATGCCCTGCTAGCCAATTTGATTCGGAAGACGTTCCATCTTCCTAAGGACCAGGCCAACGCAGGCGAATTTTCAACTGCAACCCCCAAAAATACCCGCACTCCTCCTGTCCAGACTTCAGACCTCTTTGCCGACCACGACGGGCTCATAATCTTGAATAACGATGATCCTAACGAGGAGAGATTGAATCTACTGCTTGGTCTGAGTAGCTCGGATGATAGCAAGAATGACTCTGGAATTGAAATTTCAACCCCTTCCAGAGGAAAGAGTCCCAATCCACTGTCCGTGGACGACGTTAAAGTCGACGTGACATTGCGCATTCAACTTGGTCAATCGCCTGCTCTCATGTTACTCATCACAGACCAGAGGAACTACAACGAGAGTCCCGAAATTGCCCGATTCATTCCAACCCCCAGACAAATCGCAATTTGCTTTGAAGTCGGACTGAATGGCCAGATCTCAGTTGTGGATACTGCTGGGTTAGTGGATGGTGAAGCGGCTGGCGACACTGAAATGGAGGGTGTGGATAACCCTGATTCAGGGCTCCAGGATGTACAAAAGAAGATTGCCAGAGTGCTCGAGGTCTCGCAAGACTTGAGCATCTTGGTTGAGTGGGTATTGCGCTGGATGCAACAGCGAGCTGGCAATGGGTGAGGTCTAGTGGTACTGATATACAACATCCTTGTATTCCCAGACCAAGGCAATTCCTAGTCTCACATTGCTCAGCACTCATGTCGAACATGGATATGCAATCACCAAGATGCAGTTGTACATTGTACACTGTAAGACATTGGTAGCTGATGTAGCAGTTGTGCTCGGCAAATCCACCATCAAAGCTGCTCCAGGGCTCTCCTGTCACACGACTCATAATGCATGGGCTACTGGTTGACTACTACGTCACCAATTTCCACACGGTTGAGACCTGAATATCTAAATTCTAGATAAGCTCGAGCAAATACTGGGTCATATAATGTGACTGGTGATATAGATCAACAATATCATTGATTTATGAAACACTCTCGACCCATGTGACTGACCGGATCATCACAAGCTGTACTTCAAGATCTAGACATAATCAGCGACTACCAGAAATAACCTGGTAGAACAAGTCATAACGAGCAGAGCGAAACGCACAGGCCAACCACCCACGGCGAGCTCTAGAGAGTAATGGCTAGAACCAACAGACCAACCAGACTTTATAAGTTTCCCTTCGGTGTAGTTCTGGGGTTTGAAAGCTCATAGCCTTTCAAGACCTTCGGCGACTACTGGAGATAGCCTGGTAGAACAAGTCATACCCATAAAGTCTGGATCATCTGTTGGCTCCAGCTATTACTCTCAGGAGCTCGACGTCGGTGGTTAAGCTGTGCGATTCGCTCCTTCGGCATAGGACTTGGGGGTTGTACGCTCGCAGCTAGACTTTCGAGATCTGGTCATAATCAGCGACTGCTAGAAAGAGCAGAAAAGTCATACCCATAAAGTCTCGTTTCGGTTAGCTCTAGCCATTGCCCAGTTTACTATGCTTCAGCCTTACTCCGAGTTGTCTATCGAAGAGAAAGCTATTGATTCGAGTTAGTAATAAAAGAATGTAACTAGCAGGGAACGTAATTACCTTGTCGTCTTCGGGGTGGCGCTGCAGAAAGGGCGCTCTGGACAACAGAGGAAGGAGGGAACGAGCTGACCGTGTTAGCAATGCACCTCGAATGTCCGCTTCTTGGAGGCACCCACAGCGATTCAGCATCACCTCCTTTTCGTTTTTTGGGTAAGGGATAGGGAAAGTCATTTGATCTTGTTGGTTCAGATATATTCACTCTTCAGGACTTTCAAACCACGTCGGGAACATTTCTCCGAGTTGGATACTGTATATCGGGAGAAGCCATGCGGGGACGCAAGCTAGCTCAAGGGGCCTTCAGTCGGCCAGAGCTAGTCTGCTTGAAATGGCACTGTTGAGGCTGTGCGAGACGAATATATATAGATGAATTTGAGGGAGTGATTTCTATTGAGGAAAGAGTGCCTATGTTGTAGGATAAACGAATGCTAGCTGAGATGTATGCTAGGTAATATATATAGCGACCCAAGATGACTCAAGAATATCAAAAGAAGAGAGTTTTTTCAAGAGACAAGAAGGTCTTTATACTCTATGTAGATAGTAAATGAATCAGAAAACGTAGTATTCAGAGACTGTTTGTGATTTGTCGTTCTAAGATGAAGCAAATGGCGTATTTTCTTTGAATAAACACAAACATGGTCTTAGTATATGAACTACATGTACTTCAGCCTTGCACATTCTGCATTCACCATCTCTAACATATATTTCAATGTAACATATCTTTGCCCCTTCACTAAAAGGATCTCCCAAAATAACGCACATATGCATGCAGGTGTACCTGAGCATAATGACAGTGTTTCAGAGGCGATCAGATAAGTCTAGGCCCTAAGTACCATGCGGGGGTCGTGACCCCGGGCCTGCATTGTGCGTCACTTCCAAGGTCTGAGTGGCTAGTTCATACTTTCGGAGGCAGACATGCAGTTACACTAGACCGACGTTTGACTGGATGGGATCTGCGTAGACGGATCAGTGCCGTTGTATCTGCATTTAATGGAGGCGTTAATAAGAGCCTGTCAATCATATTATATAATGTCGTATGAAGTAAATGTCTATTCTGGCTTTCTTAATTCACAGCAGACTCCGGATGTGGTATAGCACTAGGATTGTATAATAAACGAGACATTAGATGTCAATTTACCGGACTAATGGATCTGCTAGGTGCAAGGGATATGTATAACAATGACATGCCAGTGCGATTCATTACCTTATGAGGCATTATTCGGATGTTGGTAATCCACATCAAAAATGAGGGTTTAGGGCCAACCATTCGTGATTCACCATAACTGGGCTTTTTGAGGCTTTTACTACTTGCTTTATGGAGTTATTTATCTCATAGCCCGCGAGTACCTAACTAGCTAGCTGGTTAGAACAAGAAATCAACTTTTCTGTCCATCTTTGCATTTCTACGATAGAATATTTATTTTCATTGTGTTCAATGTGGATCTTGGGAAGCGAGTTCTTTGGGATCACAACTTAACATAGGCAGTATAAAGTCTTGGCATAGTGGCCACTATATTCCAAACAGCCTATTGAAGATCAAACTAGCCTATTCATGTGTCATGTTTCCCCCTCGTTCCACTTTGAGCATTCCGATGAGGCATTTAGCAACATAGTTTCCCTATAAAACGCCCAAAACATGTCCGTAGGAGAGGGAATTCGACTATTTTGTGGCCAGATATGGAACAGCTGACCTGGTTTCAATCGACTGGGCAAATAAGGAGCAAGCAATTACGTGAATATCAGTTGAATGTGCGAGATTCTAGTCAGCGTGGTTTGTCACTGGCGCTAGGAACCAATGAGAGGGGCGCGATAAGAAAGGGGGATGTCGATCTATGGGGGGTTGAGGCTTGCAACCTGATCTTTCATATTATTTCTTGAATTTTATATATGCATGAATGAATTATATTGGTTTCTTTGCTTCTGCTGTTTTAGATGTATTCACAGTACTACGATGTACTACTGGTACACAGTACCACACAGCCCCCGGTCTTGGGTGACTAAGCCCGAATCTAGATGTCTGAGGTCAGCCATGCTATTAATACACCTGCAAACTCTTCAGACGGATTTAGATGCTCGAAATTGGAATCCTGTTCAGCTACGGAATCCTCCGTACTCCGAAGGATCGGTAGCCCATGGTATATCGAAAGCAAAACCTGGAGAAAAGACAGGGCTGAAGATCGGATCCTCAGCCACTCAAGTCACCTTGGATTCCTGAAACTCCCGACATTTGCCAGTCTTCCATTTGCCGGAGAAAATACGGGGGAAGGAGATCTCGTCGCCACTTTTCTTCTTCATTGGAGAATCCCTGACCTAAATCCCCCGAGTTGCATACCCTTTGTGTATCCATATTGGAATATAAACTTCAGTGCGTTTACCTAAGAGACCACAACCCAAAAATCACCCTCGGACTCGTGACTCTTACAGTACATAATTGTAATCACACATATGAATAACCGAAATGCCCTGTTGACCTGTAATACTGCCTTGATTCTCTTATCCATGGCCGGTGTCGGGGTGGCCCTAGCAGAAAGGGTCTTATTGGTCACGCCGGGGGGTTTCGAGAACCTTTCGCCACGGTCCACCCCACTGGCCCGACTATGACTTGATCGATCCCAAGTTGCGGCGTGGCTGGCTTCTCCAGTCGATGGGGTTAGTCTTGTATTACAGAGGTATAGTGGATGTACTCTATACCGGTCCGACTCGCGTGATAAAGTCCAGATGGTACTGAGCGGGTACGTCCTGCAGGAACGAGATATGCAAAGGCCGACGAAGAGCGCGTATAAAAGTTACAACTTTACTTACTTGAGTATATCTGTACGGGCCAGTCATCTGACATGGCCGCGATAACGAATCGCGCGATCGTCATTTGGTGATAGCTCCGAGGGGAGATCAGGAACCGTGGAGTACTTAGCCGTATACTACAATATTTCGATAGCCATTCTCGCAACGCGCGCGTGATAAAAATTGCAAAATACAGATAATATATTCCACTTTGAAGAGAAAGGAGTCCATCTAGAATTCAGGTTGCTTTTTTTTGAGTCCTCGGTGTGTATACTTGCCCCATGTATTTGCGGGACTCGCAGCTGATATGTGCTCGGTCCAAGGGCCCTGGCGTCGGTTGCTAAGAATCATGACCAACGTATCACCGACTATCTGTTGCGCATGGATCTGGAAACGTTTACATTGGAGGGCAGGATGTGTATCTGAGGGGGTTGAAGACCCGGATAAGACGTGGGATGGTTCTTCGGAGAGAACGCCGTAGGATAAGAACACCATATCTTGGAAATGCCATGCGCTAGATTCGGCTTTCCACAACATCACCCCTGTAATCGGTGCCTCTATATATCTTATCGGTCCAACGGGAGAAGAACGATTGCTCAGATTATTGCATTTCATAGAGTTTCGTTACAAGGCCTGACCGCTGATTGGGCGCTAGTTAGGGCTATCGCCAGTCAGTACACGGAAATCTGACTGGTTCGGGTGGCGGGAGCGGTTTTGATAGACATCGACAAGATGCGGAGATGAAAGTCTGGAGAAGAGCTACATTGTCCGGGAGGACGGAATACGGAGGGAAATGGATACGGGATACGGAGTAGTGCTAGTCACATCTAGATTCGAATATAACAAATCAACGCGGTATAATAGCAGATCCGCCGGCGAGGGCCGGCGGGTGTCTGGATGATGCGACGATGATGACACGGAAGTTAATGAGTGGCGTTGAATCTCGGTGAAAAGTTGCAACTTCACAGGCTACGGCGTTCCGCTCGGCTGAAGAAAAACTAAGAAAAACTAAGAGGTCCTTGTGACATTGTAGACGATCTATTTTGATATTGAGGCATTAAAAATGGTATATTGAAATAACTGGAGAATACTGACGGGACGGAGAACGGAGAACGGAGAAGCACTAAAATAGAGTGAGGGCTTTTTTTTTTTTTAATTCCCCAACGTTTCAGGAAAGGCTTTGCCGACGCGCACAAATATGTATGAGGTACTTTATCTGTACCCCGTATCGGTCGACCGCTTTACAGACCATTACAGCGATGATACCACGCTTGACCCCTTTAGGTAGTGGCTGAGCCGCGCCTTCCTGATTTTGCCAAGAAAAAAACAAAAGAAATAAAAAAAGAAATTCCCAAAAGAGAAAGTCAGTGACTAAATTTAAATTCCTTTTTTTTTCCCAAAGGTTATCATCCCTCCCTTGCCCCTCCACATCTTTAAAACTCATTCTCTCCTCTGGATTCTCCCATCCATATCCAATTCGCTTTCTATTCTTGAGGTCCCTTCGTGTTTTCCTTCCTTCGGGACTCTTCTCTACAAAAGTCATTGCTTGATTGCTTGAAAACCTGTTAAAACATCACACATACCCATATTCACTATGGTACGAGTCATCCCTCTCTCTTGTGCGTGTAGAACCAATGCTGACCGCTTCTTCTCAGGCGTCCGAATCTGCAACTGTCGTCTCCAACACGGGGAATGTGCGTTTGATTCTTGATTTTGGATTTCCACAATGGCCTTCGAGCCAGTGAGGAATGACATATACTGACTGAAACAGCTCATGAAATACATGAACCTTGACCAGCGTGGACGCGTTCAAGCTGAATACGTTTGGATTGACTCCAACGGTGGCACTCGCTCCAAGACGAAGGTATGACTCATCTCAATTCCCACGTTTTCTCTGGCTACACACGGTGGACTGTCGGCGCGTGGTTGCTGCGTGTTCTTATCTGGAATCCCCTCCCGGCTGTGATAAGCCCTGTGCACGGATATGGTGCACAGGGATTCTTGATCTATGCGACGCAGCCACCCGCCGTCACGTGAGACCGCGCTCCCTCGAACAACTCACTAACGGGAATCCAACAGACTCTCTTTAAGCCCGTCACGAGTGTTGATGAGCTCCCTGAGTGGAACTTTGACGGTTCCTCCACCAACCAGGCCCCCGGTGACAACTCCGATGTCTACCTTCGCCCCGTCGCTTACTACCCCGACCCCTTCCGCCAGGGTGACAACATCCTTGTCCTCTGCGAGACCTGGGATGCCGATGGAAGCCCCAACAAGTTCAACTACCGTCATGATGCCAACCGTCTGATGGAGGCTCACGCCAGCGAGGGCTTCTGGTTCGGTCTGGAGCAGGAGTACACTCTCCTCGGTACCGATGGGTGGCCCTACGGCTGGCCCCGTGGCGGTTTCCCCGGTGCCCAGGGTCCTTACTACTGCGGTGTCGGTACCGGCAAGGTCTACTGCCGTGATATCGTCGAGGCTCACTACCGTGCCTGCCTGTACGCCGGTATCAACATCTCTGGTATCAACGCCGAGGTCATGCCTTCCCAGTGGGAGTACCAGGTTGGCCCCTGCCCTGGCATCGATAGTAAGTTTCGCAATCCCGGATTGCAATGAATATCTGAGACTAACTGTTAATTAAGTGGGTGATCACCTCTGGATGTCCCGTTTCCTTCTCCACCGTGTCGCTGAAGAGTTTGGTGTCCGCATCTCCTTCGACCCCAAGCCCATCAAGGGTGAGTGGAACGGTGCCGGTCTTCACTCCAACGTCTCCACCAACGCCACTCGTGCCGATGGTGGTATGAAGGTTATTGAGGCCGTCATGAAGAAGTTCGAGGCCCGCCACGTTGAGCACATCGCCGTCTACGGTGAGGGTAACGAGGAGCGTCTCACCGGTCGCCACGAGACCGGCAGCATCGACAAGTTCTCTTACGGTGTTGCCGACCGTGGTGGCTCCATCCGTATCCCCCGCCAGTGCGCCAAGGACGGCAAGGGTTACTTTGAGGATCGTCGCCCCGCTTCCAACGCTGATCCCTACCAGATTACCGGTATCATCGTTGAGACTATGTGTGGTGGCATCTAAATGGATTGGAATCATTTGGTCTTAGCGCTCCGATACCCTCGGCGTCAACCTGGGAGTCGGACCAGAGCGGCTTGACTGCGTGAGGGAGCCCCCATAGATGTTCTGTGATCTGCCTTTTCTCTCTTCCTCTTCCTGTCTTTCTTCTCGTTCTATCCCTTTCTTTCTCCCGGTTCCAGTGTCCGCCTATGCGTTCCTGCTGGCCCTCCCTCGTTGCACCAGCCGCACTTATTTTTTTCTGTTTCTCTCGACTTCCCTTCACAGGGTAATGTGACACGTACAATAGCATAGAATATTCATGGATGGGGAAACCACACCATCGTTTATCGAGAGATATCATACTGATATCGTTCCTCTGGAGAATCGACAATTAATACCAAGTTCAATTGTTACTGACCTCAACTTTGTTTTACGCCTACGCCGAATTGCTGCTCTTGTACTTTTCGTATTCCTTTTTCATTGGTCTAATCTTAATCAGACCTCGGAGTATTTCGATCTCACATGGAAGGATCTTGAACTCAATCTAGTATCACTCCAGCATCCAACGGAAGCTTCTTCCCCTTTATAGAGCATGGAGTATATGACAGGATCAAATAGCCGAGCACGACCAACTTTGTAGAAGCATGGATCTGGATGAACGAAGCAGGTATTCTCCATCTATAAAGTAGATCGTATTCATTCCCTTCTATAGTTCTATAAAAGTCCACGCAAGCAGAAAATCTAGAGAAATATGCCAACATTTTCACCGTTGCACCACGGCCACACACAAGTCTACCGATCACCTCCCCATCCTCAACCAACGCGTGACCCCAGCCCCCAACCCATGCAACCCCCGCTGCCGCACCTCCCGCCTGGCAGCCCCATCAACCGCCCCCTCATCATCACCACCCCGATACCTCCCATCCACAAAGCGCAACATAACCTCCATGAACCCGGCAGAGACAATACTCGCCCCGAGAATCCCAATCATGACCAGGTTACTCTTCCTATACTTCTCACGCCCAGGCGCCTCGTAGTCACTCTTCCAGCCCGAATACAGCGCATACGTCGTGAGGATACTGCCCAGATTCCCGAGTCCGGAGACAACAGCCGACGCAGCGGCTACGCCGACCTCGCCGTGTCGCGGCTGGAAGATCTCCGTCGTCCACGTCATGGTTATCGGGACTGTTGGGCCTAGTCCGAATCCGACGATTAGGAGGCCGCCGTACCGTGGCCACGGGTTGGCGTCTGTGCCCGCGTAGGTTGTTAGGAGGAGGCCGAGAATTTGGAGCAGGACGGGGATGGAGAAGAAGATTGCACGGTGGCGGTGGAAGCGGTCTGAGAGGGGGGTTACGAGGAGGATGGCTATGAGGTCCATCTATAGATGTGTTAGCGGATGGATCTTGGACGGAAAGAAAGGAGGAAAGGATAAGAAGAGGGGGGAAACCTGCAATCCAAATCGGAGCCGTCAACAAACTCAACGAAACATCACTCAAAGTCGGATCAATAGCCTTGATAATCAAGTTCGCATACAACTGCACGCCAATCCCAACACCCACAACACCAAAGTACATAATCAGCAGCGGATACAGTCTCCAATCCAAAAACACCGCGAGCAGATCCCGCAGCGTCCATGCCGACGAGTGATACACGCGCTTCAGGTCATGGTAGTGCACGACGGCGTCAGCGCCTTTCAGCGCCGGCGCGGTAGCAGGCACCCAGCGCATGATCCAGGTGCGTTTCGGCGCTGACTCGCCCGGCGCCGTGGGTCTGTCCGGTAACCACCAGAGCAGGCCGAAGCCCAGGGCGACGGTGATGACGCCGTAGACGAGGAACATCCACTGGAAGCCGACGAGGCCGTGGGCGCCGTCCATTTTTTGGAACCCGGCTGAGACGAGTCCGACGACGGCGGCGGAGACTTGCGAGGCTGTGAAGTATTGTCCGATGCGTTTTCCGATGCGGGAGGGTGGGTAGAAGAGGGTTAGGTAGTATGTCATGCCTGGCCACATGCCTGCTGTGACGATGCCGAGGAGGAGGCGGAGGAGGCTAGGTTTGTTAGATACATGATGTGGGATGAATTGGGATGGTGCGGGAGAATTGAACATACTAAAAGCTCCAGGCTGCCTTCATAGCGGCGAGACAGCTTCCAATTAGGCCTACGCTGACCACGATGCGGCTCATCCAGACGTGGGGGCTTAGACGGGTCATGATTAGGTTCGACGGGAGGTCGAAGACCACGTAGCAGACGTAGAAGAGGGCGAGACCGGTTGAGATCTCGTGTCGGGTTAGGTGGAGCACACTTGCGAGGTCGTGGCCAGAGTCTGTGTTCATTGTCTGTGCTAGGCCTACGTTCGACCGGATGGCTGAACAAAGGAAGTAGAGGACCCAAAATGCGGAGATGATGCGACGGTCCAGTTTTCTGTGGATGTTAGGTTCTGAAGTTGGATTGTCTTTCGGGTAGGCGATTTACCTGTAGATTCGTTCGATGTTGGCCACGCTATGGTCCAAGGAGTCGACGTCGTCTGAGGATACCTGGCTTTGAGGCTCTGGCTGCTCGGAAATATCCTCAGAGATAGGTTGCTTGTCAATGCTGACAGAGGCATGTTGATCTTTGGTGGACATCTTGTCGTCTTATTAATATTATATGTGTATAGAATCTTTATTCAGCCTCTTTGCGGGCAAATAGCCGCTAAAAGCAATGCCAATTGAAGGACGCCAATGGCCCGGGATATCAACTAGATGGATTTCTGTGAATTGTGAGTCAATGGCTGTTCATTTTGTATAGTTCAATTCCTCCTGGACACAGGCTATCTTCCCTGAGGTCAGAGAGGTATAAACATACGTTGACTTGGATCTCGAAAAAATACTCCGTTTTCGGATCTGATAAAGAGAGGGGTGGATCTTGGCGGAGAAAAAGACCCCTCAATAAGATCCTTAAAAGTCCCCGATATTAAGGAAGTCTTATAGTCTTATGCACGAATCGCGTGACTCATAGACTTGAACATCCGAGATGGAATTCAAATCTCCGGTGAGGTTGAGATTTTCAAGATTGAGGTTGAGGTTGAGGTTGAGGGAAGATCCTTCGGTTTTTTTTCCCAACGAGCTCTTCACCGAGGATAACCTTAAATCTTTTTCTCCCGAGGCTATCCTCACCTCCTATGGGTCTTGGTCCGTTCTATATCTTGGACTATAACATTTGAATTTTTCTGCTTTGACTTGCGGAGCTGTAAGCTGTTAGCTGCTAGCTTTCAGAATGCTATGGACATACCATTGAATCATGTCCAGTAAAAACAGCATCCCACGAAATGACTCAGAACTACTTTCGCAATTCAAAGTCTTTTATGTATTCTCATTATGATCAACATCTTGATCGCCGGTCTCGGGACCATCACGTGGTCTATCGAAAATACTCAAATCGGGTCATGGTAGGGCTCGGGTACAAGCAAAAGATGAAGCTTTGGCTTATTGCAAATAGCCTTGAATCTGAAAAGAGAGATAGTTGTGTAGTGAGCTGACATGCGCAAGAAATAGAGCCAGGTCTTGTGTCACAATCATAGTGTGCATATGTAGTCCGACGCCAGGGGCCAAAACCCCATTTTGAGTAAATAATGATGCCTTAATGCCTGATTTAGGCCTGGACTGAATCAAGACCTGTTTGTTTTGTTTCCTTCACTTCATCTGTTCCTCATGTTCGTTGTCTCCTGCTAACGCATGTTTTAGACTATGCTATTCCTAGAGATACCAACTCTTCTTGAGGTTCCATATGTGACAAATGATATGGTGCACTAGGATTAGGAGTCTTGATACTCCTTTCCACGGAGATGTCCTCCTCTTCACAACGTCGACCCTGTCCAAGGATAGAGCTCGAGCTCTACAACAAGACCGTGTATTTCTCGGAATCGAATACAAACCAAATTAATTGCTAGTCTGATTCTCATCTTGACAAAGAAACACTGCATGAGAATCTGAGCTAACCAAATGGAGCACTATCACGAGGATCGCTAAGCCCTAAAGCCAAGAACACCTCCAGACCTTTACATCAACGTTATCAACGAGAAAAAAGCCTAGGAGCAAGCCAAACTATCTAGCGCAGTTTCGGCTCCCCTCTTCTCGGTCCCATACAGCGAGCACCCCGTAAATCAACCAAGAAAAAGCGGCTCGAGCCCGCGCCAAGCGACACACCTCGTATTTGCAAACATAACAACCCAACCCTTATAGGTAATATGGCCCAAAAATTCCCGTGAATACGAACAACAATCTTAAACATGCTCGCTTGGGCATATTTATCTTTTATCCAGCCGCATTGATGTAGGCAGTGCCCAGGGGAAGCGACTTAAAATCGCAGTTCCACCCCGACATTTCCAACAGAGCAGTACACCATAACCAAGCCACCAAGCTTTCTTTCTCCAAGATGCTCTCCCCAATCTTCTTCCCTTCCTTTACATGCCTAGCCCTATCCCTCCTCCTTGCCAACATAGCAGCCAGCACACCCACCGATCAAGACGAGCCCCAACTCCTCTCCAACATCTCCATCTCCTTCGATGCAGATGATATCTTCTCCCTTCCCCTAGTCCTCTCCGGCGAGAACTCAACCCTGAATACACGCGCCCTGGAATGCAAAATCGGGTACAGCGAATGCGCATACGACACAAGCCGCTGCTGTCGGATCGGCGGGAAGTGCTGCGGGAACGGGTACTGTGCCTCGATAGGCGACACGTGCTGCGCTGGTGGCGGGACGTGTCCGCTCGGGTATAAGTGCTGCGGGACGACGGGGTGTGCGCCGCTCGGTGCGCAGTGCTGTTCCGGGGGTTACTACTGTCGGGTCGGGAGGACGTGTCGGATCTACAGGGGAGAGAAGGTTTGCTGTGCGCTGACGGGTTGTGCTGGGGAGTATGATGGGGTTGCGGCTGGGGCTACGCTTACGGCGACGGAGGTTGAGACTGCTACTGCTACTACTACTGCTACTGCGGGTTATGTTGCGGTTGATTGGGATTATTATTATACGACTGTCTACTGGTATGTGGTCTGATTATGTTGGTTTTTGGTTTGTGGATGCTTTGCTGATTGTAGTATAGGACTTATTGGTTCTATTACTGGACTTCTTATTCCCCATACACTGTTCAGACGGTCACTTCTACAACTACGAGTACTTACACAGTCTGGTCTGTTTATGCGACAAACAGTGCCGAGGCGACGTCTTCGCTTAGCAGCAAGTCGTCTCGTTACTCGTTCACGACTCCTTTCTCGGCGACTTCCCTTAAGAGCTCGACAGAGCCTGTCACGTTGTGGTCGGCTGTCACTGCTACGGCTACTACCTCGTCTGGTTCAACAGATGGAGGGGTTGCAGCTGGTCCAATCATGAAAGTAGGTTCTGCAGCAAGTGTGGGTGTCAGTGGGACTGGCATCCTGGCTGCTGTCCTAGCTGCTGCGATTGGTGGATTGGCCTTTGGGCTGTGAGCGGCCATGGCACGTTGTGATTCAGCGTGAGGTTGAATGGGGCATTTGTGGCTGAGTTCTGTCGTTGATACCTTTTGACCTACATGAGGGTTATATGAAATATTTGATGCACCGAATCGTGAATCGTTGATTATCATTGTAAATAATTAACATAAGAAGAATGCCTTCTCTAAAATTTAATCAGACGAGCTGTCCTGGCGGTGCTCAACATGGGTACCCTTTCCAGACTCCATATCATCCATCCCACTAGCCAGCTTAATCTTCTTCTCTGAGACATAGCTAGCACGACGCAGGTGCTCCGCGGTGTCCTCGTAGTTGATGAGAAGCTCGCCGTTCTTTCCGTAACGGTGGGGTTCGTTCCGGGCGACCGAGACGACATTGAAGACGTTGGATGTCTTATGGAAGATTGTGTCCATCTCCTCCAGGGATCGATAGGCAGTTTCAGGGTAGAAGAAGTAGACGACGGGGAAGATGAACGCATTGCTAATAGGAGCCGAGTTAGTCGTGCACTATTGCATTCCGCGCAGAATATACTCACATGACAGCAAAGATAATATATGTCTTGTACTTGATTGTGTCGAATGCCACAGGCGTGACCATGACGACCATGAAGTTGAAGATCCAGTTGCCCGAGGTTGCGAGTGCGTTGGCAGGAGCACGGATTCGTAGAGGCACCTATCGCGTTGTTAGTGGTGTTTTAGTGTAAAGGAATAGAAGAGATGAGAGCCTTACAATCTCAGCGGGATATAGCCAGGTCATTCCCAGCCAGCCAAAGGCAAAGAATGTATTGAAGACGAACAGGAATACAGCAGCGGCAATACCAGGCTTGGACTGGCCCTCAAAGCTAGTGGTAATAGCCAAAACAGCCATTGAAATCGACATACCAGCCGCACCGATCAACATCATGATTCTTCGGCCCATCTTCTCAATAATGAAGATAGGGACCAAAGACGCCAAGAAATATTCAGTGCCGTTGCAGGCGGCGAGAATGCGCGATGTCAGGCCATCCATTCCAAGTGAGTTCTCATAAATAGTAGCAGCGTAGTAGGTGATCAGGTTAATACCAGAGATCTGCTGGAACATCTGGTTAACGTAGGCGAGTACAACACGGTGGAAGTGGCGGTTCTCATCCATGGTGAGCAAGTCACGGAAGCTGACACTTGAGGCAGCCAGGACGGCATCCTTAATGGCAGAGAACTCCGAGTGTACGTAGGCATCGTTCTCATCCAAATCGAGGATCGCGGAGAGAACCTGCAAAGCTTCCTGTTCGCGGCCCTTCAGGATGAGCCAGCGAGGGGATTCGGGGAGTGGTAGAACGAAGAGTAAGATGACCAATGCGAAGACGTTCTGGAAGGCAATTGGGAAGCGCCACGCAACGGAGCTAGGATCAAGGAAGGAGAAACCAAAGTCAAGCCAGTAACTGATCATGATTCCAGCAGCAATCAAGGAACCCTCTAGCATGACGAGTTTTCCGCGGTGGTGGGCCTTGGAGCATTCTAGGTAATATTAGCATCGGGCTCCTCTCAACAGAGCTGACTCCTTACCAGACTGCCATGTAGGAACGGTAGAGGTATTCATGCCGTTACCGATACCAGTAACAATACGGCCGACAACGAGATGCGGCAGCGAGTAAGCACAGGACTGTAGCGTAGCCCCGATCACCATGATGATAGAGCCGGCGAAGATGGTCTTACGACGGCCAAGGTAGTTTCCAATCCAGATACAGAGGATTGCACCGCAGAAACAGCCCAAGTTATAAGAAGCGATGGTTATTCCTGCGGAATTAGTATATGAATGAATTGAGAGATGTCATGAATTGCATACCCTGTGTAGTCGCGTTGCTGCCCGTCGATGAACTCGATTTAGTGGTGTCGATTTCAGGGAAGACCTTAACAAATGAGTTCAATGTCAATAGACCTCCCATAACACCTCTGTTGAGTGTTAGCACAAGGACCACAAGACTTCGCACGTTCAGTTCGCGATGACATACTGGTCATATCCAAATAGCCTGTGTAATTCGCGTTAGTGATACTTCAAAAGTAGATAATGGAAAGACCAACATACAAGAAATCAAGACCGGCAATAACACCGATCATGATATTCAGGTTCGTGCCCCGAAGGCCAAAGTATGGTTTCATGATGGCGGATATGGTGTATAGGTTGTAGGGTACAGAAGAAAGACAGACTTATAGTCAATTCCTAGAATGGAAGACTATTCGCCGGGGTCAATGGATTTGAAATGGACAGACTGCAGCTAGGCAGAGAAAAGAAGATTCAACAACGAAACAGCCAGGTCCGGGGAAACCAGTCAGGTTATGAACTTCACAGTCAAACAAGGGGAGTATCCACATCTAATATCAAGTCAGAACCAGCAAGAGACAAGCCGCCAATGAGAAGCAGTAGCAACGTTGCATTGGCGATGCCTACACCATGGCCTGATCGGGGGGAGCGAGCCACTATACCACATCTTGACAGCCGAGACGAGAGAGTGGGTGATCATCGGTATGCCTCCAGGTTTCGAAAGGATCCACCTGGCAATTCGGCGTCAGGAGGAGCACGTAGTTGGCCATGCGAGCCCCCTCGCATGGCCAAGTCGGTCTCCGTCCGGTATCGGTGACAGTACTGTCTTAATACGGTAATATTTGTGATTGCATCAGTTCTAGCCCTCGACAGCACCGATGGACTCATGGACGGTCTGTTTCCGTCGATGATATGAAGTGTATGACAGCTGCACGGTTCACAGGCTCTCGCGTGGTTCGGGGTACTTTTGACATTGTTGGGATTCAATTGGGGTTGCATTTGACGGAAACCTGGAGATTCTCCAGTTCCCCCGGACTCCCCATTTTTTTTTCTCCGCTGATCGCCGCTGGAAGGACTACGGGCGTATGTGCACAAGACATATTGCTGTGGACACGAAATTGGGCTCAAACCACTGCGCGCAATTACTGCTTCCTACCTTGCGCTCACTACTCGATTTTTATCTTCTCTTCACCGTTGACTCGCCAAGCACACTTGGCAGGGATGGTGACAAGGGGTCACGAACTTTCCGTGTTAGCCTCACATCGGACCGGCCTCAGGTCCCGAAAAACCTGCTCGTCAAACCGGCTATAGCCGAAGCCGGTAATGACATCATCGGCAATTAGCACCCAACTACTAGGCGAGGTAGGTGAATTTACAATGTCCAAAATAGGTAGGTGGTTTGATCCTACGCATGTGGATTTCAGAGTCCTTCCTCTTTGTCACACAAAAATCTATAGCTCGGCACAGGCCGAATCACGGGGTAGCCGAGAGTACGGGATGCCCGATTCGGATATGCCTAACTGCAACTCTGTATTTACGTGATACTACCCAATTATGCAGTCGATCGCTTTAAAATGTTAAGTAAATAGAGTGACAATAGTAATCTTTATTAACTATTCAACACAATATTCCAAGAAAAGCCAAAACTTGCTAATCCAAGTAGATAGAGTGAGCCAGTTAGGGCACCGGAATCCCGGATTCGGCCTACGATACATCAACCCGGTAATGACGTGGTAAATACAACTCCTAACAACGTGCTGTAGTAAAACGACGATCGACTAGGAGGTAACAGTCAATGATCGACGGGAATTTGCTTCGAAGGTTAATGTGGTTTGACATCGGAAATCATGGCATAGGGCACTCCAAGTAAAGCCGACCTCGGGAATTTGATCCGAACTGAGGAACTCCGAGTATGATACGAGTCGGAATTATTGCGCAAGGTTTTGTTTTTTTCCGGTTCACTTTACAGCTGGTGCCGTCATTCACTTACTCCTGTAGCATTCAACTTCAAACGATCTTACTAGGCAGTCTACAATGAGTCAAGAAGAATGCACTAAATGGATGTTCCCTTGAGATTGAACTTGTCAGATAACAATGAACGTCAGAAATGTCCCCAGATCAGAGCCTCCTGCCCAGACCCTCCATCCTCAGATTCATCCGGAGGCGCGTCAAATCAAATCGAGCTCAACAGAGCATGAAAAGTCTTAACAGATATCCTCCTTTGGGACCATCGGCCGGTCAGCAATCATCGTAAACTCATGGGTGAAATCCTGGCAAACATCAAAACACATCGCGAGATTTGAAAAAAAGAGAGCAGCAAAGATAGACCCCATATGTAACATCAGATTCTTGTCCATCTTAGGCCACCGTGAAGCATCCCAAGAACAGTCAACACCCGACAACTCTCATACGGGGCCGATCATAACAGGGCATAAAGGGAAACCAAATCGCTATTGTTTTTAGAGCTTTCCAGTCACCCCATTCTGGCATAGAATTGTGTCTTTTACCAGAGGTCCTCGTCGTCATGGCGCTTGTATTCAAACTGTTGGTCAGTAGCCTCTGAGTTCAGCGGATCAGGTTCCTCGCGCTTGGGAGAGCCGGGGGAGAAAGTAGGTTCGTCTTGAGGCTCTTCCTCCTTAGGCGGCTGGCGGCAACGGACAACAGTGTGACCCACTAAGGATTGTTAGCGGACTAACTCAGTATTAAAAACGCATGTATCAACTCACTTTCTCCGCAGTTCTTGCACTGAACCTTCGACCAATCTTTCGGCTGATCACAATCACGAGAGTAATGTCCGGCTAAAATAGCAGTTGTCAGTTGTGTTTCCAAGAATCTTTGGGGCATGCATCGCACTTACTCTTTTCGCAGTTGCGGCAGGTAACAGTGGAAACGTCACGAGGTTGATCACAATCGCGAGCGATGTGGTCTTCGGATCTGTATTGATGTTAGAATCAGCGACAATCGCAGGGGCTATGATATTTTAACATACCCGCAATTGCGGCAGGTGCGAGGGCCACGGTCAGCAACAGTGGGGCAATCTTTGGCAAAGTGGCCAGCTGAAATAGATACATTAGCATCATGAAATATTTGAATCATCTTGGGCAAGGTCTTACTTTCGTTGCATCTCCGGCATTCAACACCAGCCGCAGATCGGGGCTCGGTGCAGTCAGAAGCAATATGCTCAATAGATCTTCATAAAAGTCAGCATTATCCAGTTCGTTGTTTGCACCACAGCCACATACCCGCAGTTACGGCAACCATGCTTGTGCTTGCGCTGCTGTCTGCAATCGCGTACGCGGTGTCCAGCTCCCTCACAGTTTGAGCACTTGATTTCCACACGATCATTGCCCTCGGCGCGCTCCTCCTTGCAACTGCGGGAGATATGTCCCAACTCTAAACAGAATTTAGCAATATTATAAGGAATCTTCAAAGTAAACACTTACCTCCACAGTTCAGGCACTTAGGCACCTTGCGCTCGTAGGGAATACCGGCGCTCTTCATGCGCTCTAGGTTCTCCTCGGCATCTGCAGGCCAACGATCTCGGAGGTGGCCACGCGACGCCTTGGGGTTGAAAAAGAATCCAATCACGTACTCACGGTCAAGTACTCCCTGAAGATCGATAAGGCTCATGACATCGTCAACTTCAGCCTCCTATAATTAAAATTCATTCATTAGCGATTCATCCCCAAGTATCAGAACGATGATGATTGATTACCATAGCAATGATGTAGATGTTGAAATTATCCTCTCGCATCTTCTTCTCAATGTCTGCCCAGGTGGCATTGGGGACTGCCTTGGAGTAGATTTTAAGTGCCTGGAGTTAGGTCAGCCAAAGTTCGAAACTTTCAAGGTACGTATGGATTTTTGGTACCTCTCGGAAATCATCAAGATCCCTTTCGTCACTGGCTTTCTTCATTGCAGCCCAACCTTCTTGGGGTAGCATGTCAGCAACAAGGTTGAGATCGAACTTGCGATTCTCCTTGCACTCCATCGTCTTGTGGCCTTGGGCCTGGCAGTTCTTGCAAACATCGGGGGGTCTCTCAGGACAATCAACCGCTGGGTGGCCTTCCTTTTCGCAGATACGGCAGGTACCCCTGAACACGCGAGGCTTAGGACATTCGGACTTGGAGTGACTGTATTTGGAGCCAATTAGCAAACTAAAGTATAAAACGCCCAGCAGTTACTCACCCTTCTTCGCCACAGTTGAAGCAAGCGCCCATCTTGCGAGGCTCGGTGCATTCGGCCTTGGAGTGACTGTTTCAAGAGAATAATTAACGCCGTAATACACAAGATGTTCAATAATAACTCACCCGTCCTGGCCACAGTTGAAGCATGCCCCCATCTTGCGAGGCTCGGTACAGTCGGCTTTGCTATGGCTGCATTGTTGTCAGTAAAATTTGGCAAGTACACAGATATCAACGACTTACCCTTCTTGGCCGCAGTTGTAGCAAGCGCGGTCACCGCCACCACCGGAGTAATCACCATGTCCTCCACCATTGTCGTTGCCGTAGTTGCCATAGGCATCACTATATTTTAGCATTGGTTAGATGGACTGGCAGAATGTGACATGGAAAGTGTAGGACCAACTTACCCTGCATTGCTGTCTCTCTGTCTCAGAGGAAGAGAGGCATTCGGGCACTGACGAGTCATATGGCCAGATCCACCGCATCTAGAATTTTAAGTGACTGATTTTCTCGGGGGGATATCCTAAGCCTTGAAAGCTAGAATTTTGGAGGGGAGAACTCACTGTCCGCAGGTAAAATCTTCATTCCGGTCTTCATGGATATTTGTCTCCATTTTGGTCAACTTGATACACAAGCTCGTTAGTCAAATTCCCCAGAACAGTCTGTCGTCGTGAAGTATCCTTCACTGGGGTAAAGGTTAGGAGCGCGTAAGTTAAAAAATGGATCGATGGAGGGCTAGGGAGGGGTGAGAGAAGGCAAAGGCAGATGGGACAAGACACATAAGAGAATTGAAGCACGATATTTTCATCTGATTCGCTCTCCTAGGGTCATCGAGAGAGATGGTGCAAGGTCAACACTAAGAACGACACTTACCAACGTGGGGTTTGAAGCGCAGTAGACGCAAAGGCTGTTTGTTGACGATGATTGAAGGCAATGGAGAAGAGGAAGAGGGAGAAGAAGAGGGAGATGAAGAGGGAAGAGGAGGAAAAGGAAAACAAAGGGCAATCGGCAGGTGCCGCTGCGGTGGAAACTGCGTGTTTGAGGAAAGAGTGATGCGTTGACCTACCTGAGGCAACGGCTCTAGAGATAAAGCACTTACATTAGACCGGGTTTTCAATCACATTAGAGCTACAAATGAGACCATATTTTGAAAGAAATTGATGCATTTGAATGCTAAGTGGTCAAATATCCTGCTAGAAATACAGAGCACATACAAGAGGGATGACAATGTAGGGCCACTAACGGCAAGACAGGCATCAACCTGCCTACCATTACCGGAATAGCCTGCCCAGCAGGCCACCAGCGATGTTGTTCACAATACCACCACCCAGAGCCGAGTTGGCATATGTCGAGGCCTGACCAAATTTATCACAGCGAGAGAAGGCCATGGTATTCGTGATAGTCAAGATGAGTGCAATAACTAAACCAAAGTCAATATCTACTGCCGGCATATATCAAAGTATCTTGGGAGTAACTTACCAATCAAACTAAGCCAAATGACACCGACAAGTCTCACAATAGCCAATATGGCAAGGGCTACCCACAGAGCTGGTGTGACATATAAGCTCAGCCAGAAGAACCGCTTGTCGGTGGCGGTTATAGTGCGAACGTTAGGGTCGGCTGATTCGAAGACCCACTGTGAGTCGCCGGTTGAGGTGTCGACCTCGTTCCACCAACGTAGGCCGACCAGCCGGCGTCCCGCGATGTTTTTGAGGTAATAGAAATCCGCGGAGAGGAGGAGAAGGGTGAAAATGAAGACGAGGATACTACATGAACGTTAGCATCGCAGGTTGACAGGCGGGTAGTTCGCAGGTTCCGTACAAGTTGTTGATGAAGAGTACACCAAATAGATACATCAGTAGCGCGCCTAATCATGAAGTTAGCCAAATCATTCTTGCTGCTTTTACTCGGGGTGGGGGAATACGGACCGATCCGAATACTTAAGAAGACAAGTAGCGTGATCGGGTGCGCGCTGAGGCGCCAGTTGAGCTCGCCTTGGCCTCCTTGTCCTTGGTCCATGATTCACAGGGCAGGGGTTTGATATGGTATGAATGTAAAGGACCTCTCGGTCAGCAGATTGGGTCAATTTAATCCAAGTTAAGCCTGTTGTTGACCGGCGATGTTCCCTATGTGGTCGAAACACGGGTATAGGCGGTTTCTGATGGCAGAATAATCGGAAGCATAGACCAACCTTAAGTATATTCGTTGATGATGTGTGATATTTACTTAGCTAGAGCTGCATGATCTATCCTAGCATACTGTGAAGTTATTTTAGAATTGTTAAAGAAGATCTATAAGAAGATCCGATCATTACTCCTGCTTCGGGACAATTTCTAAAGGTATTCACGTGACTATGCTGAGTGGATACCAGTCAGCCACACGTTATGTCCAACGTATGTGGCGCTAAACCGATAAGACACTGATCTATACGGAGTATAAAACCTCTGCATCAAAATCACAAGGAGGCCAAAGTAGTTCAAAAGGCACATAGCAGTACCCATACATGCAGAGTATAAAGTACATAAGTATGTATGTAGTAGTTTTCGGGTGATCCAAGTACCATCTAGATTACCTTATTATAGGCGAGAGTTAGGAAAACATTTTACTATAATTATGTTTTGGTGGCACTCACTAATGACTCTTTGATCTCATCTACGATATGTTCCTCCTCCTTGATATGATATTCTTCAAAGGTGAATTGATCTTTGTTGTGTGCATCCGCTCCAGACTCCTTTTTCTAGAGTACCTCTGATGTTCAGCACATTTGTGTAATACTAGCGTTATATGTTTGTTGGATGCTGCCTGCGATATACTCTAGAAATACAGCGCTAGATGAATGCGACTTGGACACCTAATGACACGAAGTTGAAATCTGGAATATACAGAAAATACGTTTACTTGCAAGAATATATATCTAAATCGAGCTTCGCTACAGAGTACTTATGACTGAGTTCTCCGATTTAAATGAACTGCTTGTTAGCATAGTAAGAAGAGCTACTACCAGACATCTCATAAGTTGTATCAGGTCATGAAAAAGAAATATAAAGGAGAAAACAACTTTGCTATCCTTCTCCCGAAGCGGCTTTACGGATAACCGAGTCGGCTTCTTCCCGAGTCAACCCCATAAAGACCTCAACTCCACTCTCCAAGAAAGTACACAACTCTATATCATTGGATACACACACAAATCACCATATCGACAATGGCAGCCCGAAATACTCTGCGTCGTTCCCTCCTCTACGGTAAGCTCGAGCTCCCTTCCAAAGCCGCATCGCATCCCGAGGTCTTCCCCGCATTTCACCCCGAACTCCAAAAGAAAAACCCCAGAGCTAACCAACAACGCCAAACAGTCCCCGGCTCCTCCCAACGCTTTCTAGATAAGTCGCGCTCACTGACCGCCGACTGCGTCACCTACGACCTGGAAGACAGCGTGACTCCGCACATGAAAGCAGAGGCGCGCTCGCTAGTGCGGAGAGCAATTGACCAAGCCGCGCCACCAGGAATCCGGGAACGCGCCGTGCGAATCAATTCCGTAGACAGCGGACTCGCATTGGGTGATTTGACCGAAGTCGTGAGTGGACTCCAGAACATACACACACACATAGCTCCCACCCCCTTCCACCACCCTGGTAACATTCAACTTGCTAACCGTCCCAGCTCCAATCACCAAACCTAACAACAATCGTAATCCCAAAAGTCAACTCTGCCTCCGACCTAACATTCGTCACAGACGTCATAACCCACACTCTATCCCAGCAACCACCAACAGAAGGAACAAGAACCCCAATCTCACTCCTGGCTCTAGTCGAGTCCGCCAAGTCCCTGACAAACCTATCCCAGATCTGCACTGCTTCGCCCTTGCTCCAAGGCTTAATCTTCGCAGCCGAAGACTTCGCCCTAGACCTGAGCATCACGCGGACGCCCTCGCTCACAGAGTTTCTGTTCGCGCGATGTGCGATAGCCACCGCTGCGCGGGCGGCGGAGCTACCGTCAACGATTGACCTTGTCTGCACGGCGTACAGGTCTGAGAAGGGGGATGGGTCGCCGCCAGCTGTGCTACAGGAAGAGTGTCTGGATGGGCGCCGGTTGGGGTTCAATGGGAAGCAGTGTATTCATCCTTCGCAAGTGAAGGTTGCGGATCAGATCTTTGGGCCAGATCCGCATGAGACTGAGTGGGCTATGCGGGTTGTTATTGCGGATGATAAGGCTGCGAGGGCGGGGAGGGGTGCTTGGACTCTTGATGGGAAGATGATTGATGTTCCTGTTGCCAATAAGGCTAGGGCTATTGTCAAAAAGGCTGAGGCTTGTGGGGTTGATGTTGATGCTTTGAGGAAGGAGTGGCAGCATCAGGAACCAGAGTAGATGATTTATATATGTAGCGCTGTGTATTATCTAGGCATATATCCTTGCATGTTCCTTGTACCTTCTAGTATGTTATATGAGTGCATCTACTGGAGAAGAGCCTTTTTCTACTGTGTATTGTATTCCGTAGCCTTGCTAGTATATAGAAGCATGCAGCCAGGAAGAATCTGTCCTAAAAATATTGCTTGAAGAACCCGACGTGTTCGCTTGATGCATCTGCTGCGTCTTGTGGTTGAGTCACAAATTTGGGCGAAAAGGCTCAATTTGTGCAGACGACTTTTCTATACAACTTAGATTCAATAGATAGATTGGTACTGGGGTATCTTGAGTTGAATGACACGCCAGGTCATTGATCTTGAGTCTCTATTTCTTCGCGCTTGAGTAACTGGATTTTGCCCAGGGTTAGGATGGGAGGCTCTCCGCCAGCGTTGGCCTCCATCAATTCGCTAGCCAGCTCCTTGGCTACTGACTTGTCATAACTGGTTGGATCGATGCCGAGAATCCCTCCGACATAACCTCCTCGCTCACCAGGTACACTGAATTCCCGAAACAAGTACCGCCACTCGTTCAGCCATGCTTTAACGGCCTTGCCGATTTTATCTTTGCCGTTCTTCGAGTGGTGACCAGTGCCTGTGATGGCATACACCACCCGGAGGCCTTCTCGAGCATGCTTGAGCAGGATCTTCTCGAGATATTCGATAGCCTCTTCTGGGTGGAGACCGTGAAGGTCAACGTAAAGCTCTTCTGAGGATTCATCCAATCCCTTGTGAGAGAGATGCTGATTACGTTCTTCGTAGAGCTGGCGTGCAGCCTCCCGATGACACCTGCGCATCGCGTCGTTCTCGGCCTGACCGCGTAACGACAATGCTTTGGCAGCTCGGGCATCGTTGCGGTTCCATGCTTGGGCAGCGCTGGGAGATATATCGTTAGAAGGAGTGGGGATCATATCACTCGCTGAAAGCTTACCTCTGGAGGAACTTGTTTCGCACAGTACCGTGGCGAATAGCCTCTGTCCGATATTTGATATATTGTTGATTCGCCCGCGAGCCTGTCTCTAACCACGGAATATTTTGCGGGGGTGGAATCGACTGAGCTGCGGCACTGTTCTCGCGACCCTTCGTATCTTTGTTTCTGGAGCCAGATTTGGTTTTCCCGGGGACAGGAGATGGGGTCATTCGAACCACATCCGCCAGAGACGAAGGGGTATTTTCTTTTCCTGAGCCAGTTTCGCGGTTGTTATGGCCGCCCCGTTTCCCATGATGCTTTTTCCCAGCATTCTTAGCATTGACTGCGGCAAGAGTTGGGAAGGCATCTGGATCGTCTACAGACGGTGCAGCAGGATTCAACTCCCGATTCTGGTGACGGCTTGATGGACGGGAGCTGGGGCGTCCGAGATGAGTTGCACTTCCACTTCTTTTGCCCATTCCAGGATGGAGGCCAGGAGGCGCATATTTGCTGGGTTGATAAGCAGAAAGATGGCCAGGGTATCGGCCCGTGTATTGATTTGCCCATTGATCACCGTTATCTGCCACTTGCAGGGGTGGGAATGCGTCAGAACCACTGTCTACCTGGAACGGGGAGGGCGAAGCTGGTCGACTACTATCCGTGACACTGAGATTTCCGATAAGCGCCGAAGGATCGTGCGAGAAGGGACATCCATCGCCAGCTAGACAATTTCCCATAACCCAGTACCTGTTCACAATAGTTAGCGCTAGAACGATTGACTTACTCAGATTTCAAAAAACACTCACTTGCACACATGTGTGTTTAGGTCATGGCTGAAACGGCAATCCGCTCGAAGGCATTGTCCCGTGGATAGCCAGTACTTACAGACCACGGGGCTGCGACTGCTACCCAATGGTGTGACCGGGCGTATTTGTTCTATTGTCATAGACTTGCCAACCAAGACACGACCGTCATCGTGTTGCTTTGAGATCGCCTCGGATTCTATATCCTGCGAGAACGAAGCGATGGTGGCACCGAGATCATAACTGTTAGCCTCCAGTGCAGCTTCTATTTCATCGTTTGATCGCTTGTCACCCAGCACCGTGCGCAGGATATCATGTGGGCTCATATCCGGAACAAATTCAACTGCAGTGGCGCTGAGTGCCCCGGGAGTGCTGACACCACCCGTGGATGAGGTTGTACTGTTGGCATCATCTGCGACTAGCCAGTCAACATTGTTATCGCCCCCAAGGTCTCCATAGTAGTCAGAGATCTGGCTTTGGTCCGAGAACTCGTAGGCATTCAGATTTGGGGAATGAGGGATAGGTTGTGCAAGGGCGAGCCGGGGCGATGGGCGTGGAGACCCAAATGGGGAGGCAGTAGAAGATAGCGGAGGCCGCGAGAACGGCCCACGGGAGCTTTGCATCCACGAGGTACTTCCAGGGCTTGTCCCCAAAGTTGAATGAGGGGATAGCGGTGTAGATGATCGAGCCATCTGCCATGGCGCAGGCGATGAGCGGCGAATCACAGTATGACGGACTGGAGGTGATGCGTCTGGCAAGTTTCGATTGCGATGGCGCCAGAGGATGTCCAGCACCGCATTCTCCAAGGGTGTCCCTGCCAATGATGTATTGGCACGCAAGAAGTCCTCCACCTTCTCCACCTGTTCCTCCTCATCCAGTGCCTGATCCTGCAGGATCTGGAGGCATTCTTCAAGAAGCTCGTCGGAAACCATGGTGTATTCCGATATGTGTAATACGTGTAGAGGAAAGGGACCGGGATAAGCGGGAAAACACCTTAGCGTTGAAGGGATTGGGTCTTGAAAGGATGTCCGAAGCCTAGAGGTATAGGCACGAATATGCTTGACGAAAGTAAGACGAGTCGAGAATCAGAGGTACCTCATGCTTTCTGTCTATGCCAGGTGATGGGGAAAGAAAGTGAAGAACAACAGGGGTTCCAAGGGTGATTTCAAGGTTATAGCTCAAGGTGATGAGAGTTGCGAGAGTGATAGATGACAAGCAGATAATTACATCGCATCGCCGCCGACCGACGTTTGTGAATGAGAGTTGAATAAAGGGTGAAGTGACAAAGAGGGGGGAGGCGGAGAAGGAGATCAACACTGGGGCACAACAGCTTATCGACTTAGCTCCAACTACCTCCAGTCGGCCTGTTTGGGTAATATAACAACACAATAATATAGTAAGAATAAGATATGTGAGTGTTAAAGGAAATATAGCATTACAGAGATAGGTAGATAAAATAACAAGCTTCACATACCTAGGGGCTAACTACACTCTTACAGAATCAATAATCCCTGATATGGACATAGATAGATACAAAGACATACAAAATAGAGTTAGATATGTATCTTATAGTATAAATAGCACAAAATAACTGAACGACAGCCCTACAACATAGACAACATGTAGATCAATCACCACCCGAGCTCAAGTCCGGCGGGATCCGCTGACAGAGTCAAATTGATTTTCAGCCTAAAAGTGCTTGGCTCATCCTCCATGTCCGGTCCAACTATCAGGGCCTTGACACGCCCTTGAAACTTCTTTGGATATTCTATCGACCCTGGTATCGCACTTCCTGTCGGTCCCTGTTTTACAGTGGTTCATCTTCCCCGGATTCGACCATCCTCTGCCGAGCATTGATACCCCAGGATTATACATTTCACAATGCCCGCGGACTACCTGTCCACCGCCAGGGCGCTATCTCTCTCACCATCTCCCCCGATCCCTATACCTTCTTCTCCTGATAGTGATGTTCATCCGCCCTGGAGTCGCGCCGGTAGGCTAAACACCGGCAGATCGAGCGGGCAGGGTGCAAGCTATCGCGAACAGATAATCCAGCGCGGCACAGAGTTATATGTCCGTATGAATAAGATATGGGAGGGGATGAGTCTATGGAAAAAAATCGGGGCTTGCTTCGCTGCTATATTCCTGGGTCTATCCGGGATCGCGTTCTTGGTGTTAACGGGGAAGCTGTTCATCTGGCTTGGCCCGGTCGCTGAGACGTGGGAAACATCCTGGCTCGCCGCCTTGATCCTGTGGCTATGTGTCTTTTTTGTCTCATTTCCACCTCTTGTGGGTTGGTCAACATTTGGGACTGTGGCTGGTTTTATATTTGGTATATGGAAAGGGTAAGAGACTGATTCATGTTGCTCTTATCAAAAAAAAAAAAAGTGAATATATTGCTAACTCGAGATTTCTTCTATAGATGGTTGATTTACGCTTCCGCAACAATTCTTGGCTCGACTGTCTCGTTTTATGTTTCGCGGACAATTCTGTCTGGATTCGTCAAACGTCTTATGGAACATGACAAGCGATTCGCCGCATTGGCCCTGACATTGAAATATGATGGCCTCAAACTTCTTTGTATGATCCGTTTATGCCCGCTGCCCTACTCGATCTGCAACGGAGCTGTGTCCACATTTCCTACGGTGCAGCCGTTGATGTACGGACTTGCCACAGCCATCATCTCTCCCAAATTGTTGGTTCCTGCGTTCATCGGTAGTCGGATACGTCTGCTCTCCGAAAAGGGCGAGGAGATGAGTGCGGGATCCAAGGCCGTGAATATCTGCAGTATTATCCTTACAATCGGTATTGGAATCTTCACCGGGTGGTATATATACCAAAGGTTTGAGCCCCAAATTCATCGGTCGTAAATATTTTGTGCACTCATGCTGATCCTTCTCTTCTCTATTTTTTAGAACTTTGGCCCGCGCAAAGGAGCTCGAAGCCCAAGAGCGTGCAGATATCCGAGATTCGCTTCAAGCTGATCATGCAGCGCACCGCCCTCATCATGGGTTTTCAGAAGATCCTGATGTAAACAAAGCCTCTCTCACAATTGCGAGAGACGAAGAAGAGCGAATGGGATTCACTGATCTGGACGACGACAATGTTGACCTGATTTTGGGTGACGACAGTGACAATGACCAGCCGGGCTGGGAAAACTCGAACAGGAGATCATATCACGATGAGTTCACCGATAATGACTCGGACGGGTTCGCAGGGGAGGATGGTGCCTATGGTCTGCACACTCATGTTGAAACCTAGATAACCAAATGAAAATCAAGTAGCCCCTGGATTGATCCTAAAGTGAAGAACATAGAGAGCGCAGCCCTTGGACGTTGACGAACTTGGGTGCCGCAACCTGCCGGACTGAGAAATACGCCCCGCTCCGAGGAATCAAGCCACAAGGGTTTTTCTACTCTGGTCCTCTCACTGTCTCTTCCTCAAGTTTCGCAATCCAATTACAATTACAATTCGTTTAGTTTGTTCCAAAACAATATTCGTGCCCTGTTTGATGGGCCTTATTCTCAATTCTTTGGGAGGGTTTTTTGTGGGGGATGAACTCGATGTATGTCCTGATATCCGTGCTGCCTCGGTCTACTCTCTCATACCCTGGTCATTTTGAACCGTATCACATCTCATCTAACATAATACAGTTGATCCATTCATTCAGACTGTGTTCCTTCGGCTTGCCACAGCTCGAATTCCTATGACCATGTCATGGGCGAACGCCTGCATATTTGATATCCACACACTCTCGGGGTAGAAGGACTGTCGACATCACATCTTCGAGTCCATAACTACGTCTTCTTGCACGTGGAAGTGTCTTTCTTTTCTTTTTCTATCATCATCAACACCCTCCTTTGAGGATTTGTCTGCAGATACTCGCTATCAACATGTATGGCGCAACGTCCATGAGATTCCAGGCCGGAATTCCCCCAGGTCAAGATTCATACATGAATCAATATGTTCCAAATCACGAGATCACGTTACAAGGTCAAGGAAATCTTCTATCTGAACCGACCGAAATATCTGAACCTCCTGCGAAGCGACTACGCATCACGCACAAGGCATATGAAGCGGCTTCGGCATCAATTGCCTTGGGAAATCTAGGGAACAACAACGCCAAGTCGCATAGCTTCCTGTCTGATGGATCCCACATTGTTGGCACAACGGAGAGACTGTATGCCAGTGGCAGTAGCGGTACTCCGAATGAGTCGACAACCTCAACTGACTTGACATCTTCCTTTGAGCTAAAAGCATCTACATCACCTCCACCCAAGCCCGTACAGTCTCTTTCTATGCCTTCAGTTGTCTTTGGACCGAATGTTTTGGAGAGTGGGAAAGTTGATCTGTCCAAATGTCGACCGAGATCGTCCATCCCATCTAAAATTCACCCCTCTGTTTACGGCGAGCAGTGTGTTGGAGCGGCGTATGCATCACGGCTGAACCCGTATGCTCTTCATCGACAAGAACAAGAATTTCTGCAAGACCATCTTTGCCACGTTCACGTCACAATCTACCTCAACATACGAAATGGAATACTGCTTCTCTGGGGGAGAAATCCCATGGTAGCTGTCAGCAGGGAAGAAGCACTCGGATGTGCCAAAGATTACCGATGGATGAATCTGGCTTCGTTTGCTTACGACTGGCTCGCGCGAAATGGCTACATCAATCACGGCTGCGTGGAGGCTCCATTGGCCCCAGTGAAACCCAAACGCGGAAGACGAAAAGAAGGACCTACAATTGTTGTAATCGGTGCTGGAATGGCTGGTCTGGGGTGTGCACGTCAACTGGAGAGTCTTTTCCGCCAGTACCGTGATTCAAATGCCATGCCCCGAGTCGTTGTTCTCGAGGGACGTCGAAGAGTCGGTGGACGCATTTATTCACACCCGTTGCACAGTCTCAAGTCGGAAACCCTGCCTGATGGGCTTGTCCCAAAGGCAGAAATGGGTGCTCAGATCATTGTCGGCTTCGATCATGGCAACCCGCTAGACCAGATAGTTCGTGGCCAGCTGGCACTTCACTATCACAAGATACGGGATGTTTCGACGATTTACGATATCGATGGATCGCCCGTGAATGAGGTTCAGGACGCGATGGCAGAAAAGCTGTACAATGATTTGCTCGACCGAACCGGATTCTATCGTCACAAAGCTCAGATTGTGCCAACCGCCCAGGGAAACCGCGAGTTGATTGACACTGGCCGCGAATCAGCGGTGGATGACGGACTTACTGTGCGACAGTATGAAGAGGCGAGGGCAGCTGGGACAATAGATTTATTGGTCCCCACAAAGCGAGTTAGACGGGGAATAAAGCACAAGACTGCCGAAAATGAACCATCCGTCGATGTGGCGAGCGATCTAGCGGGAAATTCGGAAGATGACCCGGCAGCCTTGACCTGCCAGGCAACTGGATGGAAGCTTAACCCAGGATACACAGTCAATGACACCATTGAACTGGACGAGATTGCCATGGCATCCCAGGCGCAGACTCTCGGTGCAGTTATGGACGAGGGTGTCAAACAATATCAAAACATGCTTCCGGTGACAACCAAGGATATGCGGTTGATGAATTGGCATTTCGCCAATCTCGAGTACGCGAATGCATCCAACGTGAACAGACTTAGCCTGTCGGGATGGGACCAGGACATCGGAAACGAGTTCGAGGGTGAACATTCCCAGGTCATTGGTGGCTACCAGCAATTACCCTACGGGCTGTATATGCTGCCAGAAAAGCTCGATGTCCGTACCGGCAAGATTGTGACCGAGATCTCTTACGATACGACTGGGTCCAACAAGAAACAGAAGGCAGTTGTCCAGTGCGAGGGTGGAGAAAAGTTCCTGGCAGATCATGTCGTTTTCACCGGTTCCCTCGGTGTCCTGAAGCAGCAGAAAATCAAGTTCGAGCCTCCTCTTCCGGACTGGAAGCGTGGCGCAATTGACCGACTGGGGTTCGGAATAATGAACAAGGTCATTTTAGTGTTCGAAGAGCCGTTCTGGGACACCAAGCGAGATATGTTTGGCCTACTCCGTGAGCCGAATAACGCTGCTTCTATGGTTCAAGAAGATTACGCGGCAAACCGCGGTCGATTCTATCTGTTCTGGAATGTCATGAAGACTACCGGACTCCCATGCTTAATTGCCCTCATGGCTGGTGACGCAGCCCACCAAGCAGAATCTACATCAGACGAAGAAATAATTACGGAGGTCACTGGCCAACTTCGAAACGTCTTCAAAGACACTAAAGTTCCCGGTCCTCTAGAGACCATCATCACCCGTTGGGGCCAGGACCCATTCACATATGGCAGCTACTCCTACGTGGCCGCAGCAGCCTTCCCAGACGACTACGACCTGATGGCCCGGCCAATCGGAAACCTCCATTTCGCCGGTGAAGCCACCTGCGGCACTCACCCAGCAACCGTCCACGGAGCATACCTCTCAGGCCTTCGCGCAGCATCAGAAATAATCGAGCCGATATCCGGCCCCATCACAATGCCTCACCCACTTGTCCCGGAAAAGTCAAAAGTAACCCGAAGCAAATCCTCCACGCCAAACGGCTCAACCATCAAGAAAAGAACAAGAGGCAGCTCATCCCTCTCCTCCACCTCAAGCCCAACCATCAACCCACCAAAGCCCCCCTCAACCTCCACCTCCCGCAAACCAACCTCAACCGAAAAGTCCCGCCGCGACGCCTACGACCAAGCCCTCTGGACAACCATCTACGCCGAGCTCGGTTCCGCACCACCACGCCCCGCAAAATCAGGCCTAAACCCTTTCCTCTTCTACCAAAAGGACTACTGGGCGCGCTGCCGCGACCAATGCGACGAAGTCCGCCGCGCAGCATCCAACAACCCCAACGCCAAGGCTCCGCGCGACGAAATCCGCGCTGCGCTAGGCCAGATGTGGCGCACTGCAACGCCAGCCGATAAAAAGCCCTACCTCGACCAGACGGAGGTTAACCGCCGAGCTAATGCCGAGGCGTGGGATAAGTGGAAGGTCGACATTGCCGAGTGGGAGCGAAAGACCTTTGTCGTCAAGGATCGCTGGTGCGCGGAGAATCCGTTTGCTGATTGGGTTATGCCGGACTACCTTGCTGAAAATGAGTCATCGGTGCCTGTGCTTGCTACTGCATTCACAGCTGCTGTGCCTGTGAAGTCTGAGAAATGAGGACTCATTCGTTTTTTACGGCGTTAGGTGGGTTATCTGCGTAGACGGCGGTTAAGGGAAGAGGGTAATTTGTCTCTGGAGAGACTTTTGGGATGAGTATCGTTTCAGCCATATTGATACATATCATAAACGGCAGTTTTAATTCGGCAGTTTTAATTCAAATGATCTTGCTTATCTAGACATTTAAGAGAATCTGATAAAAGAGCTTCCAAACTCGTAACTTATAGACTACCCGGTGCATGGGAATAGAGTTCCTAATAAGGCTTGTATGATGGGAAGGAACGAAATTCCCTTCTGAGTTCTTTTTATCGAGGATGACATAGGAGCCTCGCTTTTCTTCTATTCTATTTCTAAGGGTATAAGCAGCCTAAGCAGACCAACTGATGTAAAACCACAAAGACCACTTGGTTTCCTCTTCCATGAGACGTGGGCAACAGAAAGGGAACAAGAAAGAGAGAAAAAGACGCAAGGAACCCAATCGAAATATGCACGGGGAATTTAGAAATGAGATATCGCCTAAAATATAAGTCTAGAAGCAAGAAGAGTGCTCGATACACGGGCCAAACATCATGTGTTCATGTATCATGACAACGAGAAATGGGAGAGGAAGGTGTGGGAAGAGGTGTATATATGTATTTAGAGCACGGGCTTTGCGTCCTCGAGAGACTCAGTCTCAGAGAGGAACTTCTCGGCCTCTAGGGCGGCGACACAGCCAGATCCTGTAGAAAATTGAGTTAGCGAGAAAAACTTATAATGGACGAACCGGGGTCTGAACATACCGGCACTGGTGATAGCCTGGCGGTAACGCTTATCCTGAACATCACCGCAGGCGAAGACACCCTCGATGTTGGTGAAGCTGGTGCCGGGCTTGGTGATGATATAACCCTCGTCATCGAGCTCAACCTGGCCCTTGACGAGGGCGTTGGCGGGATCGTGACCAACAGCGTAGAAGAGACCGTTGGCATCAACAACCTCCTCCTTGTTGGAGACAACGTCCTTGACTCGGAGGTGGGTCATGAGACCATTAGGCTTGTCCTCACCGATAATCTCAGTGGCGACGGAGTTGAAGCGGACCTTGCACTTGGGGTGGGCAAGGAGACGGTCGGCCATGACCTTGGAGGCACGCAGCTTGTCCCTGCGAACGAGAACGGTCACGCTGCTGCCGTACTTGGCCAGGAACATAGCCTCCTCGGCGGCGGAGTCACCACCGCCAATGACGTAGAGGGGCTTGTTGCGGAAAATGGGCACGGCGCCGTCGCAGACGGCACAGGCACTGACTCCGTTCTGCCAGAAGGTCTCCTCGCCGGGGAGGTTCAGACGGCGGGCGTTGGCGCCTGTGGCAATGATGACGGCGTCGGCGGTGCGGACGGGCTCGCTGCCCTCGTCGTCGTTCCACTCGGTCCACATCTTGAAGGGCCGGGAGGAGAGGTCAAGCTTGGAGATGGTCTCGGTGATGATCTCGGTGCCGAAGCGCTCGGACTGCGCGCGCATGTTGTCCATCAGCTCGGCGCCGCCGATGCCGTTGGGGAATCCGGGGAAGTTCTCGACGTCAGTGGTGGTCGTGAGCTGACCACCGGCGGCAGTGCCGTTGGCGAGCATGCCCTCGTAGAGGACTGGCTGGAGCTCTGCGCGTGAAAGATAGATAGCGGCAGTGTGAGCACCAGGGCCGGAGCCGATAACTGTGGGGGATATGAGGTTAGAACTCTGGTATCAGATGGATTAAGATGATCAGGACCATTCGATCCACTCCAAAGACTACTTACTGACTACTTTAGAGTGCACCATTCTGGCGGTGTTAGGATTGACGCGCAACGGCGTCGGAAACGACTTAGTGAAGACCGAGGCCGAAGGAGGAGACTGTTGGTGGACGGTAGTGGCCGCAGCGGCAGTCAATCCAATGGATCGAAGGGAGGGAAAACGACGAAAGGCGGAGGAAAACAGCTTGAAGGTGTGTATGGGAAGTGGAGGGGAAGGGGACAGGAGGGGGAGATATAATGTCTTTTTTCGGAGGGGCAGTGGAGACCAGGATTAGGTGATGAAGTTGATTGATAAACCGGCAATGAGATCAGAGAGACTGGGTCCTCAGACAGGATGCGATTGGATTCTGTGCCTTTCTGGGGTTTCCAGACCACCCGAGATTAGAGATAATTCGTTTAAACTAGGCGATTTAAGGCGATTTCGAGCAATTCCGAGGCAAATCAGGGCTGAGTCTGTTGAACATCGTCCGGGGCTTTCTAAGCACATGTCACGTGAGAGGTCGAGACCGCTGATGTAATCCCATCAGATCACCCCGGCCCGAATCGCTTAATAAGACACCGGAGAGCCGACGATTTTTGTATACTTCAGCTTTACTCGGAATGTCTTGATAGAATGAACATCACATATCAGTTTGAACCTCGCTGCATTAGGGGAATCATACATCAAACAAAAAATACTATCGTACTCATAGAAATCCATAGAATCATCAGATCGCAAAAAGAAAATGTCACAGCCAACATCAAGAACACAATGGTATCAATATAGTACATTAGATTACGCCGAACCACTTCTTCTTTCGCGGACGGCTATGCTCCTCAGGACTGGGGGATTGTTCAGCCATAACCTGCCGTGGTGGACGTTGAGGGACTTCGCCCTCAGAATCTCCATCCTCCTCTTCACTCCCAGGATATCCCTCGTACTGTGGTTGATGTTGTTGGCTAGTGGCAGCGTTAGCGCGGGTATTATTGATAAGGTCGTAGTCCTCGTAGTCGTCTTGTTCGTCGTCACTGTAATCATCTGCTTCGGGCCGTCCACCTGCTTCCCCGTTCTTTTTGCGGCGGGGTAGGAACTTTCTCCAGCCCTTGACAATCTGCGCTGGGGGCGGGTCGTACTCGGTTCCGTTGTAGTGTAGTGCTGGGACGAGCAGTTTGTAGGGTGCGGTGACCCCAGATGGGTCTTGTGGACTGATCTCGAGGTTCAAAGTGATGGCGAGCCCGCCCTCGAGGTTGATGTAGGCGCCTGCGCCGTTATCTCCCATCTTCGCCGCTTTCCTTGCCGCTTTTTGGCTGAGATTTGTTGGTCGCCGGTGGAAGCTGCCGGGTCGTGGAGGTGGCGCGGCTCCGGTCCCTGGGAAATAGCTGTCTCCGTTCTCGTGGGGCTGAGTAGGCCCATCCAAGCTTGCACGTCGATTGAAAGTAGCTTCATCGCCACGATTGAAGCTCATAGTCCTCGTAGGAGGTGGTCCACGGGTGGAAAGGCGCCTGAGAATACCAGGCTTCCCGGTAGATCCCTGGTCTCCACGACCCAGCGACAACGTCCGCTGCAGCTTATTTGGCCGAGGTTCCGGGGCCTCTATTATCTCTGACTCAGGTGTATCAGGTGGAGTAGATCCGGGCTTATACTCACGGATCGAACACCAGTTTCGCCGAGGTAGTAATCGTTTGTTGTTTCGAGCCTTGCCATTCACATCCTGGAAAAAGATGGGGACGACATCCTCGTCGGTGTTCGAGTCCATGTGGTGGAGCGTACTCCGCTTGTTGATCATATCCGCAATAAGATCGGTCTCCGGAATGTCTGCAATAGCAGATGAAATGACATTCGGCATGTATCGGTAATCGTGGTCTTTGGCGATATTCAATTTGGGATTCGAATAGAACTGCCCGATTGCAGCGAGATGGACATCACCACTGAAGGATTTCGTTAGTTTTTATCGTTTAGAATTTGGGTTGCCGTTAAGCGACTTTTCTGGTCTTACCTGAGTATTGTGATCCGGACTGATTTCTCTGCGGCCAGATCCTGGAGATCCTCAATCAACCATGTGCGTTCAGACTTGAGGTGCTTGCCAGCCCAATGGTCATCAAAGACCTCCACATTTGGGCCAGATCGATTGACAAGCCCGCCAAGTACTCCAGCCTTGCCAAGTGACTTGCGGCTGTTCATGAAATTGCGGAGCATTGCCTGGGTTCGACGTTAATTTTAGGTTCGATCAAAGACAGAAGCAATCAGAATACATACCACTCGGGGGTAAGCAACAGGGACACTTGAAAGAACGATCAAATGTTTTGTCTCTCCATTCATGATCTCCCTGTGGCAGCGGTCCCATAATAAATCACAGGTCTCTTCGCTGAGAACCTCATTGCTCTGCAACATGTCAGCATAGTCCATAAGTCGGAAAATTGGAGTAACATACCCGTCGTTCAGTGCGGCAGTCAAGACCCAACAATGAAACCCCTTGACCAAGAGACATAAACAGGTTCCGGCTTTTCTGCTCAATATATGGACCAGGATGAGCACCAAGAAGCCAGCTGGGTTCATCTGCCTCAATTTCATCGGGGACACTGTGGTGCTGGAACAGCAGGTAATACTTGAAAGCAATCTTTCCAATTCCAGAGATAACAGAAGTCCGCATGAAATCATCGTGGTAAGAAGCAAAGCCTTCAAATATTTCATGATCATTCCACATGTTGACCATGGGGATTTGAGAGTTCGCCAACGAGAAGAGGCCCTGAGAGAACCATGCAGCATAGTGGTCGAGATAGAACTGCTCTAATTCAGCTCGGAACTCGCGAGTGAATGACGCCCCATATCTCTCGGCTGCGTTTTTCATCCTAAGCCATTCTTGGAAGAACGGCGACTCTGTGATACCCGAGTCGTTGAAGATTTGATCGCCTCCACCGATCATTACATGGAACGGACGAGTCTGATGCTCATTGAGAATATCTCGCCAAAGCGGATCGGGCCCGCAGACTCGATCAGAGTCCACAGAGGGGCTGAACCCGTTGCCGCTGTGAAACATAATGTTCATGGATTCTCCAGCTGGGGGCACCCAGAATCCCAGGGCGGGTCCCTGGTTGATCCGATAGGCGATTCGCTGTTGCGTTGTGCTCAGTTCAACCTCTAGGTTGAATCGCCAGAACGTTACATCTCTTGCGGCATCGGCGTACAGACGGGCTCCAGGAATGTCTCGGTACAAACTCGCCATCTCACCGTCGACGGAAGGCATCCGAGTGGAAGTCATAGGCTGTTTGATGCCTTCACTAGTATAGTCGACCATGCTAGGTGAGAGCTCGTAGATGCCATCGTCGTTCTCTACAAACGATAGGTCGACTTGTTCCTCGACATGTTCCACTGGTCTCACGTAAAGGGGCCGCCCATCACGGCCGACTTTCATGAGCCCAGCTGTTGGGTCGACATATTCAGGAGCCAGTTGCATTCCATCTTCATGGCTGATCTCCACGGGTGGAGGAGGAAGAAGATCCATCGGTTGAGAGAATAGTCTCAGTGTGGGTGGAGTGTCGTAGGAGGAGCGGGAATCTTTAGTCACTATCATGATAGATCCTCGCCATATATCCTTTTCAATGGGGCCGCTGGCTCTATCAAGCCTAGCTCGCTGGATACCTGTGTATCGTAGCAAAGGTCCACATCGCAAGAATAGCTGGGGTTGGAAATTTTTGTGCTCAGTCATTCCTAGTGGGCGTTAGTAAATGCATTTCGGTGACAAAAAATCTAGCTTGAAAACTAGAAAACGGAGGATCTTACCTGTCAGCTTCTGAGCAGGAGATTTGTAGTTCTTAGGAAGAGCCCTGCTCTTTCTACGATCTTCGTTACTGGCACCTGCCCACCACGCTTTGCTGCGCTCCACATCAAAATTCTGGATATCGAAGTCAAGGGCCGCAAGCCTAGCAGGCTGTGCATTCCTCCATTCAAAGATTGGCGGGGGCGTAGGCGGCGGGACATTGAAAGACACAGACTGTTTAGATTGTTTCTTGGGCCTGACTTGCGACTCGGCGCTATCTTGCGCACGAGGTGGTGTTAACATTTCGTCTGTTGTCTCCGCTCTTAGAGCACCGGAAGCCTTCATAGGTCGAGGACCCGCTTGAGACATCGATCGACTGTGGCTGATATTGTTGGCAGGTGCTGGTTTCGCGGCAGGTCCGCTCACTGTGACTGATCGCCTAGGCACATTGCCTATCTTAGCTGAGAGTGGGATGGCAGCTTCTGCGCGTGTATATTGGGGTTCTTCGGGGCGGCGGTTATATTGATATTGGGGATTTGCTGAAACTGTCCGATTGTGACGCACAGCTATGCTTGGTTGTCGCTGTTGTGGTGGTGTAGCTGCGTGTCCATTTCGCATGCCGTCCTCTTTTCGATCCCCAATTGGAATATCTCTCTGTTCATTCCGTCTGGCTGCGCCGGGGGATGGTTCGCTTTCTGGCTGCGCACGTTGTGTTGATGCTTCGCGTGCTAATGATGCCGCTAATTCGGCTTTCTCTTGTTCGGCTTTCTTGCGCGCAAGTCGCTCTCGGGCTTTGATTTCTGCCTGTTGTACTCGTGCTCGCTTCTCTTCCTTGCTGATTCCAGTTAAGGTTACCTCCAACTTTTGAAGAGGTGATCGCTCTGATGCCCAGTCTGGCCGCGAGTCATTGGCGGAGATCGAACGTGTGGTGTTGGACCGAGTCGGGGGCGAAGACACAACTGGTGCAGGTGGTGGTGACTGGACCTGGATCTCAGGCATTTTTGCACTGGGTTCTGGGTGATAGGGCTCTGTGGAAAGACCTCGCGGTGTGGACGATTTCTCTGATAACTCTGGTGTCGATGGAGGAATCGGCTTGCGGGTTGTATAGTTCAGGTTTGCCTCGGGCTGGTTTCGGGCCCTGGCCGAGAAAGACTTGTCTCCCTGTCCTGGCGCAAGGCCATCGCTCCCACTGGTCTGGGCCGTCTTCGGGTTATCATATTCCGCCTCGTATTCGGAGCTTTCCGCAGAAGGAGTCTTTTGACGATTGCGCCTTGCTGGAGCTCTTTGCGCTCCATTGGAAATCTGGGGGTTAGAGCTGCCGTTTGCCATATCAGGCGATTGACGCATTGCCATAGTAGCCATGATGTCGTGTATTTGCGCCCAAACTCAAGGAAATGATTGGAAAAAGCGTAGATAGAGCGCCAAGTATGTGCAATTGCAAACCCAACTGCAACGAATATCGCTAATGTCGGTCCCGAAGGCAATTCGAACAGATTTAGGGAAAATTGCCGGACTTGACTTTTGTCGAAATTTTTCTTGGAATAGATGGAACGGATTCAATGCGACTGGATCTGATGCCTAACGCAGGGTCACCACACCATGGCCCGAGCTGATTCGCAGGCAACAAACCAAGTTGGGCGGGGGTATAGGTCCACGCGGCGGTGACAGGGAAGTTGGCCTGTCTATAAGGCGGATAAACACTAGGATAGGGGTATCAATGGGATGGCAGAGAATGTGATGAAAAGAAGTGAAAGATTTCAATCAAGTCCAGCCAGCCAAAAATAAACCAGCAAGGTCTATACATCCGATAACCCGGTGGCTGGTTATCCCCAGCCTTCGCGCGGGGCCACTGTCATACGAAAGCTTTATCGAGGGCTTGGATCCTTGGAAAAGCAATATTCATGCAGGATTCCAAGACGTTAGGGTAAATATGAGATATTCAAAAGTGAAATACCATAGAATGGAAATAAAGAATTAAGCATAATTCTTAAATTTGGTATGGGGACTCGGTACTATGTTACCCACATACCTATTTGCGAGTACGAACATATAGAACGTAAGTATCTGGATACTGGGAATCGATGTTTCACAGTTATAACATGATCATTTCACATAAAATCCATCTATCCATCCATATACTCCATACATGTAGACATAAGTACCTCGATGTTCTGTTTTATCCTATTTCAGGTGCCGCTTTAAGTGTGTCTAGTAACTGGGTACATCTCAGTCCGGGATCAGGCTATTATGTGATCGCAGGGCGTACTCAATTATACCTAGCATAAGGCGGCAGTAGATTTAAAGTGAAAGAGGAAAGCCAATAGATCTATGTTGCTCATGCAAGGACTTGAGCTATTCGATTGCTGCAGTTGATATGAATTATTGATGAAATACACCGTAATCCCCGTAGCATCCAAATATCAAGCAATCGAGTCATGAATTCCAGTATGGAGTAAGGATAGTGTTGTTAGTTAGCTATCTACGTATGCCTGGCGGGCCAAGGCTGTGCCTATACGTAAGCTAAATTAGAGCCCGGACATCCACTGGGAACTAGACAAGTAACTAAATAATAATATCTCACGCAATACGGAGAACAGAGTGGAAACCGTGGCCTTAGAACGCCCCGAACGTTCTCTGGTAGTTAATAAAGAAAAAGCTTCTGTCCAAATCAACTAAGTCGAGCTCAATAGACCGTTCCGGAGACTCAATAGGACTTCGCGTGGGTGACCTCTGACGATCCTCCTATTTCGCCTGGAACATTGTGTCTTGCTGTTACAACCTCCTCTTACCAACTATTGTGAACCTTGGAAATAGGGTCTTGTTAAAGCTTATTTCCTTTCTGTCCACCCTACGGAGTACACCCCTTACCACAACTCTCAAGTTGCTATTCAACGGTCCGGAACTGTCCATGGCAACCACCCGCTAGATACCTCGAACCTCATAACCCGCCCTTGATCCCTTTCCTCGAAAACAATTGATTCCTCATCATGCGCATTGTCAGCGGCATCACCGCCACCCTAGGTCTTGCTGGTGCGGTGTCCGCGAACCTACACCCTCGCTCTCAAGAAACCCGCGACTTCTTCGCCCTCCAGCTCGACGATACCACCTCTCCTTCCCACATCGCACAGATCCTAGGCGCACGCCACGAGGGCCAGATTGGCCAACTGGATGGCCACCACACTTTTTCATTACCGCGGGAACAGACCCCTCAGTTTGACACCTTGTTGAATGATTTACGGACCAGGCGAAAGCTCCGGCGGCGCTCCGGCGCAATCGGGTCAAGTGATGACCCCTTAGACAAGATCCTGTGGTCGCATAAGATTGCTCCAGCGAGACAACGATTGCAGAAACGACTTCCGCCGGTCTCCGTACCATATAAATCGCTGGACAAGAGGGAAGATGCGCAGGCCGTTGCTTTCCGGAAGGATGCCATGTCAACTCTAGGGATCACTGACCCGATCTTCAAAGAACAATGGCATCTTATCAACACAAAACAGCCCGGACACGATCTCAATGTGACAGGACTGTGGTTGGAGGGGATAACCGGCAAGGGCGTGGCCACTGCAGTTGTCGACGATGGGCTGGACATGGATAGCTATGACCTCAAGCCTAACTACCTTCCAGAGGGCTCCTGGGATTTCAACGAGGGCCTCCCCGAACCCCGCCCTCTTCTGCTTGACGATAAGCATGGTACTCGATGCTGCGGCGAGATCGCGGCGGCAAAGAACGACGTTTGTGGAGTCGGTGTTGCGTACGATAGCAAGATAGCCGGCATTCGGATCTTGTCCAAGCCTATCGATGATGTCGATGAAGCGGCGGCTATTAACTACGCCTACCAGAAGAATGACATATATTCATGTTCATGGGGGCCTATCGACGATGGTGCTACTATGGATGCGCCTGGAATCTTGATCAAGCGCGCCATGGTCAACGGTATCCAAAAGGGCAGAGGGGGTAAAGGCTCTGTCTATGTCTTTGCCGCCGGTAACGGTGCGTCCTACGGGGACAACTGCAACTTCGATGGGTATACCAACAGTATCTACAGTATTACAGTCGGTGCCATAGACCGGGAAGGGAATCACCCGCCTTACTCCGAGTCATGCTCGGCCCAACTTGTGGTCGCATACAGTAGCGGCTCCGGTGCTTATATTCACACTACCGACGTCGGTGCAAGAGAGTGCTCCGCTGGACATGGTGGCACCTCTGCGGCTGGTCCGCTGGCCGCAGGCAGCGTGGCGCTCGCGCTCAGTGCACGCCCGGAGCTGACCTGGCGTGATTTACAGTACTTGATGGTGGAGACGGCGGTCCCCGTGAGCGAAGACGACGGTAGCTGGCAGAACCTGCCCTCTGGCCGCAAGTTCAGCCACGACTGGGGTTTCGGAAAGGTCGATACATATACCATGGTCCAGCTTGCTAAGACTTGGGATCTCGTGAAGCCTCAAGCGTGGTTCAACTCGCCATGGCTGCGAGTGCACCAAGAGATCCCCCAGGGTGATCGGGGTCTGCTCAGTCACTATACGGTAACTGCTGATCAATTGAAAGAGGCCAACTTCGCTAAATTGGAACATGTCACTGTGACTATGAATGCCAATCACACCCGCCGCGGCGACATCAGCGTTGAGCTGCGCAGCCCCGCTGGAATCATCAGCTATCTGAGTGTTGCCCGCGAAAAGGATGTCATGCCGGTTGGGTATGAGGATTGGACTTTCATGTCTGTTGCTCATTGGTATGTGTTGCTGCCAATTCCATGATATACGCTTTGCTAATTTATTCTTAGGGGTGAATCACCTATTGGCGATTGGTCCATCATCGTGAAAGACTCCAATGTCAATGAATTCACCGGCGCATTCATTGATTGGCGACTCAATCTGTGGGGTGAGGCCGCCGATGGAGCTAAACAAGAGCTCCACCCCCTGCCCGATGACCACGACGACGACCATCCTTACGAGGATGCTCCTGTAGCCACGACTAGTGTTACGGCGGCCCCAACAAAGACCCCAGCTCCTAACCCGGATGACCATCATGACCGGCCTGTGAACGCAAAGCCAAAGCCAAAACCAACAACCACAAACCCCACGCCAATTGAAGATGTGAAGCTGCCCACGAGTACTACTAGCAATGAGGCTGAAACGCCCTCTGCTTCGTCCGCCGGATCAGGCTACATATCCTCTTGGCTTCCCACTTTCGGTGCTTCGAAGCGTACACAGATTTGGATTTATGCATCCATGGCCATGATCGTTACCTTCTTCATTGGATTGGGTGTCTACTTCCAGCTGCAGAGGGTCAAGCGTCGTCGCACCACTGCTCACGATGACTACGAGTTTGAAATGATTGAGGATGAAGATGAGATGCAACCGATGACTGGAGCATCTGGTCGAACACAGCGTCGTGGCGGTGAGCTGTATAATGCATTTGCTGGGGAGAGTGACGAGGAAATGTTCAGTGATGATGATGATGATCAGCCGTATCGCGATGGGTTGGCCAATATCCCGGAAAAAGACAATGGAGATGGAACGTCTCACGGTGGCCCCCATCTACCAAAACCTTAATATAATGTCGATAGTCATTTTGCATCTTGTTCGGTGTTGTCGATTGCTATGTTGACTTGATTGTTGAATTGAGAGGATCGTTCGTTAGGAATAGACGGGTTGGGATCCTAGGTCTGTCTGTATATCCCCAGTTGACAGGAATCCAAAAGCGTGTTGTGTATACTACAAATAAATATCAGATGAAGCAATCTCGATGAATCTTAGAATAATAATATAAGTATAAGAAAGCGAAAGGACCAAGTAGCAAGCAGCAAGCAACTCTTATTGACATTCATTGCGATGATGACGTTCCGCTTCTGGAACTCCGCCTTGGGGAACGGCGATCATTGAACTTAGCTCCAACCTCCACCTCCCCCTCCACTCCACATCTCTAGCCCTTTCAGTCCCTATCACTCCTTGATCAAACATTTCCTGCAAATATTGATTTATCGGCATCACTGGGGTTTCAACAACTATCAGCCGGTTGACCACGGCCGACCGACACCCCCACGATGGATCAACATGACGACTTTGACAGTGTGTCTTGGAAGCACGACCCAGACAGCGATACCTCGCGGCCGACAACTGCAGGTACAGATTCTGGAGAACCCAGTGAACCTCATCACGACACCAATGGCAAGCGGAGAATGAGCTCCGCCCAAGAAGAGCCTCAGGCCGGCCCGCTAGCCGACGCCGTCGACCTGGCGGGCATCGGCGATGGCGTTCTCGAATGCCAGGTTGATTCTCCGCTCAAAGAAAATGACGGGACAAAAGACGCATATATCTCGTACCTGGTTACCACACATGTATGCTTTTTTCTTTGCATACATTGTCGGGGAGTGGTGCAACTGCTGCCTAAACCTCCCGACATCTGTATATCCTCAAAATGACTATGACTGACATATATAGACCGACTTCAAATCATTCCAGAAGCCCGATTTTACGGTTCGACGGCGCTTCACCGACTTTTACTTCCTATACAAGACGCTCTATCGCGAATACCCGGCATGCGCGGTGCCGCCGCTCCCCGACAAACACAAGATGGAGTATGTGCGAGGAGATCGTTTTGGACCGGAGTTCACAACGCGACGAGCTTGGTCGCTGCATCGATTTTTGAAACGTTTGACGCTTCATCCTGTGCTTCGGCGGGCGCCTCTTCTCACTATCTTCTTGGAATCGCCCGATTGGAATGCGCATATGCGCCTACATTCAACACGGGTATCAACAAATACCGGGTCCGATGGCGCGGCCACTGGGATCTTTGATAACTTTACTGATTCATTTGTGAACGCCTTCTCTAAAGTGCACAAGCCGGACCGGCGCTTTATCGAGGTGCGAGAGAAGGCTGATAAGCTGGACGAAGACCTATCACATGTGGAGAAGATCGTGGCACGGGTTGCGCGGCGTGAATCCGACCTAGAGACGGACTATGCCGAGCTCGCGACGCAGTTCCGCAAACTTGTCCCGTTAGAGCCTGCTGTTGAGATGCCACTGCAGGTCTTTGCAGCTTCAGTGGAAGAGACCGCGCGCGGGATGCGCGGACTGAAGGACCACACCGACCAGAACTATTTGGGCTCGCTGCGCGATACCGAATCGTATATAATGTCCCTCAAGTCCCTGCTGAAGACACGGGAGCAGAAACAGCTCGATTTCGAGGCCTTGGTCGATTACCGCAATAAAGCGGTGACCGAGCGTGATTCTCTGGCTTCCAACCCAGCTGCTTACTACGCCTCTAATCCGCTCACCTCTTCTCCGGCCTCTTTCATCCGCTCTAAAATGGAGGACATGCGCGGCGTTGACCACGAACAGTCCCGCCGCGAGCGTGTGCGGAAGCTTGAGCTCCGTATTGACGAATTGACCCGCGAGGTCGAGTCCGCCAAAACCACAACCGAGATGTTTGACGAGGAGGTCATCCGCGAAGTCGCGGATTTCGAACGTATCAAGGCGGTCGAGTTCCGAGACGGACTTGGCTCCTTTGCCGATTCGCACATCGAGTTCTATCAGGGCGTGCTTTCTACGTGGGAGCGGTTCGTAGCAGAGATGGAAGGCGAAGCTGAGCCTGAACATGACTCTGACTCGGCTGCTGTCGGAAGCGTTTAGGTATTTAGGTATTTGTCTCAGCATGCTTTATTCATTTTCCAGACCGAGTCTGATATAGCAGTTCATATTTGTTGCTGTCGCTATGTTTCATACCCGCAATACCATCATAACTTTTTATTTATTCATATATTCATGTAAATTCAATAGATGAAGTAAAATAGCGATGAAATGAACTTTTATATAGTATCAAGAGCCATTAAAAAAGGAAGAAGCATTACCATAACCAGCGTATAACCTGGGGTTGTATGCAGGTGTTTGTACTGTTTGCACTGCAAGTCTATCTTGAGGGCGATCATCCGATTCAACCTCCAATCACTAAACACGATGCGTCCAATCTCCAGAGCTGTCCTTCGGCCGTATGTCTGCCCAACCTGCCGGCATGGCATTACCGCCGGTCGGCGGCAATTTGCATCTAAATCGGATTCCCCCGACCTATATGACGTGGTTTGTGTTGGAGGCGGGCCGGCAGGCCTAGGGCTATTGGCCGCACTTCGTATGTATACCATACGCAGATAAGCAGGGCATATACTGATACAATGCTACTACAGGAGCATCACCTATCACCTCAAAGCTCAAAGTCGCCCTCATTGAGACCCAAGATCTCCGCAAAGCCAAAGCCTGGGACCTCGAACCGAACCAGTTCTCCAACCGGTGCAGCAGCTTGACCCCCTCGACCGTGGCGTTCCTGCGTAGCATTGGCGCCTACGATAAGCTCGATGTTAGTCGCGTGCAGGAATACCAGGACATGCAGGTCTGGGACGGCCAAACCGGGTCCCGAATATCATTCGATTGGTCAATGGAGACATCCCCATTCGAGGACATGCGCACTGTAGCAACCATGACCGAGAACGCGAACCTGGTGCGCGCCCTGCTCCGCCGCATCGCCGACTCAGGTGACGAGAACCTCTCCCTCTTCTCAAACTCGACAGTCGCCTCCATCGAGAACGGCTCAGACCTCAAACCCGACGGTCCCGACCTCTCAGCCTGGCCCATCGTCACCGTCAAGCCCACAGGCCCCGCCGCGGAAACAGAGCCACCCAAGCGCATCGCGGCCCGCCTCCTCGTCGGTGCAGACGGTATCAACAGCCCCGTCCGCACCTTCGCCGACATCCCCACCCAAGGCTGGGACTACGGCCGCCACGGCATCGTCGCAACCCTCGCTCTCGCCGAGCCAGCCACCGCGCCCTTCCCGGCCTCCAAGCGCACAGCCTACCAGCGCTTCCTCCCCGCTCTCGGCGGCCCCATCGCCCTCCTCCCGCTGCCAAACAACCACGCCACCCTCGTCTGGTCAACGACCCCCGAGCACGCAGCCTACCTAAAGTCCCTCCCCACCCCGGCCTTCCTCGCCATGGTCAACGCCGCCTTCCGTCTCGACATGACAGACCTCACCTACATGATGGGCATGCAATCCTCCTCCTCCGATTCCACCCCATCCCACCAAGACGAACTCGCCTGGCGCGTCCAGCACACCCCCCTCCCAGCCCAAGTCCCTCCCCCAGCAACAGGTGTGCAGACAGGAACAGTCGCTTCCTTCCCGCTGCGCTTCCGACACGCCGCGCAGTACGTCTCGCCGCGCGTTGCGCTCGTCGGCGACGCCGCACACGTCATTCACCCCCTCGCTGGTCAGGGCCTGAACCTCGGCCAGGCGGATGTTGCGTCGCTCTCCAAGACGATCCAGTATGCTGTCTCGCATGGCATGGATATCGGTGATTTGCTTGCTCTTGAGCGGTACTCGTCTGAGCGGTACTTGCCTAATGCGAAGATCGGCGGCGCTTGCGATCTCCTGCATAAGATGTATAATGTTCCTGGTGAAGGGCCGGTTGCTTGGGCGCGTAGTCTTGGACTCGGCGTCGTTGATCGCTTGCCTTTTGTTAAGTCGTTCTTGATGAAGAATGCGGAGGGATATTAGTTTCGATGTTGTGGTGTGTATATGTATGGCTCTGTGTATTGTACTTCTAGTCCTTTTATATGCAAGATTTCTTATACTAAGTTGTGCCTTTGTCTTTTCGAGACGGCTGAATCGTCTCGAATGATCTGATAGTGTATGCTGTGCCATATTATAAACCTGTATCAAACCAAAGCACAGGGGAAATGCAATGAATTGGGTATTTGGTAATTCTTAAAGACATCAACCCATCTCTGAAATATAGTTCTTTTTTCTCAACAATAACCCCCCAGTCCTTTTTGATAGGCCGAGCTCCAAGCCTGACAATGCAAGAGATCTACGTAGTAGGGAAAACAGAGAAACCTCTGAAAAACACGCTCTAAAGAAAAAAACGAAATGAAAATGCAGACCCAATTGTTTAATCGCCTAAACAATGGTGCCCTGCAGCTGCTGCGCCAGCGATGAGACAAGACCGTGGTTCTTCTTCGCAAGACGGTCCCGCAGCTCGGAAATCAGCGAGGTGATTTCAACCTCGACACCCTCCTTCTCGGGGTGTCCTTCAGGCAGACCCATCTCCTTGATGCGGCACTTGCCGGCGGCCATCTCGTCCTCGCCGAGGATGATGCCGAAGGGGATGGCGCCTTGTTCGGCGGCCTTGAACTGCTGGGGAAGTTTGGGCTTTACCTTATAGGAGAACTCAGCCTGAAGTGATGTTAGTGTTTGTTCAGAATCAATGTTCATAGAAAGTCTACCTTGATGCCAGCACTCCACAGCTTCTGGCAGATTTCCATGCGCTCCTTCAACAAGCCGCCGAAGCCCTTGCCGCCGAAGGCCATGATGTAAGCGTCGACCTCGCTGCTGCGAAGGGCATCAGTCCTCTGCTCGCGCTCGATACGTGCCTTGGTGATGGAGAAGATACGGTCGACACCGAATGAGATGCCGACACAGGGGATCTGTGCCTTGGGCTGGAACATGCCGACTAGGTTATCGTAGCGGCCACCCGCTGCGACACTGCCAACGCCGAGGGTGGGGTCGTTGGATCGGTCGTCGTCCTCGGTGGGCTGCTTGGACTTGCTCTTCTTGCCGGACCTCTCGGCCTTTTGTGCCTCTGGGGCGTCGGCCTGCACACCGGCCGAACCCTCGGTGACAACCTCGTAGATGACACCGGTGTAGTAGTCCAGACCACGGGCAAGAGACATGTCGAAGGAGACCTTGTCTAGTACATTAAATGCCTTGAGATAGTCCATCATCAAGGCCATTTCCTCGAGACCAGCCTTGGCGGAGGCATTAGCGGTGAGGGTCTCATCCTCCAGGAGAGTGTCGAGCAGCTCCCGCGAGCCCTTGTTCATAACGTATTTCTCAATACGATCCGCAACCTCAGGGTCAAGACCCTTCTCGTCGACCATTTCCTTACGCACGTCCGCCCACGGCATCTTGTCCAACTTATCGACGGCACTGGAGATCGGCCGGAGCTTGTCCTCGGGCACACCACAGACGGCAAAGACACCATCTAAGATCTTGCGGTGGTTGAGCTTGATGGTGTAGCGACCGCTCCAGCCCAGCTCCTCAAAGACCTCGCTGACGATGCGCAGGATCTCGGCATCGGGCACCATGGCGTCGAAAGTACCGGCGATATCGAAGTCGCACTGGTAGAACTCACGCATGCGGCCCTTGTTGATGGCGGGCTGGTCACGACGGTAGACCTTGGCGATGTGGTAACGCTTGATGCTGCGAACCTCGGGGTTCATGGCGAGCCAGCGCGCGAACGGCACTGTCAGGTCGTAGCGCAGCGAGCAGATCTCGCCACCCTGGTCCTTCAGATCGTAGATGAGCTTCGAGTCCTCGCCATATTTGCCGGCCAGGATCTCGCGCAGCTCGAAGACGGGGGTGTCCAGTGCGCTACCGCCGTGGCGCTTGAAGACGTTCGAGATGGTGGTGAAAATGCGGTCTCGGAGGAGGGCATCGGACCCGGACCAATCCTTGGTGCCCTTCGGGGTCTTGAGGTTGAAGTTGGTACCCTTTTCTTTCCCCATTGTGCTTGATTCGGCGGAGCGATGGGAGGAGGAAAACTGACGAGTGCGGCGGGGAGAAATTATTTGGTGGGGGATGGTGGGGGCAGGGATATTATTTTTATTCGCGATGACTCGACGATTCTGCAGGGACGGGCAATGAGCCAGACGAGAAATTGGAGACCGACCGAATTGATTGGCAATTGCTCGTTGTACAGAGCGCGAAGGAACAGGAATGGACGGCATAAAAAAAGAACGCTGCGAAACAAACGATTGGGTTTATCCCGGACACGTCGGTTCCAAACAGGTGCAGTTGAATTGAGAGATCACCTGATCTAGATGAAGATAGGTGCAGCATCTCAACTTATACCTCAACTTCTACAATCAAGCCATCACGAGCATTCAATACGGGTTGCATTCAATTAATTTGATACTAGTGATCTCGCTCGGTGGCAGCCCAGGTGAATTATGTAAACCTGGAAGGCTCCTTCCTGTTTAGGCTTCGGACCTCTCTTGCCTTTGCCTCTTCCTTGACTCTCCTCTACTTCACCTTGCACTTTTTCTCTCTCTCTTCTCTCTGTCTTGTCTACCTCTTGTCTGGCTCTTCTTGGCTATTTTTTGTATCTCTTTAAGTCTTCTCTAACCCTTCAACTCTTTACTTCATCTTTGACAGTTCCTTGACTCTTGTATCCTTACGGATCTGCTTTCTTCAGCCTCTAGACATTCATAATGTCTGAATCTTCAGTTGTATCTTCGGCCTTCAGTAGGGTAGTGCGCACGCGCTCAGCTTCTCTTCTACCTCGTCTTCCTCTCCACTTGGTGGAGGTTTATATGTTGACCACAGCGGCTTTCTCAAGTCTTCTCATCGTGCGGGTGGGCCAGTTTTAACTTCTCTCCCAGCGGCGACGACAAAGAACACGTTTACTCACGATCCAGCGCAGATCCATGCGCGTGCTAAAAAAGTCTTGGATGATCTCGAGATCGAATTCTCCAATGTCATTCTGAAGGGCCGCACGTCAAAGGTTGACCCTGAACCTATGCCAGTTCCAACCCTGCTTGTCCTCATGCCAGATCTCCCGCAACCTGATCTTTGGTATCAGGCTGCCAAGCAGATCTACCACGGTTTGGAGCCCCTCCTACCTGGAACCTCTGTTGAGATTATCGAAGAGAAGTTTTACGACGGACTGTATTGTTTCCCCGTTGAACAGACCCACTCCATTCATTCCAAATGGAGGTCAATTGTCGATACTATTCTGGCGAATCTGAATATCCAGGAGTGGACTGGTATTGAATGTTGGCGGTATGGCACCAATACCGACAGGCATCTGAACCCTGTGACTATAATAGTGGAGGTTGACAAGACATCCACCGGGTCTTTTGATACCGCAGGCCAGATCATTCGGAGTTGACTTTTACAATTTCAGGAATCTAGCGTTGATATCCTATTTATGAAGGACGGGAAGGAATCCCTGGTGTCAGCATAGGTATCCATGGTAGTTCGACCGGAACATCCACATTGGGTGGTCTTATCCAGCTACGGTTACCCAACGAATCGGAATGGCGCACCTATAGCCTAACTTGCTTCCACACCGTTTGGCCCCCAGAAGGAAAGCGCCCGCAACAAATGTTACAAATCACAGGAGCACACCTGGGCAGGCCGCGCTTTCGCGCTGGGAATAGAGCCCCCTCAGATTCAAGGAATCACTCAACACCATTGCCCCAGAGGTATTGAAAGTTGATCATCCATCTTTCAGAGGTCTCCAATATACTATCGCCGCGATAGATGATAATATCGAAGAATACAAAACCGAAGTATTTCTGAAGCTGGAAGCAACCCAAAAGGAGGACGTATGGATGTCATGCATTGACTTTGTCACCGGTTTGCCAGTTTCCCGTCACAACTTCAACGCAGTCGCCTTTATTACATGCAAATTCACGAAGCGACTGAGAGCAATACCCGGCAAGACCACCTGGTTGAGCAAAGACTGGGCCCTAGCCACACTATCGTTATAGGGGATTATCTACGCCAATCAGGCCCATTGAAGCACTACGCCAACCCTTTACGACGATGCGCGACAATGGAAGTTACTTCCTAGGACATCGATTTGACATTTCTCGCCGGTCAATCAGCCTGTGGCTTATCGATTTTAATCTGTGGGTGGTATTACCGAATATTGCTGGACACTGCTAACATGTCGATATGTGCGCAGAGTTCGAGAAGAGGTCTGAAACTAATCGTAGACGCTTTTATTTGGGATGACCCTTAGGACATATTGTTGCTGGAAGCGATTTGAATCGGACACAAATTAACGCGAAAGGTCAAGAGATCACGATGGACTGGGCCTTGATGAAGATTGTCCCGAGCCGATAAGGTTGAAGGCAACCGAGTAAGATAATATTCTGTTCATTGGAGATTTATTATATGGCTAATATATTCTCTTGTAGCCATTCTCTTACGAGCCTACTGGATTGGTTCAATCCGTTCCATTCTTCTTCAACTCTCAATTGCAGGTTTATACGCACAGCGGAGAGGTCTTTGGGATGTTGAACTGCGGCGACAGACGAAAGGGCAAAATCAACTCATCATGTATATTTGATATTTTCAAGGATATCAAAGACCTCACTGGCGCCGCCGAGGTGAGGATTGCCCCATGTCCAACCTGAAGTGCATAACTACATAATTGAGCCAAGTCTTTTGCCTTTCTGAGTTTTTTCTCGAAGTAATCTAAGGTCGATGATAGGTGAAAGATACAATAACCACGCCAGATAGAGCGCAATTCATCACGTGATAACACCGGTTTATTCTGTTTGGGGTTGTTTATCCGATGGTCTCTTTGGTATAATAGTGGCATGTACATAACTATGGAGTGTATGAATTTGAGATCAAATGTCCCTGTGATCTGATGTCTCACATCACCTGGCTATCTGATGTCTCACATCACCTGGCTGCCTTGCCAATGCCTACTAGTATATAGACTCTAAAGCATACCGGTCATAAGACATATTAAGCGTCGAGGCGTATACAGCCAAGTTCTGGACTTCCCCGGATCTGCCTCTGCAAATTGCGCTGCCACCCGAAATCCTTCCGGCTTATGCTCCTTCCTCTTTGGGGCACGTCCATTCCGATGTCATCATACCGTGACAATTTGATATTGGATGCGGTAGGTATATAGTACATTGTTGTGTTGTACATTGTCGAAAGGGCTATGACATGCAGGTAAATCGCTCAATCGATCTACTCCACAGTCCATAACGTCATTTGCGATAGAACTATATTAATCCGGGTTGTAACTGGTTAGCCCAAGCCTGATTAGACTGATACACTACGGCCTCCGTAGCCTTCCTATCTCCTAATGCCGGCCGAACATGCGATTTATTATTATATTATTATTAGTTCTTGAGCCCCTTGAAAGAGGTAATTGTCGCCACCCCCGCCATGTACGTGCTGTACAGGCTTAGTGCCGTCGGATTGTATGTCGGTGCTCGTTTAATTGCTCCTCCCATTGGCGTGGGCAGATCATATGTGAGTTCGATCAGACGTTGAAGCCAGATTAGCCAGATTAACAGAGTGCCCCATCGCGGGAACGTGCGTTGGTGTGGTACCAGAGGAATGACTGGATTGGTATTGCTGCGCCTATTGGACCCCCGCAAGGGGCCGACTCCCATTGATATAGGCTGACGTTAGCCTGGACACATTCGACATAAGGTATTCCTCGGAATGGAATCTAGATGTTGATGCTTCCGGTCTAGACGATTCCCCCCCGAAAAGAGTTTCATGTAAGGAACAGGAAAAGATTCCGTGGGAACAATCCAACTTTGGAAGGGGCCGGGTCCACCGCCACCTTTCGTGGCCCCACCACACAGGCGGCCATTGGCTGTTGGGGCGACGCCATGCGAGGGGCGGACACATGGCCCGTGAGCGACGGTGGCTGGTGGCCAATCACGGCCGAGGAGTTCTTGGTCGAGGAGTCTCTCATCCATGGACGTGGGGGGAGGAGGGCTGCTCCGCTGGGGGAAACCGTTGTGGCCAATGAGTATAAGATGGGGCTCCGGTATATCCGGTGTTTCTTCTTTACTTGAGGTTGTCCTCCGTACTCCGTAGAGGATGTTGTACCTCTTTAAAGACTTCGATTCCGGCTTAGGACCTGCTAGAGGCAGAAATTCGGCGATTGGACCAGTACCTGCCTTAGGTCTCCACGTGGAGAGAGGCTAAGATGGATGGGGTAGGTCGCGATATGAGTTGTGTTTTCTGGACGATTCGGTTGCAGATGAAGTGATTGTATTGTTATGATGTTACTGGTTCTTATGTATGTTACTACAATAAAATAAATTGGGTCCATTCCAGTGCTCCCCTTGTCTCTGCTACTTGGCACATTACTTGCCTTCTTTCTCTTTAACTCTGGTCTTGCTGGATCAGACATCTCTAATCTATTCTCCCTAATATCCCTTAACACATTACCCCGTAACTCGGTGCCTTCTCTCATTCTCCCGCCCCTCTCATTTCCACCGGACCCCAGAAACCTTATGTGATCAAACGACAATCACTTTATTTCCCCGGACGCGCTTCATTTCCTTCATCATGGGGGGGGGGGGGGGGGGGGGGGGGGGGGGGGGGGGGGGGGGGGGGGCGGGGGGGGGGGGGGGGCGCGGGGGGGGGCGGCGGGGGGCGG